>NC_139641.1:17449671-17459671 GCF_964638095.1 Poromitra crassiceps
ACGGCTGGCGTGCGAGTGGGGTAAAACCGCCCATATAGCTCATGGGCTGACTCACCAAAAGACGGTGCTGCGGCTCTAAACTACAGGTTTGGGGGTTCTAGAGCAGATCACAAGACGTCTGCTCAGATGTGCGTTTACTGCGGTGGTTAAATCCCCGATCGTGTCTGCCTGGGCTAGTCTATCAGCTAAATTCTAACTTTGCTAAATGGATAGAACGGGGGTTTTTACCCCACCCTGACCACGCCCCCAGCCAGGCTGAGCCAGCTAAACCAGCGTCTATGACGAGACGTGGCCTCAACCTATAGAATGCAAACGGCAAACTTCTAGCAGTGCATGGTGCAAAATATTGTCTTCCACTTGCATGATATAATGTTTCAATGCAGGCCTACAGTATGTTATGTAGTTACCGTATGTGGAGAGCAGAGAATCAACGTTATATTGATTCTTTTAAAGAGCAATGCTGCAGGAGCCAGGCTTCCTGAGGCAACCAGGTGGGTGGTCTCAGGGTGGGCGGGCCTCCCTGATCGCAAAGTCGTTACTGATTGGTGAAGAGTGAATCCACCACTTGGCCAATCACTGGCCAAGATTCCGTTTACAGTTTGGAGTGGGCATGTGTCCTAGACCCAGAGAGAGATCAGCAGCATGCAGTGCATCAGCGTAAGAACTCTCATGGGTCTGGCGTTGAGACTATTCTGTCCAAGCCTGAGCTTGCAGCCTGGTAGGGACAGACGGATAACCCGAGAACACAATGCCTGTGGCCACGGCTGTTGATAAAAATCTAAAAATATTGATAAAAATCTAAAAATATTGATAAAAATCTAAAAATACATTGAGCGATGTGGTGATATGTTGATAAAAATATAAAAATATATTGAGTGATGTGGTGATATGTTGATAAAAATATAAAACCCACATATAAGGGCGTCCGGGTAGTGCAGCGGTAGATTCCCTGCCTACCATCACGCGGGTCGCAGGTTCAAATGCCTGTGTTACCTCTGGCTTGGTCGGGCGTCCATACAGGCACAATTGGCCGTGTCTGCGGGTGGGAAGTCAGCTTGGTTGGTCGGGACACCTGTTGGTGGGGGAGGGGAACTGGGGGGGAATAGCACGATCCTCCCACGTGCTAAGTCCTGCTGGTGAAACTCCCCGCTGTCAGGTGAAAAGAAGTGGCTGCCGACTGCACATGTATCAGAGGAAGCATGTGCTACTCTACAAGTCTCAGATTGACAGAGGGGGCGGAGCAACGACCGGGATAGTCGGGGAAATAGGCCAAGTACAATTGGGGAGAAAAAGGGTGAGAAATCCAGAAAAAGAGAGATAAAAACAAACAAACAAACAAACAAACAAACAAACAAACATGACGCAGACAGTCACAGGCCCTGTGTGTTTTCTAAAGATCATCATATTCCTGCATACTTACAAATCCGTCCATTGCCCAGGTCTCCTCAGTGATCCTGCTGAAGGAGCTGTGGGCCAGCGCCCTCATCTGGTACAGCAGGAGCAGTAAGCGTGCCTCCTGCCGCTTGTACACTCCTACAGGGAGGAGGAGGAGGAGGAGGAGGAGGAGGAGGAGGAGGAGGAGGAGGAGGACAGGAGAGGAGGAGGAGACGAGGTGGAAACAGAGAGATGAGACAAGAGGTAGCAGAGAAAGAGAAAAGACATGGCAAGGTGCCAAAAAGCAGCAGAGAGAAATGAAGAGGAAGAGTTAACAGAGAGAACAAAGGGAGAGGAGAGGAGGAGGTGAGAAGGGGAGAAGGAGAGGAGAAAAGGAGAGGAAAGAAAGAGAGGAGAGGAGGAGAGGAGAGAAGAGAAGAGAGGAAAGAAAGAGAGGAGAGGAGGAGAGGAGAGAAGAGGACATGAGGAGAGGTGAAGAGGAGAGAAAAGAGAACAGAAGAGGAGAGTAGAGAAGGAGAGGAGGAGAGAAGGGGAGGAGGAGAGGGGAAGAGGTGATGAGAGAAGGAGAAGACAGGAGGAGAGGAGAGAAGAGGAGGAGAGGAGAATATAAAAGAGAGCAGAAGAGGAGAGAAGAGATGGAGAGGAGAGGAGAAGAGGAGCGGAGAGGAGGAGACAGAAGAGGACGTGGCGAGAAATGGTTGAGGAGAAGAATCCGAGCGAGGAGGGAAGGAGAGGAGAGAGTCTTCAGTGAGCAGTCAGCCAGTCAGTTAGAGCAGACTAATACATTCGTCTTTAGAGCCAATAGCTAATTTCCACTCTCATGCATGAGCTCATTTAGTGATTGAGTGATTGACGTGAGGCAGCTACAAAATAAATGAAAGTGACACCGGGGCACTGAGAGGAGGAGAGAGGAGGAAGTGGAAGACAGATGAGTTCTAGATGACTCACCAGAGAGCAGAAACTCCATGCTACTGTCGGTTAAAGTTACATTGACTTTTCCCGTTGTGGCATTAAAGCTGCTGATTGTCAAAGTCATGGGCTGTTTGTGGCCCTTGTAATCATAAGAACCCTTCCACACAAAATCAGGGGCAAAGACGTCATCAGGAACTGTGGGAACGGAAAACAACAACAACGTCCATTAAATAATACCATGAAAAAAAACAGAGAGATAAATCAGCATATCATTATTATTTATCCTATTTGTTAGCCAGATGTCAATACAAACCAGTTGCTTATATTAAAATAAAATACAAAAGTGCACTAACAACTAACAAATGTCACAAAACAAGCTGGGATAACAAGCAGGTGAAGTAATTATAGGTATACTGATTGAATTCAGAACGTAATTATTATTTTCTGAGAGTCAAAACTCATCGAACAAATAAATGCATAGGTATCAAAGTGCACAAATGATCACTTTTATCAACAAGCTGTCTCCAAAATTGTACTTTTTTGAGAAACATAATACTCCAAAATCATGTACTTAATATAAGACAAATGGCTGCATGCCCACGTTGCAATAGCTGGTAATTAGCTGGTGATTAGCGGGGCAGTTGTGTCAACATATCGAACAGCTGATAATAACCTTTTAATTCTATTGCAGTATGATGTTGTATGCTGTGGAAATGTAAGCAATTGATAATGAAGTAAACTCTGATAGCAAACTGTGGTTGTGCTCTATAAACTCTACGGAACTTGAAAGATGTGGTTAATTCACTTTTTTAATAGCTACAGATTTGGATCAATCTTTGTATGCATCACAGCTGTGTCCTTGGCGTGAATGGTATATATTACCATTTATTAAGCTCTACTATTTATTCTATTATTATATATAGATATTATTATATCTATTATTTATTGCAGTCACCCTAAGCCAAACTCTGTTGAATGGGGGCCAGATTAGATCATGTGAAGATATCTGGGGGCCAGCTGCTTCTGGCATCATATAGAGACACTGCATGAAATAGGCCACGCCCATCACGGGGGAAAAGCTCCGTTCATTTCCACACACCAGCGTCATTTTCCTTGAATTAAACATAGCTAAAAGCTGTTGTGTGGTGGGGCTGCGCAGACAACAAATGTAAAAAGGAGTAGAAGATCAGGGACATTTTTGGGGACAGCTCCAGACGGGGACAGGTCACCACAAAAGGGGACTGTCCCTGAAAGTCAGGGACATGGTCACCTTACTTCAGTACCTACAAGATTGTTCAGTAGCCTAACTTCCTTTGAATGATGTTATTATATTGAAGGATGTATCTACTATTCGTAGCATGTATTTAACCAGGCAAACACAGTACTTATGTGACTGTAAAAGCCAGCGTTACTGAAAGCCCAGTATTACTAGTTTTCTGCCATACAGCACAATGACCAAGAGGCTATAAAGGCAGGGAGACACATCATTAGTATGATTTGTATAGAGATACATGCAGACATAATAAATAATAATAAATGCAGATTTAGCCACTGTAGAATACATGTCTCACTGTAAACTGCACTACTTAGAGCTGTAGCTGCACCACTGAGCAGAGTGCAGCGGTGTGTCAGATAGCAGTTGTGTGCTAATACAGTACATACTGATTATTTTGTTGCAGGCAGGAGTTTCCCACAGCAGACACTAACGCTATAGCAGGACAGGGGGGGAGGACTGATGACTTCTGTGATGGCTACCAGTGTGGCTGTTTATGCTAGTGGATACTTACCATGTATTCTTGGGCTGGGCGTCCCTGGTACTGGCTTCACAGCTTTCTCATGTGATTTGGAACCGACTGCAGGAGAACATTAATATGCATGTCACAAAAACTCACGGACAAAAAAGAAGCAAGGCTCAACACCCTGAGGATGTTATAAAAAAACAAACAGGGCTTAACGTTACATGCTGCCAGCACATAACGTCTCCTCGGGCTTACTGTTTTCATAACCCTCTGGTGACTCAATTCTAAGTGCACACATCTTCGCATCGGCACGCTCATCTCAAAGCATGCAGGCGCACATCACAAATAGATGAGAGTATAGTGGTGCAGAGAGGGTAGGGAGAATATTTATTGAGTGCTTCATTTGACATGCCACACCACCTACCTCTGCAGACGGGCACCTTGCCGGTCCAGCTGCCGTCTGAGCGGCAGACGCGGTGCTCCGAGCCCCCGGAGAGGAAGTGGCCGTGCTGACAGGTGTACACCAGGGTGTAGCCGTAGGAGGGCAGGTCCAGACCCAGCACGTCCGCGTTGGCCGGGCTCCGCGGCTGCTTGCACGAGTGGGCTTTCAGGGCAGGCAGAGGGCAGAGCAACATTAGCACGCAAACATGTACACATGGAGGCAGAGATAATTAGGCTAGTCACTGGGGAGAGAGACAGAGAGGGAAAGAGGTGAGGTGAGGGGTGTAAGGAGGCATCAGAGAGAAGTGGGCGATAAGGGAAGGGCATGAGGTGAGGGGTGTAAGGAGGCATCAGAGAGAAGTGGGCGATAAGGGAAGGGCATGAGGTGAGGGGTGTAAGGAGGCATCAGAGGGAAGTGGGTGATAAGGGAAGGGCATGAGGTGAGGGGTGTAAGGAGGCATCAGAGAGAAGTGGGCGATAAGGGAAGGGCATGAGGTGAGGGGTGTAAGGAGGCATCAGAGAGAAGTGGGCGATAAGGGAAGGGCATGAGGTGAGCGGTGTAAGGATGCATCAGAGGGAAGTGGGCGATGAGGGAAGGGCATGAGGTGAGGGGTGTAAGGAGGCATCAGAGGGAAGTGGGTGATAAGGGAAGGGCATGAGGTGAGGGGTGTAAGGAGGCATCAGAGAGAAGTGGGCGATAAGGGAAGGGCATGAGGTGAGGGGTGTAAGGAGGCATCAGAGAGAAGTGGGCGATAAGGGAAGGGCATGAGGTGAGGGGTGTAAGGAGGCATCAGAGGGAAGTGGGTGATAAGGGAAGGGCATGATGAGGTGAGGGGTGTAAGGAGGTGATGAGGGAAGGGCATGATGAGGTGAGGGGTGTAAGGAGGTGATGAGGGAAGGGCATGATGAGGTGAGGGGTGTAAGGAGGCGTCAGAGGGAAGCGGGCGATAAGGGAAGGGCATGATGAGGTGAGGGGTGTAAGGAGGCATCAGAGGGAAGCGGGCGATGAGGGAAGGGCATGAGGTGAGGGGTGTAATAAGGCGTCAGAGGGAGGCAGGCGATAAGGGAAGGGCATGATGAGGTGAGGGGTGTAAGGAGGCTTCAGAGGGAAGCGGGCGATGAGGGAAGGGCATGATGAGGTGAGGGGTGTAAGGAGGCTTCAGAGGGAAGCGGGCGATGAGGGAGGGCACACTTGTACTTGTTACAAGTAATGAGTCCAGGGATAATGTGCCTTGTTTCCTTTCCGTCATGAATTCTGAACACGTTTTGTAATGAATCTACTGTACTGCAAAAATGAAGGGGGCTGAAAATAAAGTCAAAACAAAAACAATTAAGGGCCTGTGTCGATATAGCTTCTTTTGCTAAACTCCAGCTTCTTTTTTCAGTTGCTGCAATGAGGAGAGAGCGTATGCGGGCATCTGCGGCCGCTTGAAAGTGCTTTTTTCAGTCTTTTTTCAGAGTGCTCCGCCGTTTTTGTGCACCGGCTCCCAGCGCTTCCAGCTGAAAAGATCTGAACTTTTCAGAAATGCGCTGGTGTCAAGCGTGCCTCTTCAGGCAACTACCGGTAATCATTATGGAGAAACTAGTTAGCTTGTTAGCTGTCAGCTATCAAGTCCACTCCCCAGTGTACTTCCAGCGTTGAACTGGCAGGAATAGATGTCACATGGACACACACCCTAAGAGGAGTGGCAGAAGACCTGGAGAAGGTGGGTTCATGGGAAAGGGACAAAGACTTTTGACACATAAGGTCTCTAGAAGACTTCAGTTTCAACTTCCCTGAATCAAATGTTGTTACATAAAGTAACAATGCTGTCTGGAAATGTTACCTGTCTACATCAGAATCAGAATCAGAATCACTTTTATTGCCACAGTATGCAAGTTACATACAAGGAATTTGTCTTAAGGTGGGCTCAGACTACAGGATTCTGACAATCCTAGCCGATTTTGAAATCTGGCTGTGACACGCACTACAGGAGAATCTTCCCAGATTATCTTCCCTAGAATCTCAAACATGCACACACTACAAGATTTGTAAATGTGGCGCACCACACACTACAGGATATTATTAAGATTATCGGCAGGATAATCACCTTGACGACCGGCCATACTCCGAAACCGTTTCGAACGTGGAGTGTCAAATGGTGTTCCAGCAGTGACCAAAGCGATCCGGCCCCACCCCACCTCTCTCTCTCTCGTTTCCTCTCTTTCATGAATGCCTGCCTCGCATATGCATGCTCCCCAAACAAATGAATCTCACGGTAGTTAGCATGCGTGTAAACAACGCGACTCTATTGTCTGTACAAGTGAGAACACAAACACATGGGCTACCAAAATATATTCCCCTGCTGCATGTCATGAGATCGGCAAAAGTTTGGATAGACTGGATTGCTTCCCGCAGCAGCAATGCCTTTTTTTACCCACACTGCTCGATAGACAGGTAGGACAGCCTCTGACTGGCAGGGGCTCAAAACTACGATATAACAACTTTTTATTCATTGGTCATTCATTGTGATATAAATTAGTGACATTTTCCCCCAAATCCTCATGGTTCTGTGCTGTTGGTATTTGGTAGCCTATCTGATGCCTGCAGTGCAGCGCATCAAATGAGCCGCGTCAATTAACGATAATGACGTGAGTCTTGCGCAGCAGCAGGATGATGTATTCGCGCAGATTTTCAGTCCTAAATATCAAACATGTTTGATATGATCGGGACGGCCCCGATGAGGCTGTAAGCAGATCGATTGGATCTGCAAACCGCTCACACTACAAGATAATCGGTGCCGAACATCGGGCCCGACCAAGCTGCCAGGCCAGATTTCTCCTCCGATTCTTGGGAGGGGTGAATCGGGCATAAATCGTCCCGACAATCCTGTAGTCTGAGCCAGCCTTAAGTGTCTGTATGCAGCGTATAGCGGTCACATCAATATACAGAGATAAGAAGTAGGAAGATAACTAAAGACAATCACAAAGTTGCAAGTGCAATCAAATCGAGTAAATATATACAATATGTTCATGAGTGGTGAAGTGTTCTGTGGATGATAAATATGAATTTACGTTGGATTTACATGAGATTTACAGACTGAGTTAAATAAGAGTTACATTAGCTTATTCTAACTGGAATCACTATAGTGATAGTGACCTGATTTCAATGTCCTAACTTTTCTAAATCAATCAGCTTAAATACACTAGCTTCAGCTGAATTAGAAACCAGGGAGAAACGCTTTTACGGCTGTGCTGCCAAAATACTAGCCTCTTATTGACAATATTAAGTCTTTTCATTTCCTCATGAGTGCGATGAGCGCCCTTCGCCTATTTTTTTCCACATCAACAAACTGCGAAACAGAAATGTGTAAATCAATCAGAGGGCCTCGAAAGCGCCCCGCCCCCCTGAGAGGGCGAGCATCCAGGCTTTGAGGCATCGCTGGCAACATGAGAATAAACAAAATCATTTTGCAGCTTGTGACTGAATAAATAAGTAGCCAGCTGTCAAATGGGAGACAGCTGCTAGTGAGCCACAGCAGCCAAATTGGCCCTTCATGGCGTCTGAATGACATGAGTGGCGATAGGGCGTGGAAGGAAAACAGCCAGGATGATTGGCTGACTGTAAATATTTATTCTCTCCTGCTGATGTTTGGGGGGGGGGGTGTCCTGTACGCGAGTGTGTGCATGTATGCAAACATGCGTGTGTGCGTGTGTGTGTGTGTGTGTGTGTGTGTGTGTGTGTGTGTGTGTGTTAAGGCATGAATGGGTAACTGCTCTCTAAAATAAGACTTGGAAGCTGAAGCAGGTTAACCTGACTCTGCCAGATGGGGGCAGTATTGTTTGGTGCCACAGACAATAGCTAGACAATATAATTGCATTTAATGATCCTCTATGCCGGTGGTTCTCAACATGGTGTCCGGGGGACTAACCAGGCATCCTTGGGGGGTTCCGATGGTCCCCCATAAGTTCACCATTATTTCATTTACAAGAAGTTAACGCAATTAGAGAACATAGCAGAATAACTGTTTTGATCATAGTTCCACTGTTACCTCTCTACAATACAGAGAGACATGGAATTCTGGACAAAATCATATTGTCAGATTTGGTTCTGAGAGACAAAATCTCATCAAAATGGGGGGTCTGTGTCCCTAATGTGGACTAACTTAGGGTCCTTGATAAGAAAAAGGTTGAGAGGCACTGCTCTATACATGACTGTATGTAGAACAAGAGAAATGCTACAAAATAACGTCAACAAAGCAGCACACTCGGCAACAGAGTGGCTATGTACGGTATATATATATATATATATATATATATATATATACTGTATATACATGCAGTGATTGCTGAACAAATAAATGAGCTCGCTTGTTGACTTGCCTCTGAGCTTTTTCAATGAGTTGATAAATGATTCATGAAGAACGCTCTGTTTTACATTCACAAGACACACAAGATGCATTATTAGTTCATGTATGTATGTATGTTGTATCAAAGGCATGTCGTATCCCTCGTCAGACTCTGTTTACAGTGCCATGTTTCTTTACACTTCAAGCAGCGTGCAGAGCTTTACTCCTGAGATTACACCAGGGCTCAAAAGACACTGGTAGGGTTTTTCCTGCTTATTCCTGAGATTACACCAGGGCTCAAAAGACACTGGTAGGGTTTCTCCTCCATGCTCACTCCCAGTTCAATGCTGATGTCTCAGATAGAGATCGAGTACATCAGTTAAGGACGCAGACAGACAGAGACAGATAGAGGCAGAGGAGCAGAGACAGCTCAGATGATGGATTTTGGCGCCAGCCAAAAAGGTTAGCCGGATACAGACAGCAATACCAGACCATGGTCAAGTGGGCACAGTGAACTGACAAACTGTTACAGACAGGGCGGTTCAGTTAACTGACAAACTGTTACAGACAGGGCGGTTCAGTTAACTGACAAACTGTTACAGACAGGGCGTTTCGTAGCCTGCAAGTATTCTGTTTGCTTTAGGCAGACAGGTGACATCGCTGGCATTCCGCCCAGCTGTCCTCACTAATTCTTCCTACTAGACTCTGGAGACGGATGTTATGGGATCGATGACATCACTGATGTCATGTCTATGACATCACTGATGATGCACTCATGATGCCCCATACGAGGAGTGGCATCACGACGACAACAAACACCTGACTTCCGGGTGTCTCTGCAGGGTGTTAGGCGCAAATCCACCCGGTCCCTGTACATCATGTAAATACATGCACCCGAACTGGGAGCTGGAGCTGTTAGCTGTGAGCTAACGTTAGTTGTGTGGCAATAAAACACCACTGAACTAGCAGTTTGATATAACAACGGTCATGTTCGAGTCATGCTCTTTCCATAAAGCCCACCAGCTTTGATAGCTGTTGATATTTAAAATGATATTGTGGCTCTAAAATATAATTTTGTAGGGAGGTGCAGTGGTGCAGTGGTAAGCACTATCGCCTCACAGCTCGAAGGTCGTGGGTTCGATTCCCACCTGGACCGATGTGAACACTGAAGGAATGCGTGCCCGT
>NC_139641.1:17464671-17609671 GCF_964638095.1 Poromitra crassiceps
TTATCGGCAGGATAATCACCTTGACGACCGGCCATACTCCGAAACCGTTTCGAACATGGAGTGTCAAATGGTGTTCCAGCAGTGACCAAAGCGATCCGGCCCCACCCCACCTCTCTCTCGTTTCCTCTCTTTCATGCCTGCCTCGCATATGCATGCTCCCCAAACAAATTAATCTCACGGTAGTTAGCATGCGTGTAAACAACGCGACTCTATTGTCTGTACAAGTGAGAACACAAACACATGGGCTACCAAAATATATTCCCCTGCTGCATGTCATGAGATTGGCAAAAGTTTGGATAGACTGGATTGCTTCCTGCAGCAGCAATGCCTTTTTTACCCACACTGCTCGATAGACAGGTAGGACAGCCTCTGACTGGCAGGGGCTCAAAACTACGATATAACAACTTTTTATTCATTGGTCATTCATTGTGATATAAATTAGTGACATTTTCCCCCAAATCCTCATGGTTCTGTGCTGTTGGTATTTGGTAGCCTATCTGATGCCTGCAGTGCAGCGCATCAAATGAGCCGCGTCAATTAACGATAATGACGTGAGTCTTGCGCAGCAGCAGGATGATGTATTCGCGCAGATTTTCAGTCCTAAATATCAAACATGTTTGATATGATCGGGACGACCCCGATGAGGCTGTAAGCAGATCGATTGGATCTGCAAACGGCTCACACTACAAGATAATCGGTGCCGAACATCGGGCCCGACCAAGCTTGGCAAGCTGCCAGGCCAGATTTCTCCTCCGATTCTTGGGAGGGGTGAATCGGGCATAAATCGTCCCGACAATCCTGTAGTCTGAGCCAGCCTTAAGTGTCTGTATGCAGCGTATAGCGGTCACATCAATATACAGAGATAAGAAGTAGGAAGATAACTAAAGACAATCGCAAAGTTGCAAGTGCAATCAAATCGAGTAAATATATACAATATGTTCATGAGTGGTGAAGTGTTCTGTGGATGATAAATATGAATTTACGTTGGATTTACATGAGATTTACAGACTGAGTTAAATAAGAGTTACATTAGCTTATTCTAACTGGAATCACTATAGTGATAGGAGCTAGTGACCTGATTTCAATGTCCTAACTTTTCTAAATCAATCAGCTTAAATACACTAGCTTCAGCTGAATTAGAAACCAGGGAGAAACGCTTTTACGGCTGTGCTGCCAAAATACTAGCCTCTTATTGACAATATTAAGTCTTTTCATTTCCTCATGAGTGCAATGAGTGCCCTTCGCCTATTTTTTTCCACATCAACAAACTGCGAAACAGAAATGTGTAAATCAATCAGAGGGCCTCGAAAGCGCCCCGCACCCCTGAGAGGGCGAGCATCCAGGCTTTGAGGCATCGCTGGCAACATGAGAATAAACAAAATCATTTTGCAGCTTGTGACTGAATAAATAAGTAGCCAGCTGTCAAATGGGAGACAGCTGCTAGTGAGCCACAGCAGCCAAATTGGCCCTTCATGGCGTCTGAATGACATGAGTGGTGATAGGGCGTGGAAGGAAAACAGCCAGGATGATTGGCTGACTGTAAATATTTATTCTCTCCCGCTGATGTTGGGGGGGGTGTCCTGTACGAGAGTGTGTGCATGTAAACATGCGTGTGTGTGTGCGTGTGTGTGTGTGTGTGTGTGTGTGTGTGTGTGTGTGTGTGTGTGTGTGTGTGTGTGTGTGTGTGCATGTATGCAAACATGCGTGTGTGCGTGTGTTAAGGCATGAATGGGTAACTGCTCTCTAAAATAAGACTTGGAAGCTGAAGCAGGTTAACCTGACTCTGCCAGATGGGGGCAGTATTGTTTGGGTCAGGTGCCACAGACAAAAGTCACAGGTTGAAATCTAGCAGCTAGACAATAATTGCATTTACATTAATTATCCTCTATGCCGGTGGTTCTCAACATGGTGTCCGGGGGACTAACCAGGCATCCTTGAGGGGGTTCCGGTGGTCCCCCATAAGTTCACCATTATTTCATTTACAAGAAGTTAACGCAATTAGAGAACATAGCAGAATAACTGTTTTGATCATAGTTCCACTGTTACCTCTCTACAATACAGAGACATGGAATTTTGGACAAAATCATATTGTCAGATTTGGCTCTGAGAGACAAAATCTCATCAAAATGGGGGGTCTGTGTCCCTAATGTGGACTAACTTAGGGTCCTTGATAAGAAAAAGGTTGAGAGGCACTGCTCTATACATTACTGTATGTAGAACAAGAGAAATGCTACAAAATAACCTCAACAAAGCAGCACACTCAGCAACAGAGTGGCTATGTACGGTATATATATATATATATATATATATATACTGTATATATATACTGTATACATGCAGTGATTGATGAACAAATAAATGAGCTTGCTTGTTGACTTGCCTCTGAGCTTTTTCAATGAGTTGATAAATGATTCATGAAGAACGCTCTGTTTTACATTCACAAGACACACCAGATGCATTATTAGTTCATGTATGTATGTATGTTGTATCAAAGGCATGTCGTATCCCTCGTCAGACTCTGTTTACAGTGCCATGTTTCTTTACACTTCAAGCAGCGTGCCGAGCTTTACTCCTGAGAGTACACCAGGGCTCAAAAGACACTGGTAGGGTTTCTCCTCCATGCTTATTCCTGAGATTACACCAGGGCTCAAAATACACTGGTAGGGTTTCTCCTCCATGCTTATTCCTGAGACACCAGGTCTCAAAAGACACTGGTAGGGTTTCTCCTCCATGCTTATTCCTGAGATTACACCAGGGCTCAAAAGACACTGGTAGGGTTTCTCCTCCATGCTTATTCCTGAGATTACACCAGGTCTCAAAAGACACTGGTAGGGTTTCTCCTCCATGCTTATTCCTGAGATTACACCAGGTCTCAAAAGACACTGGTAGGGTTTCTCCTCCATGCTTATTCCTGAGATTACACCAGGGCTCAAAAGACACTGGTAGGGTTTCTCCTCCATGCTCACTCCCAGTTCAACGCTGATGTCTCAGATAGAGATCGAGTACATCAGTTAAGGACGCAGACAGACAGAGACAGATAGAGGCAGAGGAGCAGAGACAGCTCAGATGATGGATTTTGGCGCCAGCCAAAAAGGTTAGCCGGATACAGACAGCAATACCAGACCATGGTCAAGTGGGCACAGTGAACTGACAAACTGTTACAGACAGGGCGTTTCAGTTAACTGACAAACTGTTACAGACAGGGCGTTTCAGTGAACTGACAAACTGTTACAGACAGGGCGTTTTGGAGCCTGCAAGTATTCTGTTTGCTTTAGGCAGACAGGTGACATCACATGCATTCTGCCCAGCTGTCCTCACTAATTCTTCCTACTAGACTCTGGAGACGGATGTTATGGGATCGATGACATCACTGATGTCATGTCTATGACATCACTGATGATGCACTCATGATGCCCCATACGAGGAGTGACATCACGACGACAACAAACACCTGACTTCCGGGTGTCTCTGCAGGGTGTTAGGCGCAAATCCACCCGGTCCCTGTACATCATGTGAATACATGCACCCGAACTGGGAGCTGGAGCTGTTAGCTGTGAGCTAACGTTAGTTGTGTGGCAATAAAACACCACTGAACTAGCAGTTTGATATAACAACGGTCATGTTCGAGTCATGCTCTTTCCATAAAGCCCACCAGCTTTGATAGCTGTTGATATTTAAAATGATATTGTGGCTCTAAAATATAATTTTGTATCGTTGAGAGTGTCATGGTGGCGACTTCCACTCCTCACTCTGCTGCGCGTACTGCCCGGCATCAATTGACATCACCGATGACATCACTGATGACATCATCAAGCACATTCGGCAATTAATCAGCCCTAATTCACCCGAATTAACAAAATACGGCTCCGTTAGGTCACCCACAGGGGTGCTCTTCACATAAAATGACATAGCTGTGGCCGAACATGATTCTGTTCACAGACAGACAGACTCAACTTCCATTGTGACATCATCAGTGATGTCATAAATGCCCCTCATGCATTGTGACATCATCTGTGAATAACTAATGTGTACTTTGAAATCCAGCGCATGTAGCGCACGAGATTGCTAGTATAGGATATAGTGGCCACTTGGTCATTTCCTCATGCTGGTTTTGACATTCAAAAGAACATAAGCAAACATCAATTCAAAATCAGTGGTCACAGTAGTATCAATGCACTATAAGGTGCCTTGTGCTTTCTTGGCATTCATATCTAAAATATAGAGGCTATTTTTATAAAAGCAATCTACCAAGAATCCAGTAGACGAGTGAGAAATCTGTACCCTTTCCAATTTTTAGACGGCAGCCACTCTGCAATTAAGCTAAAATGTTAACCTGATAGAATGGTAACCTGATTAGTATCTAACAATCTTTAACTTCTATCCATTAGATACATTGTGTTCTACAGTAGAATCCCCCCTCAAAGTTCTCCCAGCTTTAGCAGGAGTGAAAGATTGGTGGGCGAGCTTAGCTTCACACTTTTGAATCCATTTAAGCGGCTTCGCTGTAGCAGAAGACTATTTAATCATACAGAAAGGTATTTTAGATGATTTATTACCCTATTTTGACACAGGTCTCATACCCAAATACATAACTATACTCATATCCACTCTCTCACTCTCACACACACACACACACACACACACACGCACACACACACACACACACACACACACACACACACACACACACACACGCACCAGCACAACACAAAGACAGTAAGACCAAAAGATTCAAAGATCTATCAATCTACAGTATACCACACACACACACACACACACACACACACACACACACACACACACACACACACACACACACACACACACACACACACACACACACACTGCAGTGCAGTAGACAGATCAGGCAGGCTGTGAAAGCGAGGTATTACACAGTTTGTGCTTCCTCAGCACAAATCTCTCTGGGATATTCCACCGGGTATTACATCTTGTGCTGGTGATGAAATCAAGATGAGAAAATATCATTTAAATCCCCTCACCATCAGAGAGCTGGAGTGTTTGTGTACTAAACCATCATACAGCTGGAGTGTTTGTGTACTAAACCATCAGAGAGCTGGAGTGTTTGTGTACTAAACCATCAGAGAGCTGGAGTGTTTGTGTACTAAACCATCAGAGAGCTGGAGTGTTTGTGTACTAAACCATCATACAGCTGGAGTGTTTGTGTACTAAACCATCATACAGCTGGAGTGTTTGTGTACTAAACCATCAGAGAGCTGGAGTGTTTGTGTACTAAACCATCATACAGCTGGAGTGTTTGTGTACTAAACCATCAGAGAGCTGGAGTGTTTGTGTACTAAACCATCAGAGAGCTGGAGTGTTTGTGTACTAAACCATCAGAGAGCTGGAGTGTTTGTGTACTAAACCATCATACAGCTGGAGTGTTTGTGTACTAAACCATCATACAGCTGGAGTGTTTGTGTACTAAACCATCATACAGCTGGAGTGTTTGTGTACTAAACCATCAGAGAGCTGGAGTGTTTGTGTACTAAACCATCAGAGAGCTGGAGTGTTTGTGTACTAAACCATCAGAGAGCTGGAGTGTTTGTGTACTAAACCATCAGAGAGCTGGAGTGTTTGTGTACTAAACCATCAGAGAGCTGGAGTGTTTGTGTACTAAACCATCATACAGCTGGAGTGTTTGTGTACTAAACCATCATACAGCTGGAGTGTTTGTGTACTAAACCATCATACAGCTGGAGTGTTTGTGTACTAAACCATCAGAGAGCTGGAGTGTTTGTGTACTAAACCATCATACAGCTGGAGTGTTTGTGTACTAAACCATCATACAGCTGGAGTGTTTGTGTACTAAACCATCATACAGCTGGAGTGTTTGTGTACTAAACCATCATACAGCTGGAGTGTTTGTGTACTAAACCATCAGAGAGCTGGAGTGTTTGTGTACTAAACCATCATACAGCTGGAGTGTTTGTGTACTAAACCATCATACAGCTGGAGTGTTTGTGTACTAAACCATCAGAGAGCTGGAGTGTTTGTGTACTAAACCATCAGAGAGCTGGAGTGTTTGTGTACTAAACCATCAGAGAGCTGGAGTGTTTGTGTACTAAACCATCATACAGCTGGAGTGTTTGTGTACTAAACCATCATACAGCTGGAGTGTTTGTGTACTAAACCATCATACAGCTGGAGTGTTTGTGTACTAAACCATCATACAGCTGGAGTGTTTGTGTACTAAACCATCAGAGAGCTGGAGTGTTTGTGTACTAAACCATCATACAGCTGGAGTGTTTGTGTACTAAACCATCATACAGCTGGAGTGTTTGTGTACTAAACCATCAGAGAGCTGGAGTGTTTGTGTACTAAACCATCAGAGAGCTGGAGTGTTTGTGTACTAAACCATCAGAGAGCTGGAGTGTTTGTGTACTAAACCATCATACAGCTGTGTGAGTGTTTGTGTACTAAACCATCATACAGCTGGAGTGTTTGTGTACTAAACCATCATACAGCTGGAGTGTTTGTGTACTAAACCATCATACAGCTGGAGTGTTTGTGTACTAAACCATCAGAGAGCTGGAGTGTTTGTGTACTAAACCATCAGAGAGCTGGAGTGTTTGTGTACTAAACCATCAGAGAGCTGGAGTGTTTGTGTACTAAACCATCAGAGAGCTGGAGTGTTTGTGTACTAAACCATCATACAGCTGGAGTGTTTGTGTACTAAACCATCAGAGAGCTGGAGTGTTTGTGTACTAAACCATCAGAGAGCTGGAGTGTTTGTGTACTAAACCATCAGAGAGCTGGAGTGTTTGTGTACTAAACCATCAGAGAGCTGGAGTGTTTGTGTACTAAACCATCAGAGAGCTGGAGTGTTTGTGTACTAAACCATCAGAGAGCTGGAGTGTTTGTGTACTAAACCATCAGAGAGCTGGAGTGTTTGTGTACTAAACCATCAGAGAGCTGGAGTGTTTGTGTACTAAACCATCAGAGAGCTGGAGTGTTTGTGTACTAAACCATCATACAGCTGGAGTGTTTGTGTACTAAACCATCATACAGCTGGAGTGTTTGTGTACTAAACCATCAGAGAGCTGGAGTGTTTGTGTACTAAACCATCATACAGCTGGAGTGTTTGTGTACTAAACCATCATACAGCTGGAGTGTTTGTGTACTAAACCATCAGAGAGCTGGAGTGTTTGTGTACTAAACCATCAGAGAGCTGGAGTGTTTGTGTACTAAACCATCATACAGCTGGAGTGTTTGTGTACTAAACCATCATACAGCTGGAGTGTTTGTGTACTAAACCATCATACAGCTGGAGTGTTTGTGTACTAAACCATCAGAGAGCTGGAGTGTTTGTGTACTAAACCATCAGAGAGCTGGAGTGTTTGTGTACTAAACCATCATACAGCTGGAGTGTTTGTGTACTAAACCATCAGAGAGCTGGAGTGTTTGTGTACTAAACTATCAGAGAGCTGGAGTGTTTGTGTACTAAACCATCAGAGAGCTGGAGTGTTTGTGTACTAAACCATCATACAGCTGGAGTGTTTGTGTACTAAACCATCAGAGAGCTGGAGTGTTTGTGTACTAAACCATCAGAGAGCTGGAGTGTTTGTGTACTAAACCATCAGAGAGCTGGAGTGTTTGTGTACTAAACCATCAGAGAGCTGGAGTGTTTGTGTACTAAACCATCAGAGAGCTGGAGTGTTTGTGTACTAAACCATCATACAGCTGGAGTGTTTGTGTACTAAACCATCATACAGCTGGAGTGTTTGTGTACTAAACCATCAGAGAGCTGGAGTGTTTGTGTACTAAACCATCATACAGCTGGAGTGTTTGTGTACTAAACCATCAGAGAGCTGGAGTGTTTGTGTACTAAACCATCATACAGCTGGAGTGTTTGTGTACTAAACCATCAGAGAGCTGGAGTGTTTGTGTACTAAACCATCAGAGAGCTGGAGTGTTTGTGTACTAAACCATCATACAGCTGGAGTGTTTGTGTACTAAACCATCAGAGAGCTGGAGTGTTTGTGTACTAAACCATCATACAGCTGGAGTGTTTGTGTACTAAACCATCATACAGCTGGAGTGTTTGTGTACTAAACCATCAGAGAGCTGGAGTGTTTGTGTACTAAACCATCATACAGCTGGAGTGTTTGTGTACTAAACCATCAGAGAGCTGGAGTGTTTGTGTACTAAACCATCAGAGAGCTGGAGTGTTTGTGTACTAAACCATCATACAGCTGGAGTGTTTGTGTACTAAACCATCAGAGAGCTGGAGTGTTTGTGTACTAAACCATCATACAGCTGGAGTGTTTGTGTACTAAACCATCAGAGAGCTGGAGTGTTTGTGTACTAAACCATCAGAGAGCTGGAGTGTTTGTGTACTAAACCATCAGAGAGCTGGAGTGTTTGTGTACTAAACCATCATACAGCTGGAGTGTTTGTGTACTAAACCATCAGAGAGCTGGAGTGTTTGTGTACTAAACCATCAGAGAGCTGGAGTGTTTGTGTACTAAACCATCATACAGCTGGAGTGTTTGTGTACTAAACCATCAGAGAGCTGGAGTGTTTGTGTACTAAACCATCAGAGAGCTGGAGTGTTTGTGTACTAAACCATCATACAGCTGGAGTGTTTGTGTACTAAACCATCATACAGCTGGAGTGTTTGTGTACTAAACCATCAGAGAGCTGGAGTGTTTGTGTACTAAACCATCAGAGAGCTGGAGTGTTTGTGTACTAAACCATCAGAGAGCTGGAGTGTTTGTGTACTAAACCATCATACAGCTGGAGTGTTTGTGTACTAAACCATCATACAGCTGGAGTGTTTGTGTACTAAACCATCAGAGAGCTGGAGTGTTTGTGTACTAAACCATCATACAGCTGGAGTGTTTGTGTACTAAACCATCATACAGCTGGAGTGTTTGTGTACTAAACCATCAGAGAGCTGGAGTGTTTGTGTACTAAACCATCAGAGAGCTGGAGTGTTTGTGTACTAAACCATCATACAGCTGGAGTGTTTGTGTACTAAACCATCAGAGAGCTGGAGTGTTTGTGTACTAAACCATCATACAGCTGGAGTGTTTGTGTACTAAACCATCAGAGAGCTGGAGTGTTTGTGTACTAAACCATCAGAGAGCTGAGCCCTGTACTACGAAACTAGTTTAACAGATCCGCGATAAGTCCCTTTGATCTGGTTTGACTGAACAGGATCAAAGCTATCTAGTTAACTGATACTACGACGCTGGTTTTTTACTAGGTAAGTGGACCTGGGATCTGCCTGTGCACGCGCACGTTTTTCGCTCGTGCACAGGCGCGCGTCCACGCGAAAGAGGTGCGCCAGCCAATCACATTATGAACAGCTGAGTTTATCCACGCCCACACCCATTTCCACACCCATTTCCTCGTTCAATGAAGCGCAGTGCATGATCAGAGTTTTAGCGGATATTTAATGTATCCGCGATTTAATGTCAGAATGAAAATCCGCGTTGGATAGTCTGCTGAAGGGCTGTCTAAAGCAGCAGCTTGTACTCACATCAGTCATTTGATTTACTTTGATCAGCGATTGATACAGCTGCATTGATACAGGCAGCAGCAACAAATCTAAATGTGTAATCTCAGTCTATACATTTCCACAATCTGTAAGCCTATTTAGACCATAGATTTAGAAACGCATGCTCAATGAATAATGATCTCTATCACTCATGTGTGTGGTTGCACTGATCGAATAATTCATATATAAAATAGCCTAGTATAAAGCCTAATAGCCTACTATAAAAGAGAAAACTGCTGAACTGAATTGAGACGTATAGGCTTTTCTGGCATGTAGGAGAATATCACCCTCACTCCATTTGAGGGTCCATTCATGATATGCGCCGCGGTGATTAATAGTGATCATATTTCTCCACGCATCGTTGAGCTGTTAAGACATAAAGTGGTAAGTAGGCTTAATTTAATTATGTAGCCTACAGAGCCACAAATGTTTTTCTTGTTATATTCTCAGTTGACTGCAATCTATTTTTCATATGGCGATCTTATATGAACGGTGAGTGACTCCAGAGAGCCGATTATATGGGTCTGTCATGGATTTTGATCTTATCCTCTGAAGCTAACCTGGTCGCGACCAGGTTAGCTTTGCAGCGTCAGTTGCCATGGTGATTGAAAGTTAACTTGCTTTGTAGTACGGCTAAACCAGGTTTAAACTCAAACTTACTCGGATAAGGCATTAAACTAGCTTCGTAGTACAGGGCTCTGGAGTGTTTGTGTACTAAACCATCAGAGAGCTGGAGTGTTTGTGTACTAAACCATCAGAGAGCTGGATTGTTTGTGTACTAAACCATCAGAGAGCTGGAGTGTTTGTGTACTAAACCATCAGAGAGCTGGAGTGTTTGTGTACTAAACCATCATACAGCTGGAGTGTTTGTGTACTAAACCATCAGAGAGCTGGAGTGTTTGTGTATTAAACCATCAGAGAGCTGGAGTGTTTGTGTACTAAACCATCATACAGCTGGAGTGTTTGTGTACTAAACCATCATACAGCTGGAGTGTTTGTGTACTAAACCATCAGAGAGCTGGAGTGTTTGTGTACTAAACCATCAGAGAGCTGGAGTGTTTGTGTACTAAACCATCATACAGCTGGAGTGTTTGTGTACTAAACCATCATACAGCTGGAGTGTTTGTGTACTAAACCATCAGAGAGCTGGAGTGTTTGTGTACTAAACCATCATACAGCTGGAGTGTTTGTGTACTAAACCATCAGAGAGCTGGAGTGTTTGTGTACTAAACCATCAGAGAGCTGGAGTGTTTGTGTACTAAACCATCAGAGAGCTGGAGTGTTTGTGTACTAAACCATCAGAGAGCTGGAGTGTTTGTGTACTAAACCATCATACAGCTGGAGTGTTTGTGTACTAAACCATCATACAGCTGGAGTGTTTGTGTACTAAACCATCATACAGCTGGAGTGTTTGTGTACTAAACCATCATACAGCTGGAGTGTTTGTGTACTAAACCATCATACAGCTGGAGTGTTTGTGTACTAAACCATCAGAGAGCTGGAGTGTTTGTGTACTAAACCATCATACAGCTGGAGTGTTTGTGTACTAAACCATCAGAGAGCTGGAGTGTTTGTGTACTAAACCATCAGAGAGCTGGAGTGTTTGTGTACTAAACCATCATACAGCTGGAGTGTTTGTGTACTAAACCATCATACAGCTGGAGTGTTTGTGTACTAAACCATCAGAGAGCTGGAGTGTTTGTGTACTAAACCATCAGAGAGCTGGAGTGTTTGTGTACTAAACCATCATACAGCTGGAGTGTTTGTGTACTAAACCATCAGAGAGCTGGAGTGTTTGTGTACTAAACCATCAGAGAGCTGGAGTGTTTGTGTACTAAACCATCATACAGCTGGAGTGTTTGTGTACTAAACCATCATACAGCTGGAGTGTTTGTGTACTAAACCATCATACAGCTGGAGTGTTTGTGTACTAAACCATCATACAGCTGGAGTGTTTGTGTACTAAACCATCAGAGAGCTGGAGTGTTTGTGTACTAAACCATCATACAGCTGGAGTGTTTGTGTACTAAACCATCATACAGCTGGAGTGTTTGTGTACTAAACCATCAGAGAGCTGGAGTGTTTGTGTACTAAACCATCAGAGAGCTGGAGTGTTTGTGTACTAAACCATCATACAGCTGGAGTGTTTGTGTACTAAACCATCATACAGCTGGAGTGTTTGTGTACTAAACCCTCAGAGAGCTGGAGTGTTTGTGTACTAAACCATCATACAGCTGGAGTGTTTGTGTACTAAACCATCATACAGCTGGAGTGTTTGTGTACTAAACCATCATACAGCTGGAGTGTTTGTGTACTAAACCATCATACAGCTGGAGTGTTTGTGTACTAAACCATCAGAGAGCTGGAGTGTTTGTGTACTAAACCATCATACAGCTGGAGTGTTTGTGTACTAAACCATCATACAGCTGGAGTGTTTGTGTACTAAACCATCATACAGCTGGAGTGTTTGTGTACTAAACCATCATACAGCTGGAGTGTTTGTGTACTAAACCATCATACAGCTGGAGTGTTTGTGTACTAAACCATCAGAGAGCTGGAGTGTTTGTGTACTAAACCATCAGAGAGCTGGAGTGTTTGTGTACTAAACCATCAGAGAGCTGGAGTGTTTGTGTACTAAACCATCAGAGAGCTGGAGTGTTTGTGTAATAAGGATGAATGAAGGAGACACATCACACATTGGGGACTCTGTCAAATGGCCGGACACGTCAAAATATCGAATCAAATGACAATATTTTGAATATAAAGTCAAGAGCATCTTGTTATTTCTTGTTTTTAGTTCCCCACGATGAAACGTGAGGCATTGGAATACGCTGCAATCTAGAAAAGCTTGGTTTGGCCGTTGCTCGACGGTTCAGACAGAATGACGGTAATCATGGTCAACACTGCGCTCTGACACTGACTGGAAATGGCAGGTTGATTGAGGCATGAGCTGCAATCTACAGGGAGGTCAAAGGTTATGGAAGAGATGAGAGAGAGAGACAGAGAGAGAGAGAGAGAGAGAGAGAGAGATAGAGAGAGAGAGAGAGAGAGAGACACGCCATGAGGGGTAGAGAAAGACAGAGAGAAATATATATATAAAGATAGATAGAAGGTGAACGAGGCAGTGGTGGAGAGTGAGGTACAGCCACTCACGGATACAGGTGGGCTGGCTGCCGGTCCAGGTGAGTTCAAGCAAACACAGCCTGGTGGTGGAGCCCTGCAGCAGGTGGCCCTGTTGGCACTGGAAGTCCACTCTGCTGCCCACCTGTTCATAAAGAGATACCACACACACACACACAAGAGAGAGACCTGTTTATAAAGAGATACCACACACACACAAGAGAGATCTGTTGATAAAGAACATTCCTAGAGGCGATGGCCTATGTTCCAGAGTGATACGCAGGTATCGGTAAGTGAGTATGCAGAGTTGAATGATTTAGAGCTTAAAAAACAAACAAACAAACAAACGTGAAAAAAGCCAGCATCCAAATTCCAGGATTTTGTCATCCACTAGTGTTAAACCGGCGGTGAAGTTGTTTACCAATGCATTACGCCTACACCATTACAATCAGTGGTCCAAATAATATGCTTTTGCTGTCATTTGGGACAAATTGGGGGAATTTCATATCAGATATTCGACTCAATGTTTTGAGGAAAATGTTTGCACTTAACGGGTAAGTGCCACTTTCAATGCAACAGGGAGGAGAGCAAATGAAATCTACCCAGTGGAAGCAGCTCAAGGGAGCTATGGAGTATGATGCACCAACGGTTATAATAGCAATTTATATGACTATGATGCATTCCATCATTACTGCTTTTACACACAGTATACATAATGCAGTATATATATTACTGACACCCATGTTTTTAGACACACATCCTGTAACTGACAGATGATGATGATAATAATCATCATCATAATCATCATTATTTATAGAGCACTTTCTTTTTTCTTTACAAATTATAATAAAAATTAAATTAGATCTTTGTAATGATTTAGGCTGACGACAACCTTAAACCACTAAGATGTGGCTGAACAGAGATAGCTGGCTTAATTAGCCACTGGTCTGCCTGAAAAGGAGATGATTATCCAGCGCATTTTGTTCTCCTTCAGCTTTCCAGATTCTTTCACTGAGTGGGTTTTTTACCTATCCACTCCATGAGATGCAAAATATAAACTATAAACTATAAAATATAAAATATAAACTATACACCAGAGAACCAAACCCAACTGGTCTTAAAGTGATTTTCTCATGATACCTCCATCCAGGTTTGCAGGATGTGTTGCTCTCTAATGGGCCAAAGGGAAATTCAAACCGTTGGACGCAGCACTTTTTTCCTTTTTCAACAAAATAACACCCACGTTGCAATGACACCTGCCTACATCCAATTTGATGATGATGATTTGAAACGTGTATATTGCTGTATTAGGTGTTGCTTTAACTAGCATGGGCTAGTTAGCAGTAGGAAGTTCAAATACTCTGATGGCTTTGATCGCTCAGATTCATGAACTGAACGTGGGAAAAAACACTCATGTCAACAACCCTGTGAAATAGGGTATGTGGAGATGAACATATGTGTGAAATGTGTCAAAACAAGCAATAAAGATAGCAGGGTCGTTACCGATGTTGGCAGTCCAAGGTAATGACAATCCACTTTATCAGCAACATTCACACTAAATCAATCATCTGTATGAATGAAAATCAAGCAATTTAAAAATGATTTGGGATAAGTACATGAAGACTTTCTTCCACTTCTTCTGATATGACACAAACGTAGCAGAAGAGTGGCAGCTGGCAGAATAAACAAGGAACCACTAAAAAAGGATTAAATTGACTATTTAGAATTGAAATTGTGGGATAATTGTTCAAAAACAACTATTTGAAGAATGCAGTGTGACTGTTATTTTTTGTTCACAAAGAAACAAATGGCCTCACATCCGGTTATATTTACTGTTGTGGATGTTTGCACACCTGATTAATTGATTGATTAATTGATTGATTGATTGATCACCTGAGATGATAGAGAAAAAAGATGGCTGACTTATCGGCTGTGGTAAGGTGCTGCTACAGTATCATAGTGTGGGAGGCACAAGTGAGATAATGCCGGCATCAGCTCATCGCTGAAAGATCAAAGACACGCTTTCATGACATCATTCCACACAAAAAGTTGCCAATCACTTTATGATGTAGTAACCAACATCAAATATAATACTCTGCCAGAAGGTTATTGTGTTATGTGCCCAGCATCTTTAAAAAGGTTATTGTGTTATGTGCCCAGCATCTTTACTACATTATGGGGATTTACTGTATGAGGTTTCATTCCTTTTTTTATTATTATTTTTTAATATGCAGAGTTATTACTGTATACACAAACGAGTTGCTACATACCGTAAAGGGCTGTGTGAGGGCGTGTGTGTGTGAGTGTGTGTGTACGTGTGTGTGTACGTGTACACACACATTCACGCAAGTGTTTGTGTGTAACGGGATGGGGAATACTACTTGAAAATGCTGAAACATCTAAAACCACAGTATGTAAATCATAACATCATATGAGTAGAGCAGTGTAGACTGGAGTATAAAGGAACAGTGCAAACGAGTTGAATAGAGTAGAACAACTGACATTTTGGAGTGTGTAGTGAAGTGAATCTAATCTGCAGTGAAGTGGATTTCATTCGTGTAGTGCTTTTCAAACTATGGACCATCATAGATGGTCAGCGTGGTTGGCGGTTGCAAAAAATACATAATTTATATATATTTAAAAAACAAAAGTATAGGCGAGTTTTTTTTATCCAAGTCAAACAGGGTCTATATTATAGCTTAAATGAGTACTATAGAAGAGAGTAGAGCTGAGAGTAGCCTATACTTGGAGTCTAATCTCCCCCAGTCCAGCCTGAAAAACATGCTGAAGAACCAATTCCTCTGAGAGATACGTGACCACATGAACCTAAATTATTTAAAACCAGATGAATCACATAATAGGAATTCATATTACCTTGAAGCCTGTGGAGTAATTCATGAAGCCGTGCTCAGGTGTCCCTGGGTTTTCACAGGTGTGTCTGGTGGGCTCTGGAACAGGAAATCATATTGAGCAGAGGGATCAGAATTAAATCAAAATGAGAATATGACAGAGCAGCAATCATTGATAATGTCTGAGCAATTTCCCCCTGGTGCACCATGTACCAGAGGAAAGTTACTAAAGTTGCATTGTGAATGAGCAGGCTTGCCATGCCATCTCAAATTTTCAATAATTCCTACTTGGGTCTAGCTTTTTTCTACTCTTTGGTAGGGCTGGGACGGATCAGAAAACCCACGGATCGGATCGCGTGACGGATTTTGAGCCACGGATCACGGATTTTTCGGATCAGCAAAAAAAAAAAAAAATAGGCTATATCAGATTTTTTCTCTCAAAATTAGATTTTCGATTTGAATTTTTAATACTATTATACTTCTCTAACCATTTGTTGCCCTGCACAGCTCAAAAAATATTTTTTTCTCATGACACAATTTATGCTTTTACTCTGAAGGCAAAACAACCCAACTTCCTTCCAACTTGTTTTAGGTGGCACTGCGCCTAACTTCCTGCCTGTTGCTTGCTAACGTAGTCACATGACACGGGTACAGACCAGACCGGGTGAGTCTGGAAACATAACGTTGATGCTACGTTATGCTACTCGGTGGCCCCACGTGTTGTTTTGTTGTTATGTGTCCAAGGCAACATTTCACCGTCCGGTGATAATGTGTTCGTGAAACGTGTGCGCGTGTGTGTGTGTGCGTGTTGTGGCTCTCCTATCTTGTGCAGCGCGCAACATGCTGCTCGCATTCCTGTGCTTTTTCAGAGGTGTTGAAATAAGTTTGTTGTCTTTAGTAGCCACTAGCCACAGCCTTCAGAGAGACTTTACAGCGAAGGGATGAGGAAGCTCACTTGTGCTTGCCATGATGGTGCCTGTCTGTGTCTGGCTGCGCTGCAGGCGTTCTCATACACTAACGTTAAACGTTAAATGAAACGAAAGGGGGGGGGGGGGGGGGGGGGGGGGGGGTCCGCGGACCACGACGTTCCGAACCGTGTGCCGAACCGTGGGGGCTGATCCGTACGGGTCACGGATTATCCGTGATCCGTCCCAGCCCTACTCTTTGGTGTTTACTTACTGCCTCTTGGCGAAATTCTCCGTAGATATGGCATTAATTTCCACTGTTATGCCGATGATACCCAAATTTATATACCAATTAGACCAGACGATCGCTCTCAACTCGCTAATCTTGGATCCTGCTTAATTGCTGTTACAGATTGGATGTCTAAAAATGTCTTGCGACTAAACGCCAACAAAACTGAATTAATACTTGTTGGCCCAAAAACCAAATTTCCGCTTCTCAATGATCAAGCGTGTTTTGT
The DNA here is from genome assembly GCF_964638095.1 of Poromitra crassiceps. NCBI lineage: Eukaryota > Metazoa > Chordata > Actinopteri > Beryciformes > Melamphaidae > Poromitra > Poromitra crassiceps. Next base: position 17,481,587 of record NC_139641.1, read on the forward strand.
TTCTTCATGTCAGCCACTATAGAATCAAAAGAGAAGCGTCATCTGGAAGATTAGATCAATCAGTTGCTCCTCTGTCTTTTCTTTCAGTTTTGATGCTGCCTGGCAGACACCTGTATGTTCTATTTTGCGATTTTCTCTCCTACACATAGGAAATGCTTATCTCATTCATGTTGAAATATCACAAAATAAATCAAAGATCAGAGAAACATTGATAATACACTTTCAATTATGAAAAATAAAATTGCCTTTTTTGGAGACTCAAGGTTTCTGCACCACACTGATCATTTGAAACACTCAACTATTCCATGGATTAGACTAGTTGAATCATGATCAGAGCAGTGATCCATAGATTTGATGTACATGTTGACTCAGACAAACTCATGCAGTACCTATGCATCGAGGCTGAGACCCACTCCAGGTGCTGTCGTCCTGGCAGAGGCGTGTTGTTGAGCCCACCAGGACATAGGGGGCAGTGCAGCTAAACGTCACCTCCGACTTGAAGATGAAACTACGCCCTTCGCTCTGGCCTTTGGCAGGTGTGCCAGGATCGCCACAGAACTTGGCTGCAAACGCAGAAAAATATGCAACATTGCCGACATGAGAAGTGAAGGGCCAACACAGCCAACACAGCGCTCACACATTTTCCTGCAACACAGCGCTCACACATTTTCCTGCAAGCAACAGTGTTCCACCGCCGTGCTGTTGCACTTTCAAAATCCAGAATTTGATCTCTTTTTACGCATAAGCGAGGCATACAGAACAATATAGCAAACCAGTCATCATCATACATCAACTTCAAAAGCACGGGTTTATTCAATTTGCATCGTTACATAACCCTTCTTGCACACATTCCTTAAGGCATTTTTGTTCCTTTATTGCATGTGGGCAGATAACACATTGACAACCTAATTTCAGGTTGAATTATTCAATCTAATCAGGATTATTTTTTCTTCATTTTTATTATATCAATAAGTGTCTTGGCAGCAACAAACGGATGGGGGAGGTCATTTTCGATCAAAATAATTGTCAGGTGAAATATGAATTTACCTCACAGCACCTTGAGGTTAACACAAGCAGAGCCATCTGCTGCTGCAGTTGCTCTCAAAGCCCCTTGCATGATGTCGACTTTTTTAAAATGGGAATCCGGCTACAGCATTAAATACAGGGCTTAAATACAGCAAGCAAAAAAATACATAGTGAGCCTGAAATGTTCCTGTCAGCACACTGCACCATGTATTTCTCTATTCATAAAACTAGTCCGGTAACAAGAATGATGAAAACAATTGAGACATTTCTGTGCTGAACAAATGAATATTCAACACACAGTGCAACTAGAGTGCACCTGGTAGAGTGCATACCTCCAATTAACCTTTCTACAAAGTGTTGTGGTGTTACGTGAATCCTTTTGGAAGTTAGGCGCATTTTTGTGATTTGCCACGCCCATTACCAATCTCCCTTTTGACAAGTGGACGTGGAAAGTTCATCACTTCTAAGTTGGCCCATGACCTTTGACCCATGACCTATGACCCATGACCTACTTTCCCCCAAAGTTTCCTGCAAATCTGTTCCTAACTGTTTGTGATATCCTGCAGACAAACAGGCAAAAACATGACCTCCCGGCCAACTCTGTTGGCGGAGGTCATAAGGATAACTGTAGAGCCCGTCTGGGGTCACCTGGTATGGTTTTCTTTACAATTTACTTCTAAACTGTGCTGTACCCACCAGTAAACCTAAACTGTGCTGTACCCACCAGTAAACCTAAACTGTGCTGTACCCATCAGTAAACCTAAACTGTGCTGTACCCACCAGTAAACCTAAACTGTGCTGTACCCATCAGTAAACCTAAACTGTGCTGTACCCACCAGTAAACCTAAACTGTGCTGTACCCCCCAGTAAACCTAAACTGTGCTGTACCCACCAGTAAACCTAAACGGTGCTGTACCCACCAGTAAACCTAAACTATGCTGTACCCACCAGTAAGCCTAAACTGTGCTGTACCCACCAGTAAACCTAAACTATGCTGTACCCACCAGTAAACCTAAACTGTGCTGTACCCATCAGTAAACCTAAACGGTGCTGTACCCACCAGTAAACCTAAACTGTGCTGTACCCACCAGTAAACCTAAACTGTGCTGTACCCATCAGTAAACCTAAACGGTGCTGTACCCACCAGTAAACCTAAACTGTGCTGTACCCACCAGTAAACCTAAACTGTGCTGTACCCACCAGTAAACCATGCGCACACATTTGTAATATCTACGTTAACGTGAAAGGAGGACTTTTAGGCCTACAGTATACCGTGTGGCATACATATAGTGAGCTGTAATAGCCATTAAGCACCTAGACCAGCGATCCTCAAAGTCCGGACTCCGGTCCGCATCCGGACCCAGACGCCGTCCTATCCGGACCGAGCCCTATAACCTACAAATCATTGAATAGTTACATTTTCACGGAGCGTTTCTATTTTAACCGGCACATGCTTTTATAGTCTTTACGGTACTACTGGTTTATCTGTCAGGAAGCTCACAGAACAATGCATGCGCTGTAAATCATCACACGTGATGCTACTCAGCCAATCAACAAGCGAATCGATTATGCCTGCTGCTGCGGGAGAGTTGACACACGGACGGACGGAGGAGAGGCGAGACTCGGAGAAATGCGAGAGATATAAGTACTTTCACATTGCGTGCTCAAAAGAAACGCGTAGACCACGAAAACAAAGCTTAAGTTTTAATCCAGAGCAGGCAGACTCATGTTCATTCATTGGTCTGACGAGCAGCGATCCTGACCAGCTGTCTATATGGAAGCGCCACACATGAGCAAACACACACACACTCAAATCCAGACTGAGGGCACACACACATTCACTGCCCAACGACATGCAAAGTTTGCATTGCGAGCGACCAATAGATAGAAAGACAGACAGACAAACAGACAGACAGACAGAGTGGGAGCTCACTTCTATCAAGAGAAAAGGTTGTTGAACTGTCAAACTAGATGAATGATGAATAGTTTGACAGTTATTGAGAGTTGATTTGAGTTAATGAGTTATTAATTTGAGTTAGTGTGGACCAGTGATGTCACTGGTCCACACTTTAACACTCAATAACTGTCAAATTAAATGACAGACTTCAAAACCATTTACAGTTTTCTGATATACTACTGATGTTCTAATGATACAAAGCTGGTTGAAAATGGGCGGAGTGTTCCTTTAAACTGTTTTTCCATATTTAAGCTATGCTACACCACGGGATCGGTGCTACGCTGTGATACAAAGTAGCTTGACGTTCTTTGGTTTAAAAAAATATTAAATACAGCTTCGCTTCGCTGAATATGTTTGGATAAAACACATCAAAAACAAAAGCGTTTGTAAATGTAAAATGCACATATGCCAGAAATCCGGCACCTGGCTGGAGGTGTTTAAGCCCTGAGCATGAGCAGACACAGATGAAGCCCACTGGATTATCAGCCCTACTCCTTCACCTTATGGCCTCGCATTGAAAAAAAAAATGGATCAGAACAGCTTAGAGCCTGAAATCAGCCATCCTGCCCTCCATCCATCTATCCACCCATTTATCTATTCATACATCCATCCAAGCACTTCAAGCATATCGTCATCTGTGAGGGTTCCTCGTTAGCTGTAGGAGGCTTAGGAAACGCTCTGTGTGGGCGAGAGCAGAGGCAGGGAGGACAAGTCGAGTCATACAGTAGCGTTCAGTCACGCATCACTGCAGGGATCAAGCCAATAATAAGGCAGGCCGCTTGGCGAGAGCCGACGTGTGCTGCTGCTGCGCAGGGACGTGCAGAAAACATTAGAGGGGCAGGGGCTCAAATTCTTAAAAGGGGGTATATTAGGGGAATAACTCATTTTAAATATTCAGATTTTAACCAGATTTAGAGGAATAACTCATTTATATATCTGTCAGTGTGCGCCTGTGCTGCTGTCGTTCAGTCTGCATGTGGCTGAGTGCGCACTGCTGGAGTGGGCGGGGACGGGCCGTCTCGCTCTCAACAGTCAATGGGGCAAGCCACGTGCGGTTTTTGGGCTGCTGCCTTCAGGGGCGGCTTAGAAAAACACTGGTCCACGCAGAGGCCTATTAGAAATGGTGCATTCAAGGCCAAGAGAGCTCGGAAAAGGCGTTTCTCTTTGAATGCTGCCTTCAGTGACGGCGTGGAAAGGGCAATTCCCATACAAAGCACCATTAGAAATGCTGCATTCATGGTCAGGAAAGGGCACTTTTTACAGACTGAAAAAAAGGCAGGGGCTCAAGCCCCCTTTGCTGTCTATGTGTGCACGTGCCTGCTGCTGTGTGGAGGTCTGCACGACGTGTGCTGCTGCTGCGTGGAGGTCTGCACGACGTGTGCTGCTGCTGTGTGGATGTCTGCATGACGTGTGCTGCTGCTGTGTGGATGTCTGCATGACGTGTGCTGCTGCTGCGTGGAGGTCTGCATGACGTGTGCTGCTGCTGCGTGGAGGTCTGCAGATAGAGAGAAGTTCTCGCTAGCCCCTCTTCCTAGAAGCCAGGAACACACGGGTTCCTTCCCACAAGCGTTCCCTGACATAATAACAGCTCTCCGGTAAAAGGTGGAGATTAGAATCCGGCCCATGCAGGAACGGCTGAATAAAGCCATTACTGCAAGACTGTTATCTTGGCAACACATCCATGTATTCAGAGACATATCTTCCCCTGGAAAATATGTTTGCCTCCTACTGTAAAAAAGATGCATTGTGAATTCAACCAACCTTGCTGATAGTTTAGTTGGAACCTGTTTGTTTGATGTGCCACCAAATAAAGATGCTAATGTTCTGGCTGGATGCCAAAACGACTCTTGACACTTTTCCAAACGCCACTGTGACTCTTGGTATTCAGACAGGGGGGTGACATTACAGGCCAAACAGGTGACGTGCACACACACACACACACACACACACACACACACACACACACACACACACACACACACACACACACACACACACACACACACACACATCAGTCACAAGCTTCAAGACGCAGTGAAATAATGTAGTGCTTTATGGAAATATGAGAGGAACGGCCTCAGGCCAAACCAAGTGACACATATTTAGGAGGAAACACATTATTTAATGTGACTGTGTGCAAGAGAGAGAGAGGGAGGGGGAGAGAGAGAGGAAGAGAGGGGGGGAGACAGAGAGAGAGAGGAAGAGAGGGGGGGAGACAGAGAGAGAGAGGAAGAGAGGGGGAAGAGGAAGAGAGGGGGAGAGAGAGAGGGGGGGAGACAGAGAGAGAGAGGAAGAGAGGGGGAAGAGGAAGAGAGAGGGGGGGGACTGTGTGCAAGAGAGAGAGGGGGGGAGACAGAGAGAGAGGAAGAGAGGGGGAAGAGGAAGAGAGGGGGAAGAGGAAGAGAGGGGGAGAGAGAGGGGAGAGGAAGAGAGGAAGACAGGGGGGAAGACAGAGAGAGGAAGACAGGGGGGAAGACAGAGAGAGGAAGAGAGGGGGGAGATGAAGAGATGGGGAGAGAGAGGGGGAGGAAGAGAGGGGAGAGAGGAAGAGAGACAGAGAGAGAGAGGGAGGAAGAGAGGGGCAGAGAGCGACAGAGAGAGAGGGGGAGAGAGAGAGGGGGCGGAGGAAGAGAGGGGGGGGGGAGACAGAGAGAGAGGGGGGGAGAGAGAGGGTGAGAGACAGAGAGAGGGGGGGGAGAGAGGAAGAAAGACAGAGAGAGGGGGGGGGGGAGAGAGGGGCAGAGAGAGAGGGGGGGAGAGAGAGGGGGAGAGACAGAGAGAGGGGGGGAGAGAGGAAGAGAGACAGAGGGGGGGAGGAAGAGAGGGGCAGAGAGAGACAGAGAGAGAGGGGGAGAGACAGAGAGAGAGGGGGAGAGACAGAGAGAGAGGGGGAGAGACAGAGAGAGAGGGGGAGAGAGACAGAGAGAGAGGAAGAGAGACAGAGAGGGGGGGAGGAAGAGAGGGGCAGAGAGAGACAGAGAGAGGGGGGGGGGCGAGAGACAGAGAGAGAGGGGCAGAGAGAGACAGAGAGAGAGAGGGAGAGACAGAGAGAGGGGGGGAGAGAGGGTGAGAGAGGAAGAGAGACAGAGAGAGGGGGGGGGGGCGAGATAGACAGAGAGAGGGGGGAGAGAGGGCGAGAGACAGAGACAGAGAGAGAGGAAGAGAGACAGAGAGAGGGGGGGAGGAAGAGAGGGGCAGAGAGAGAGGGGAGGAAGAGAGGAAGACAGGGGGGAAGACGAGAGGAAGAGAGGGGGGAGATGAAGAGATGGGGAGAGAGAGGGGGGAGGAAGAGAGGGGAGAGAGGAAGAGAGACAGAGAGAGGGGGAGAGAGACAGAGGGGGGGAGAGAGGGGCAGAGAGAGAGAGAGAGAGAGGGGGAGAGAGAGACAGAGGGGGTGGAGAGAGAGACAGAGAGAGAGGGGGAGAGACAGAGAGAGGGGGGAGGAAGAGAGGGGCAGAGAGGAAGAGAGACAGAGAGAGAGGGGGAGAGACAGAGAGAGGGGGGGGAGAGAGGGCGAGAGACAGAGAGAGAGGGGGAGGAAGAGAGGGGCAGAGAGGAAGAGATACAGAGAGAGAGGGGGAGAGACAGAGAGAGGGGGGGGAGAGAGGGCGAGAGACAGAGAGAGATGTAGCGATGGAAACAGGGGAGAGAGAGAGACTGCCCAAACTTGTTCCTCTCTCCTCCTCTCTCTTCTTGATGAATGATCTATGCTTTGAAGTCATCAGTATGCAGCAGTGTCCAGATTCAAAGTCTCCTCCCTGCAGACACATGGAGCACTAGGCTTCTACTGCGTGATGCTCTCCTTCTCCATGGAGAAGACCAGTATGAATGTTGAAGCACTTTCACTGCTCTGTAATTGTAAGGATTAATCTCTATCAATATTTCAGATCTGAGAAACACTTGGCTGATTGTTTCCTCCATAGAGTAGCCTAATACAGAGCAAAAAGACGAATCAGATAAGCAGTACTGTTTGAACACGATCAATGAATATTTCAAACTGACTCTATTGTGCGTCTTGTAAACGGTTCGGACCCGGCTATAATTGCCCTTATGAGTGCTTTGGATACACAGCTATAATTGCTCTTATGAGTGCTTTGCATACACAGCTATAATTGCTATGTATGCAAAGCGCTCCTAATAAGAGGTGCTTTTTTGCAGATTCCTGCCATCTCTTGCAGCATTGATGAGCTGCCTTTCAGACAGAATTGCTGAGTATGTTTATGGAAATCATATATTCCAGACTCAAAGCAATGTAAGTCTAATAAACAGAAAGATATGGCTCCGTAATTACCCGCCACTAAATTGAACAGAAAAAGCAGGTTGGTTTTGCAGCAGATGCGTGGTGCAGCCAGATTAGCAGTTGCTGCTGAGTTTGACATTTTAAAGCTCCTGAACCTACACTACAATATACTGTAGTGTATGGAGTAATGCTAAGGCCTTGGCCACACTGATCCGTGGTGTCTGTCCGTGTGCGTTCATTTCTCTGTTCACTTCCATTCATTTTCAATGACAGCTGTCCGACTGTCCGTGGAGCACTCAGAAGCGTACGTATCCAGAAAATTTGCATACGTTTTGATGGACAGAAAGACAGAAGATGAACTTTTTCTGGATGGACGTATCGGATGGTCGGATAATCACTGTCCGTTTAGCCAATCAGAGTCGAGGTCTCGAGAGGAGGCGTTCCGAGATTTGTTTCAACTTTTGAAAGATGGCGGCCGAGGCAGTGAAGGAGGTTATAATTAATGCTGTGTACGCATCCCGCTGTTGTACAACGTGATAGTCAGTGTCACCGTCTGATTTCACCATCTAATCTGGTCATTCAGTGGCATTTTATTGCCCCTTAATACAGTAACGTAGCGCACAGAGCTAACAGCTAGCTGACGCCAGCTTTCTTCTTCTCTCGGTTTATAGGTGGGTCGCTGACACCTTCAAGGTGCTTACCGCCACCTGCTGTACAAGTAGGTTACTTGCACATGCAACGGACATAAATCTATCCGTCTATCCGTTCTGTCCATTTTCTGACGGATCAGTGTGGCCAAGGCCTGAGGATATAGCTTCGCAGTGAGACAGAAACGACTTTGACCTGCATGCATTTGAAACCCTGACAAATGTATGTATTTAGTAAATAACGCTGAGTATGTAACGGCAAGTACTGTGCTCGCATTGTGTGCGGTTATGCTTGCTAACTAAGGCTTTAGCTCTTCATAATGTTTTCCTATGCTATAGGGACTCAGAGCCTATAGCAGGAAAACTGCTGCAGATAACGCTTCGCTGACATTTAAATGCATAGATAATAACTTTTTCTACACCCAATATGATCAGCACTTTTCTCCCCATTGTTTTAATTTCCAGACTCCTGTTTGCCTTAGAAAACTTCAGTGATTTATCATTGACTACGTTTGCATGCACACAATATTCCACTATTATTCGGAAAATGAATTGGACCTAACATTCTGAATTTGATAAGGGTCATGTAAACAGCATATTCCAGTTGCATTTTCAGAATTTGGCCTTTTTCGAATTTAGCATTTTCCGATTAAGACATCTGGGTTATTCCAGTATTATTCGGGTTTTAGGAGGATTCTTTGCTCATGTATACAGCGCATTCGGAATATGCGTCTCAATCAGGGTTTTTACCGCAGTTTGCGACACATGTTGACTGCTTGTGGTCAACTGATGTGTGCTAGAAAGCTCTAGAAGAGGCGATATAATAATACGTCATCTCTGGCATGCGAAAAGAAAAGCCCACATTTCTGATCGGGAGGAGAATGCCCAGAATGCTTGTGACCCTGCGAGGTAATAACGTAGGCTACTAGCTTACTTTTTATGAAAGACTTTGATGTGCAAATAATCGCAACGCCAAACTTTCCAGCAGCAAGCTCCTGAAATGGACCAAGTGATCCTCTGTTTATTCTCAACAGAAAAACTCTGCCTACCTGCATCTCTCTCCCCCCCCCCCCCCCCCCCCCCCCCCTCCCTCACGTGTCGGGGAGAGCGAGCCATGGCTGCATGTAAACAGGAATATTAGTGGATTATTAATTTAGTCTGAATATTGTAATTTTCCGAATATGGGCAAAAACCGGAATTGACGAGGAACTGAAGAGTCCTTTAATTTTAATTGAGAGCACTGAAGCAGGGGGCCTGCTACAACAACACGGAGAGCCAGGTCGCTCACTGAATCACACTGAACAATGTTCACATGGCTGTTCATCTGTGTCTCGTTTTGGCACCTGTACTGTAGCTAAGTGATGAAGCTATTAAGTATCATTACTGCATGCTCACCTGTACTGTAGCTAAGTGATGAAGCTATTAAGTATCATTACAGCATGCTCACCTGTACTGTAGCTATGTGATGAAGCTATTAATTATCATTACTGCATGCTCACCTGTACTGTAGCTAAGTGATGAAGCTATTAATTATCATTACTGCATGCTCACCTGTACTGTAGCTAAGTGATGAAGCTATTAAGTATCATTACTGCATGCTCACCTGTACTGTAGCTAAGTGATGAAGCTATTAAGTATCATTACTGCATGCTCACCTGTACTGTAGCTAAGTGATGAAGCTATTAAGTATAATTACTGCATGCTCACCTGTACTGTAGCTAAGTGATGAAGCTATTAAGTATCATTACTGCATGCTCACAATCATTCTGTGCCTAGACACATGAAAACGTAATGCTACAGCATGGAACACTAACGATATGCTCATATATTGTAGCTGCAGGACGTTGTTTCTGGGGGTGCTGATTTGGAAAGGTGATTGTATATTGGTGGCTGATGACATTGCTCATTATAATTACAGCAGACAGCAAGTAGACATTAAGACAAAACATATCGCCACAAATCAAGACCATGACATGACATGACAAGACATGACAAGACATGACATGACATGACATGACATGACAACACATGACAAGACAAGACAACACATGACAAGACATGACATGACATGACCAGTGTTGGGGGTAACTCATTACAAAAGTAACATATTACAATAATATACTTTTAGTAGTAACTCAGTAATACATATTGTATAACTTATTACCGATAGGATTTCAGTAATATTACACCAGTTACTTTGTCAAGTAACACAAGTTACAAATTGAGTGACTTAAAAAATCAAAGCAAATATTTAAATAAAGATACAATCATTTCCTAATCAAATTGTGTGTTTTTCTGCAAATAACTAATATAGACGACAATAACAAAGGAAAACATTTAGAGAACATTTAGAATTTTGGACGGTTTACACTGACTTCAAGACGGTTTACATAATTTTTCGGGATGGTTCCGGGGTGGCGATGTCATTCAGCTACAGCTGTTATTTTGGTGAAAGTAATGTAAAAGTAGTGTAATATGAGTTACTCTACATAGACAGTAATATTGTAAAGTAACTTATTACTTTCAAATGAAAGTAAGTAGTAATATGTAGTATATTACATTTGGAAAGTAACTTGTCCAACACTGAACAGAACATACGGTAACATAACATAGAAAATCAGGCACAACGTGCCTTGTCTGGTCGTAACACTGACGAATATTATATTTAATTAATATAATTACATTAAGCCGAATATAAATGAGACTGTAGAATGCACAGTGACTTACATCAATTATAAAGAACAACTACAATGAGGCCATTTTGGAGAGGAAATGGCTGTATAAGGGACAGTGTTTCTAGCTGCATCCACACAAACAGTAGCTGCCTGTCAGCGGGATCTCAGATGCTAAATACCCAAATGGGACCCTGTTCCACTGAGTGAATAGAGCCACAAGCACCTAAAACTGCAATTAGTGGCAATTACAAAAGAAGACAGAATTGAATATAGCTGTTTTTGGGGAGGCCCCAGGGGGTCTTAGACAGCTTCTGTCATGATCTAACAGGTGGTACTGCAACGCTGCCAGCACTCCTACTTCCCTCAGGCAGATAGACCTGCTATCGGGTAGTGCTGGAAGTACTGTTAGGTAGGGGGTGCTGTAATGAAGGGACTCTCTGTGTTGCCCGCAAGGGCAGCACCGACGAAAATTGGAAGTTTTTTGGACTTTTAGCCATATTTAGAAGAATATTTAATTTTAAATTAACATTAGGATTATACTGTTGTGATGTCATTATTCAGTATCTTCTCCTTTTCTCATTCACTTTCATGTAAGCACCTGCTCTCCCTTTAGTCGTTTTACACTACAACAGACAGCAACACAGGCATAAACACTGAACTTATTATTATTATTATGGAAAACCAGATTATGATGAAAATCAAACACTTTTGAAGAGAGAGCGTATGAAATAAGATTAGAGCTGGGAAGCACAAACAGTTTTTTTAATGCATTTTGTTGCTGTTATAAACACAAGACAGCCAAATCCAACAATTTTGAAAATCCCATCTCTTGCCACCAGGGGGTGCTGCAGCACCCTCAGCACCCACCTTCCAGCTCCCTCTGATGGCTTACATGGCTGCATAGGAGTCCTGCAATCATCAACGTGGTTGATGTCAAGTGCAATTGTTCAACATTCAGCCCTTTGTCAATGTTCTGAAGGAACACCTTTCAGTTTGTTTTGATCCCCTTTAGTCACAGGGAAACGCCTGTAAGCACTTTACCCTCCTTGATGTTTCATTTCTGTCTGACTGGTGAACGTGAGAATGATGAGGGTGAGATGCTGTTGAGCGACCATGCGTCCCCTGGGTTATCATTACGTTTGGAAAGATGACTCTGGGAAGGTCTTAATCTAATAAAGAGCATGAGGTTCCTCCCGCGGGGCTCCACTCAGATCATCGTCTTCATCACCATCATCATTGCAGCATTAGCTCCAGGGCTAATAGGATACTGTATAATACCATGCCATTCCCTTCAGGTTTGGGTATCATGTAAGGAGATGATAACAGATGAGCCAAACTAGGGACAACACTACAACCTTGAACCTGACTTTGCAACCATATTATGTCCATGTTCTGCTTTCTCTTTGTCTTATTGCATTTGTTTTGTAAGGCAGCTTTGTTCTAAAATTCCACAACGTTAATTAGGTTGGAACACTTCATCAACGTACATTTTTTATTACTTCCAGGTTTCACAGAAAGCGTTTATTTTTTAGCTGCCAGCGCCTTTCTGCTCTTCATTCTCAATGGTAAGGACGCGCTACGGGCGCTCCTCTTACAGCACCGCGCCTGCCGTTTGAGCGCTCTTAGGAGCTAGCGTTTTTGGGCGGAGCGCTGTGGGCGCCTCAAGTAGAAAACTGCTCAACTTAAAAGCACCAAAGCGCACTAAAAAGATAAACAAACGGGAGGAGAGGAGGAGAGGGTCCGGGGGAGAATTATTAATTGTATTATTATCTTGTTGGGTTGATGTTAGCGTGCTATTTACCTTGGATGCTAGCTTGCCATCGTTAGCTATTAACTACAGAGTCAGCTCCGTGTCTGTGCGCATTGGAAGTGCTGTCGGCATGATATCCAAAGTGCTTCGCTATGAAAAAACTGCGGTCTATGGACACTAATGTTGTTTTTCAGCTCAGACAAGTTCTAAAGGTAGGAAGTAAACAGTCTTGGTTTCCGCTGCAGTTGGGCTTGCTGTGGAGAAGCGGTGATCCACTGTAGAAAAACAGCTGAAATCCAGCACATAAAGGTTGATTTATGGCAGGCTGCTCAACATCTTTGCTAAGTGTCACTCGACAGAAATAAAAGAGTCGCACGACGTTTGTAAGGTTTCAGTCGTCTCCATGGTGACCGTGAATCAGCATCCTACTACCCTCCCCCGTCCTCCTCCCAGCTACAGCGTCTCTCCCCTCAACTCCACTCCGAGGAGGAGGAGCATGGTGTTCGTGGCCAAAAGCCTACTACTGTAACATTGTCTCCCTCCTCTGAGTCCAAATCATTGTAAAGACATCCTAAGAGTCCTAAATGCAAAAGTCCTCGCTGTCAGGTGAAAAGAAGTGGCTGGCGACTGCACACATATCGGAGGAAGCATGTGCTAGTCTACAACTCTCCCCAGTCAGCAGAGGGGGTGGAGCAACGAATAGGGGAATTGGCCAATTACAATTGGGGATAAAATGTGTGTGGGGGGGGGATCTGTTAAAAAATGAAAAGAAAGTGTGGAGAGACACTTTTTTCTGTCGCGAAAGACGTCAGATCAGTTTAAAAGGTGTCGAGCGACGAAGCATGAATTGGGCTTAAGGCAAGGAATATGTGAAAGAAGTTGTAAAAAACAGTCTGGTATTAAAATTAAAATTACCCGTTATTCAATGACTTTCCCAAAGAATTGATCAAATTCACAGACTTGAACGGTGTGAAAAACCCTGTTAATAGGTTTCCATGATTTCCAGAAATGCTATAGACCAACGGGAACCCTGGTAATTGGACAGTAATTAGGTGACTCACGCAGGCACTGAGGCATGTCTCCGCTCCACGTCCCGTTCCCTGTACAGGTCAGCACAGCGGGGAAGGAGAGCTCGTAGCCTGGCAGGCAGCTGTAGCTCACGCTGGTGCCCCACTCCAGCACAGAACCCTCCAGGAGGCCATTGGGGATGGGTGGGGGTGTGCGGCACGTCACCACTGTAGGATAGGAAAGACACAACAAACAAACAAACAAATCAACAAAAACAGGACCGTCAGTCAAGACCTACTAACCCATGTGGAGTCCAAGTCCATCCTAAGACCAGCTTCAGCTGAGTTTGACTCAAGACCAGGTCCAGATCCAGACCAAACTGCAAGACCAAGTCCACAGGATGTCTTTGCAAATGTAAAAATAAGGTTTACTACTAGGACATGAAGGCAATGAAGACAAACAACCAATCAATTGAGGGTAAAGAAAAAAATTATAGCCACTCTTTACCCCCCCTTTTTTTAAGATGTTTTTATTGAACCAAGAATGGCAATTTTTTAATTTCCATACATAACAAAACTATACAAACAGAAAAAACAGACAGAGAAACAACAACAACAACAACAAAGAAAATACAGAGGGTATCCCCCCTCCCCCCTCCCCCCTCCCGGTATGGTAAACATTTCGCTCTCTTTCAAATATAAAATAAAAGTAAAGTAAACTACAGCAGGTATTATTCAATCAAATCAAAACCAATAAACAGATGTCTGTGGAGTGGACATAATGAAGGTGATATTAGAACCTTATGAAGCCCTGGTACTGGCTCAACTATCCAAGAGGGTGTAATGAAGGTAATGAGGCCAGAAAGGAGCCCCATATTTTTTTATAAGTTGCCGGCTTCCTTCTCACACTGTACAGGATCTTCTCAGGAGTACTATATGATGTTAATTCATTCAACCAATGTCTCTGAGAGGGAGACAGTTCAGATTTCCAATTTAGCAATATACACTTTTTGCCAGCTGTACCTGCAAGTAATATGAAGTATTTCTTATTGATGCTCACCTCCAGAGATCGAGTGTCTCCCAAAATCCAGATCCTAGGGTCATAAGGAACCTGGGTTTCTAACACATCTGAAGTTGCACTATTTACCCCCTTACTGAAGGGGGTATAATTCTTTTTATTTGCATTTTTATTTTATTCGACGCTGAATTGGGAATTTGGTTGGGAATTGAATTGGCAATTGGGAAAGTGGACCTAGGCAAAGTCATAGAAGGATATTTTGAAATCTGAAATATTTCAATTGTAAACTTCAAAACAGCAGTCAGCTGACAGCAGCTTGACCTTAGTGTTGTGGAGTTTCTTGTATTCCACACACAGCTTTCTACAGGTGAAATCCCTTCAACTGGTTATGTCTTCAGATGGGTTGAGACAAGTCGAGTCAATATCCAAAAAGAAAGTGAAGTAAGCTCTGAACAGCTTGGGCTGCTGCTAGGTGCTGAGGTAAAGACAGACGTCCATAGGAGATTAAGCTTTGCTGTCAACATCTAATAACTTTATTCTCACAGCAGGCATTTTCATCTTCACTCTCGCTCAGGAAGTAAACTCTACTGGGAGAGCAAGTTCAGCCCAGCCCAGCATACAAACAGGAAGTAAACTCTACTGGGAGAGCCAGTTCAGCCCAGCATACAAACAGGAAGTAAACTCTACTGGGAGAGCCAGTTCAGCCCAGCCCAGCATACAAACAGGAAGTCAACTCTACTGAGAGAGCAAGTTCAGCCCAGCACATCATACAAACAGGAAGTAAACTCTACTGGGAGAGCAAGTTCAGCCCATCATACAAACAGGAAGTCAACTCTACTGGGAGAGCCAGTTCAGCCCAGCCCAGCATACAAACAGGAAGTCAACTTTACTGGGAGAGCCAGTTCAGCCCAGCCCATCATACAAACAGGAAGTAAACTCTACTGGGAGAGCCAGTTCAGCCCAGCCCAGCATACAAACAGGAAGTAAACTCTACTGGGAGAGCAAGTTCAGCCCAGCACATCATACAAACAGGAAGTAAACTCTACTGGGAGAGCAAGTTCAGCACATCATACAAACAGGAAGTCAACTCTACTGGGAGAGCCAGTTCAGCCCAGCCCAGCATACAAACAGCGGGCAAGACAAGTCAGAGTGAAAACAGGCACGAAAACAAAGACAAGTCCAAACGCACATACAGCACAGACAGACCCAGGCGGTCTCATCTCGACTCCCAGACAATTCGAGATCAACAACAGTAGTTTGAACAACGCCGAGAACGGACACAAAAACAAACCTACGCCCCTTTTCTTAAGTTACGGGAAACGGCGCTCTCCCAGCATTATCCTCCGTAGTGAAACAAAGATACAGAGAATCACTTTTTAAAACATTGAAAACGGATGTCCTGAGCAACATGACATCATTTGATTCAGTTTTATCCATTTACAAGCACATGACTTCTGCAGGTCACCACCCCTTCTGCACGAGGGGCCGCCCCTAAACACTCTGGATTGGTTTGGCAATGCAGTTTTTTTTTTACTTTTTAAACTGTTTCCACCAGTTTTAACAAAGAAAGGGAGAAGGTTCCCTTCTTCTCAGTCTCTAGTTGTGCGCACACACACACACACACACACACACACACACACACACACACAAAATTGTTGGTGTTGTTTGGATCTCTGACCATTGCTTTCATCTTTCTCCCCACAATTAAAGTCGAGCTGAACCCAAAAACAACTTTTCTTTTCTTTTAGTTCAAATACCTGGGTATGCAGTGCACCTATTTAATAATGTATGCAAACAAAATCACAAACGTCTAATTTCTTTCGTTTTTCACACTTTTTCACATCAAAAGTTCATTTTTCAAGATTTTATTGATAACAATAATGTACAGTTTGCTGACGTCACCTAGTACTATCAAATTTCTACCCCATTTCAACCAATCATATCACGACATGCAGCTGTCAATCAAATCTTCATTTCAGGATAATTTTCTCTTCCAAAAGAAAGAGAAAATGGCGCCTAGTGCCTGTCATCTGGCAGAATTCCTATCCCATAAACTAACTACTAACTTGGCCAATTGTTAGAAACATGAACAAAAAACAAAAACTACATTATAATCTCTAAGAATGCAAAGAAATGTAAATTAAATTAAAACACGCATTCCAGGAATATTATTTACATTTATAACGATAATGGCGCGCGCCTCCGAGAGCGTGGCTGTCAGGGGTCGTCTCTCGGAGATTCCAGGCGGGCGGGCAGCACCCATGCATCGGATTGTCCGCTCGCTCCGCACGAAGCAGCCTGGCTGCCTGGTACTCCGCGGATCCCACTCGCGTAGCACGACAACACGCTGAATCCCACCCGATTTGGGGGTGGAACACGCCAGGATTGGCCAATGCCAAAGCCAGTCCTCAGAATTGTCAAATCAAATAATCGACACCGTATATGGTCCACCTCTCAATTTGTTTTCAGTCTGAAACGGACTCAGTGACGAACGGGTTCAGCTCGACTTTAAACACAGACAGCCAATAGATGGCAACAGCAGGTAATTAGAGAGAATGTTTTAGCTTGGAGATAATTACTATGATTAAAGTGCATTTACAGAGATAAGGAGATATCTCAGATCTTTGCATTCCTAATCCAAAAAGAGAAAAGCTGGAAGTAATGGTGTTGAAATGTGTTTACCGTTGTGGTAAATTCACTTTTCATCCAGTTGGGTTTATGCCAGTAGTTACCCAGGACGAATAAACATATTTGTTGTGTCTGTAAGGCAAGGAAGCTTAATATCATCTAGTTACCTAACTAGATGATTGTTTAATTAGGCATCTCATTTTAATATAGGTGATTAAAAAATAACTTGTTTCAGACGTCCTCATTCTTGAAGGTAGCATCGCACGCGACAGGTGGCACTGGTGCTGTTTCCAGTGAATATACAGACCTTTTCTGACCAAGCTTGATGAAGTTGTTTCCCAAAGCATTTGGCAATAAATTAGTAAAAAACTGCATGGATGATGGCTGTTTTCTCTAACTTTCCCGATATACTACGATATCGGGACTAATCGATTCGCAACCTTGTGAATTGGAATCAAAACGATTCTTGAAATTTGAACCAATACCCAGCTCTAATGTGCAGTCAGGATCATGCTGTTCCCCCAATTCCCTCCCCCCCTGAACAGACCGACCAGGAGGTGTTGCAATCTGTTTTGGAATGTTTTGTTTGGTCTAATGTCCTTTTGTTTCTCCTTGACAATAATGAATTGGTAAAGAGTTTCTTCAACTGGGGATTTTCATGTTGTTGCTCTAGAGTCACTTCAGTCTGACTTAACTCACTAAAATGCCCAGCTGAACGCTATAAAGTAGACAGTTGTATTGGTTTGCCTGTGTGTGTGTGTATGTTTGCCTGAGTGAGAGAGACAGAGAGAGAGAGAGAGAGAGAGAGAGAGAGATGGAGAGAATGTGTGTTAGAGGGAGAGTGCACGTGCGCTGCAGGCGTGTTACGCTGGAGTAATAATCCTGCATGTGCTGCGGCTGGATCTGAAATTACATTAAGAAGAAGACGGGGGAAGAAGGATGTGTGGCTGGCAGAACCGTGTGTCCCCATTTTCCTAAGCAGGCCTAAGCAGCATTAGTGCCTCTTAGCTGAACACGCCAAACCTGGGATTGCAAATGGAATCCTCCTCGCTGGTCGAAGCTTAGGATGTGTCATAGCCTGAACGCACGCCACACTCAATCCCCATGGCTGGCAGGGCCGCACGCGCAATACGTGCAGAAAGATGAACACAGACGCGGCAGGAAAAAACCTCTGTGTCTCCTCTCTCCTTCCCTCCACCTCCACCTCTCCAGCTCCCTCCACCTCCCCCTCTCCATCTACCTCCATCTTCCTCCATCTCCACCTCCCCCTCTCCATCTTCCTCCACCTCCACCTCTCCTTCCCTCCACCTCCCCCTCTCCTTCCCTCCACCTCCACCTCCACCTCTCCTTCCCTCCACCTCCCCCTCTCCTTCCCTCCACCTCCACCTCCCTCTCTCCTTCCCTCCACCTCCCTCTCTCCTTCCCTCCACCTCCACCTCCCCTCCACCTCCACCTCCACCTCCCTCTCTCCTTCCCTCCACCTCCCTCTCTCCTTCCCTCCACCTCCCCCTCTCCATCTCCCTCCACCTCCACCTCCCCCTCTCCTTCCCTCCACCTCCACCTCTCCATCTTCCTCCACCTCCACCTCCACCTCCCCCTCTCCTTCCCTCCACCTCCACCTCCCCCTCTCCTTCCCTCCACCTACACCTCCCCCTCTCCATCTTCCTCCACCTCCACCTCCACCTCCCCCTCTCCTTCCCTCCTCCTCCACCTCCACCTCTCCATCTCCCTCCACCTCTCCATCTCCCTCCACCTCCACCTCCCTCTCTCCTTCCCTCCACCTCCCCCTCTCCATCTCCCTCCACCTCTCCTTCCCTCCACCTCCACCTCCCCCTCTCCTTCCCTCCACCTACACCTCCTCCTCTCCATCTTCCTCCACCTCCACCTCCACCTCCCCCTCTCCTTCCCTCCACCTCCACCTCCCCCTCTCCATCTTCCTCCACCTCCACCTCCCCCTCTCCTTCCCTCCACCTCCACCTCCCCCTCTCCATCTTCCTCCACCTCCACCTCCACCTCCCCCTCTCCTCCCTGGCATATGTATCAGCTCTTATCCCTGCGGCACATCATACAAAGTGCTGACAGGATGACAGATGAAACGTGTCACCACAATATCAAAGTGCTCACCCTGCCTGCACCGCCTCCAGCACCTTCAACTTCACCTGCACCGCCTCCAGCACCTTCAACTTCACCTGCACCGCCTCCAGCACCTTAACCCCGCCTGCACCGCCTCCAGCACCTTCAACTTCACCTGCACCGCCTCCAGCACCTTAACCCCGCCTGCACCGCCTCCAGCACCTTCAACTTCAACCCAATCGTGCAAAAGAACAAGGTGGGGGATGTTTTTGGAGAAGGCGCCGTTTTTGGTCTCGGATGCGAGAAAAAAGAAATATATATTATAATATATCCCCTCCCCCCTCAGATCACTGTCAACCAGAGAGATCATAGAAAAAAGCTGATTGTGGGAGAACTGTTTCATTGCTTGTCCTAGAGATCGTCTCAGAGAGAGAGGGGAGGGAGAGAGAAGACAAGGGGAGACGAAGAGGAAAAACATATCTGTTACCTCTGAATACCCCAGAGTCCACATCCACTAAGCCTCCACTTCATAATCACACTTTGATCCATTCACCCTGTGACAGAGATACGTGCTGGGTGGAGTGAGGGAGAGGAGAGAGAGAGAGAGCAGTGGAGTGAGGGAGAGGAGAGAGAGAGAGAGAGCAGTGGAGTGAGGGAGAGGAGAGAGAGAGCAGTGGAGTGAGGGAGAGGAGAGAGAGAGCGACCCTCCTCTGGCTCACTGACTAATGCATACATGTCCACGGGGCGCTGGAGTTGTGACCCCCCCCATATCTTCAGTGCCTACTGCCCAGGTGGGTTATCTCGTCGAAAGGGCCTTTCTGTGTGGAGTTTGCATGTTCTCCCCGTACCCCCCAGGGGGTTCCTCCGTACATAACCCCCCCACTCAAAACATGCAGAAGATCGTCATCCGACCAGTGACGACAACATCTGAAGTTGGTCCCCGGGCGGCTGGAAAGAAAAAGCGACCACTGCTCCTGGCCTGCCCCCTGGAGGAAAGGACAAGCCTGGATGGGTCAAATGCAGAGGACATATTTCACCGTCAGCATGAGTGTGTGCTGTGGCCGCATGCATGTGTTGTAGTGTTCGTGTGACAATAAAGACGGGCTTCCGTCTGAAATCGTGTCTGAAATGGTGAAATCATGAGGTCAGTGGAGAGAGAGCGACCCTCCTCTGGCTCATACAGGTCAGTGGGAGCTGACAGCAGTCAGGCAGCCAAGGTGAAACACGTGGAAGCATCAGGATGTATGTATGCGTGACAGAGATGTATAATTGAATACCCGCGTGAGAGTGTGTGTGTGTGTGTGTGTGTGCGTGTGTGTGTGCGTCTGTGTGAGTGTGTGTGCGCGACGGCGTGCATGCGTGCGTCTGTGTGTGTGCGCGCTTGTGTGTGTCTGTCAGTGGTGAGAAAGGCTAACCCCACGGAAAGGCTAAGCCCCCCCCCCCCCGGCCGTCAGAGGCCGAGCGCCTGAGCTGTTGAGGTACCTGTCAAGGGTTAGAGCTCCGAAGTTCCACCCTCTGCCTCTCTCCACCCTCTGCCTCTCTCCACCCTCTGCCTCTCTCCACCCTCTGCCTCTCTCCACACCTCTGCCTCTCTCCATCCTCTGCCTCTCTCCACCCTCTGCCTCTCTCCACCCTCTGCCTCTCTCCACCCTCTGCCTCTCTCCATCCTCTGCCTCTCTCCACCCTCTGCCTCTCTCCACCCTCTGCCTCTCTCCACACCTCTGCCTCTCTCCATCCTCTCTGCCTCTCTCCATCCTCTGCCTCTCTCCACCCTCTGCCTCTCTCCACAACTCTGACTCTCTCCATCCTCTGCCTCTCTCCACCCTCTGCCTCTCTCCACCCTCTGCCTCTCTCCATCCTCTGTCTCTCTCCACACCTCTGCCTCTCTCCATCCTGCCTCTCTCCACCCTCTGCCTCTCTCCACCCTCTGCCTCTCTCCACCCTCTGCCTCTCTCCACCCTCTGCCTCTCTCCACCCTCTGCCTCTCTCCACCCTCTGCCTCTCTCCATCCTCTGCCTCTCTCCACCCTCTGCCTCTCTCCACCCTCTGCCTCTCTCCACCCTCTGCCTCTCTCCACCCTCTGTCTCTCTCCACCCTCTGCCTCTCTCCACCCTCTGTCTCTCTCCACCCTCTGTCTCTCTCCACCCTCTGCCTCTCTCCACCCTCTGTCTCTCTCCACCCTCTGCCTCTCTCCACCCTCTGCCTCTCTCCACCCTCTGCCTCTCTCCACCCTCTGCCTCTCTCCAGACCTCTGCCTCTCTCCACCCTCTGTCTCTCTCCACCCTCTGCCTCTCTCCACCCTCTGCCTCTCTCCACCCTCTGCCTCTCTCCACCCTCTGTCTCTCTCCATCCTCTGCCTCTCTCCACCCTCTGTCTCTCTCCACCCTCTGTCTCTCTCCATCCTCTGCCTCTCTCCACCCTCTGCCTCTCTCCACCCTCTGCCTCTCTCCACCCTCTGCCTCTCTCCACCCTCTGTCTCTCTCCACCCTCTGCCTCTCTCTGCCTCTCTCCACCCTCTGCCTCTCTGCACCCTCTGCCTCTCTCCACCCTCTGCCTCTCTCCACCCTCTGCCTCTCTCCATCCTCTGCCTCTCTCCACCCTCTGTCTCTCTCCATCCTCTGCCTCTCTCCATCATCTGCCTCTCTCCACCCTCTGTCTCTCTCCACCCTCTGTCTCTCTCCATTCTCTGCCTCTCTCCACCCTCTGTCTCTCTCCATCCTCTGCCTCTCTCCATCATCTGCCTCTCTCCACCCTCTGTCTCTCTCCACCCTCTGTCTCTCTCCATCCTCTGCCTCTCTCCATCCTCTGCCTCTCTCCACCCTCTGTCTCTCTCCATCCTCTGCCTCTCTCCATCATCTGCCTCTCTCCACCCTCTGTCTCTCTCCACCCTCTGTCATTCTCCATCCTCTGCCTCTCTCCACCCTCTGTCTCTCTCCACCCTCTGTCTCTCTCCATTCTCTGCCTCTCTCCACCCTCTGTCTCTCTCCACCCTCTGCCTCTCTCCACCCTCTGTCTCTCTCCATCCTCTGCCTCTCTCCACACCTCTGTCTCTCTCCACCCTCTGTCTCTCTCCATTCTCTGCCTCTCTCCACCCTCTGCCTCTCTCCATCCTCTGTCTCTCTCCACCCTCTGTCTCTCTCCATCCTCTGTCTCTCTCCACCCTCTGTCTCTCTCCATCCTCTGCCTCTCTCCATCCTCTGTCTCTCTCCATCCTCTGCCTCTCTCCACCCTCTGCCTCTCTCCACCCTCTGCCTCTCTCCACCCTCTGTCTCTCTCCACCCTCTGTCTCTCTCCATTCTCTGCCTCTCTCCACCCTCTGCCTCTCTCCATCCTCTGTCTCTCTCCACCCTCTGTCTCTCTCCATCCTCTGTCTCTCTCCACCCTCTGTCTCTCTCCATCCTCTGCCTCTCTCCATCCTCTGTCTCTCTCCATCCTCTGCCTCTCTCCACCCTCTGCCTCTCTCCACCCTCTGCCTCTCTCCACCCTCTGTCTCTCTCCACCCTCTGTCTCTCTCCATCCTCTGCCTCTCTCCACCCTCTGTCTCTCTCCACCCTCTGTCTCTCTCCATCCTCTGCCTCTCTCCACCCTCTGCCTCTCTCCACACCTCTGCCTCTCTCCACCCTCTGCCTCTCTCTGCCTCTCTCCACACCTCTGCCTCTCTCCATCCTCTGCCTCTCTCCACACCTCTGCCTCTCTCCACCTCAGGTTGGACAGCTTCGACATGACCGGCGAACAGAGCGCCTTAATAATGAAACGTGCAACACAAACTATTACAAATCAGTGTCACTCGGGAGCTTCGGGGCTTCAAGGTGGCGTGGGCGGCCGGGGAGGGCGAGTAGCGTGCGGGTTGCTTCCTATGAGAAGTGAAGCTGGGGTCCGGGGGTCCGCACTTAGCAGGCGTGGAAATAGAATCAGCCGCTACATGAGAGGAGGATGATGGATAGGACCCTGCTGTAGCTCTCACCCTCCTTCCCTCCGTGTCTCTGACTCTCTATAACTTACTCTCAGTCTCTCCTGACTATCTTTCTGTGATCCGCTGTTGTGTTTGTCTGTCAGTCTCATTCTCTCTCTCTCTCTCTGTCTCTTTCATCCCCTCCCTCCCTCCCTCCCTCCCCTCCCTCCCTCCCTCCCCTCCCCTCTCTCCCTCCCTCCCCGCTCCTGTTCCTCAACAGACAAATAGCAAACCCAGCTCTCCCCTCTGTTACTGAGGCAGCAGCTGGGAAACAGTTCCTTAGCAACAACGTGCCGCCATTTGCCTTGTGGGCTCTTCTTCCCTCTATGCTGCCGTACTGTTGAACTGCTCGCTTGCACAAGTTAATCTTCCCCGCTCACTTTTGGGTGCCAACGTCAAAATATGCTAATCCGTGCCTCTGCACGAGCGTCGTAAATCACCGTGTGCACCGTCGCATTGACGGGCTCAACAGCTACGTCCTCATTGTAGACTTTGCAACGGTGATGTTACTCGAGCCCAGAGAGAACAGTGATGTTAATCAAGCCCAGAGAGCACGCAGAGACTTTTAGAGAGGAGGAGGAGCCTGCAGGATGAAGAGGAGATGTTAGCCATCATCCACCCACTGTCCTGTGCCACCAGAGGTGCACCTCTAGATGCAGGTGTGGTGAAATCCCTGTGTCCTCCATCAGTGGGGTCTCAAACCTTCTCACGTCAAGGACCCCCTAAACTGACACAAATTAGACTGGACCCCATCAGATTTTTTCCCATGGTCCCCCCATCTGATAAGATTTTTTTCTTTGAGATGTTTTATTACAGAAAGTGTATGAAACCCAGGACAAGAATAGTCATACATTCTTGTCATTATGTTCCTTATGGATCTATAGTGAAAATAAATGAGTCCCCTTTTTGTTGGGGACCCCCTGGAACCCCCTCAATGACCCCTGGGAGTCCCCGGAACGCACTTTGAGAACCACTGTCCTAGATCAAAGGCTCTTAAACTTTAGTTTATTATTATCACTACTTTTTTTCTTGGGACCCAGCTGAGAAATATTGTCCTGAATCAAGGGGCTCGTTAAAATATCTTTTTGTTATTTAGGGATCCTTCAGATACCCGCTAGACATAACACATCTTAGCTTAATAGTGTACTTTAAGTGTGTGTGTGTGTGTGTGTGTGTGTGTGTGTGTGTGTGTGTGTGTGTGTGTGTGTAAGTGCATACACTTACAAAACAACACGCATACAGATGTGTGTGATGACACTATCAGACCACATATGAAGTGATCTGTGTCACCTTGCTTACTAATCTAATCAGATCTCAGGGAGTGAGCGTGTACTTTGTATTGGATGTGACAAGAGTGCCAGCGTGCCAAGGTCTTTACAGCACGCTCTGATGGCTATCAAGGTCGACCGTCTACTGCAACACGTGTGTATAGTGCAGGTGTGAGTGTGTGTGTGTGTGTGTGTGAGAGTGTGTGTGAGTGTGTGTGTGTGTGAGTGTGTGTGTGTGTGTGTGTGTGTGTGTGTGTGTGTGTGTGTGTGTGGTTCTTACCTTGGCATGCTGGCATGCTGCCACTCCAGGTGCCGTTGTTGGTACAGGTCCTTGTGACGGCGCTGTCGCCTCCGATCATCAAGTATCCCGGCTGGCACGCAAACGTCACGTTGTGGCCCACCGCGATGTCATCGCCGAACCGAAGGCCATTCGCTGGGATGCCGGGGTCGCCGCAGGTGATCACTGGAGGGGGCGTGCGGCACGAGGCAAAGATGAGGAACTTGTGTCAGAAATCAATCATCCTAAATGGGGGGTGTTTATGGCATTACATCCATAAAGAATATGTATTAACACTATTCACCTTATGTTCAGACCTTACAGTGGGCCAAATTATTCCGGGTCCTTTTAACACTTCCGGCGGTCACGGCGCAAAATAAGAGAGTTGTTTTTGGAGCGGACAGTGCAGGGGGTAAAATAAAGAACGTAGCCTACTACTTTGAGCTCGGTACACATCAAGCAAGCGAGTATCCACTGTTAGCCAGGTCAGATAACGTTATCATTGACAATGACAAGCACTTTATTGTAAAACATACCTGGACTCCAACAAAGAAAGCTTCAGATAGTTTTCTATCCTCAGAGCGCTCGAGCCATTAACGTCAATAAGACCCTCAGACGTTAATGTAATTCCCTGGAATGCGAGACTTAACGAGCCAGTTACATGGTGTTGCATTCTTAGACATTGCTGTTTGCTTTTATTTGGTATGTTACATACAATTGGCTAAATTATTAGTTAAT
Organism: Poromitra crassiceps; assembly: GCF_964638095.1. Lineage (NCBI taxonomy): Eukaryota > Metazoa > Chordata > Actinopteri > Beryciformes > Melamphaidae > Poromitra > Poromitra crassiceps. The sequence continues at coordinate 17,506,843 of NC_139641.1, forward strand.
TCAGAGTTAGATGATATTGGAGCAGTCAGCCATTTTATTTTATTTTATTTTTAGCCGGAAGTTTTGATACGGCCACACAACCGGGTCAAATGGGCGTGGCTACATAAGGTGAATACTAATAGAAATCTAGCTTGGATGTGAGAAGGAAGAGAGGTGAGTGAGAGGGTTGTCAAGTGAGCACCTCTCATTATACAGTAGTAGACGTTTCATCCACTTCAGGTCATGGGCTGCCATGACAGGGCTGGGTTAAAAAAATCTATATATCAATATTGAATCGATATTCATGTGAAGGAACAAGTATCAATACATAAATCCCAGTATCGATCTTTTAAAATGCATTTTACAAAAAAATAATTATAGGCTGTGTGTGGTAGTTAAAACATAGTTTCAAGTTGACGTTTATTAATGTTTGTAGTTGAAACAAAAACATAAATACTGTAGGCTACATGTGCATTGTGCATGCACCATGAGCCAGATGTACAGACCTCAAATCTGTTTGCACTATAATGTTTGTGAACTGGAAATGTTCATGAGCTGTATTTAATTTAATTTGATTTGATTTACAAAGCATTTATACTTTATGAAACACTGTTTACAACATGCTGCTGTTCAATGATTCTGTTGTATAATGGAAATCTAAATTTGTTTGGCTTCTCACAGAAGACTGTAAAGAAAGAGACAGAAGACTGTGAAGAGAGATAAGATGTTGAATGACTATGTAGGTCATGTTTAAATAAAAAAGAATTACATGATGTAACTGCTTGCTTTATGGTCAATTCTTAATGTAAATATTCATATTTTTTAATAATGCACCAGGTTAGAGGGTTCCTTGTACAATTTACAGCATTAGTTCTTTGAGAATCTCTTCCATTATCAAAGCAAAACTGGTATTGTAAGTAAAATATCGATATCGAATCGTATCGTATCGGAAATCGTATCAACTTGGGACCTTGTGTATCGGAATTGTATCGTATCGGGAAGTCAGTGGCGATACCCAGCCCTAGCCGTGACACCTCCAAGAATTAAAATGTTTGTTAGTGTGCAGGAGTCTACAGATCTCTTCTTTGAGGCTCATACACACCCTTGTGCACAGACGACCCTTTTGCTAAACAAATCCACATCAACCCTTTTCCACAGTTCAAACCTTGGCTTTCCAGCCTCGCGTTTAGCCTCAGTTGCTAGTTAGCTTGTGAAACGCCTCGCTGTTTCCCACGACACCATGAGCTCCACACTAAGTCAACAGAGCAGATGCCCGAGCGTTGGTCCACAATATCAGGTCAGGGCTTGAACTGGCCCTGACTGTCTCTGGTACCCGCTGTCTGCTCTCCAGCTTTGCCTTATTGCCCTAACTTGTGCCTACTCGACGAGAAATATTTGCCGACTTGCTCATTTTTAACGCAAGAAGTCAATCAGATGCATGTGGCTCTCCCTCCCGACGCCTCCTGCCTTGAATTCATTTTTGTTTGTTTATTTCCGATTCCCGCGGCCAGGGACCCCAACACTCTGGCATGCTGCCAGGTGTGTATCGTCCTTGGGCAAAGCTAACTTTGTTTCCTGCCTGATTCTGAACACAGAGCTGCTTTGGGACATGGAGGTGTTCTGGGGTGACGGCAGCACATCAAGGTTGATTCAATAGAAGAATGGGATCCCAGACGTATCTGTGTCCCAAACTAGCCTGAAATTAGCTGACCAGGGCAGAAATGTTCATCGATTAACTCAAACTAAGCTGCATTTGATGAGGAGAGTTAACTTGACAGACGTTTGAGCAGACTTTAATGTATTCATGATATCCCTTTAAAAAGCCATCATACAGTGACCTCAACACCCTCTTCAACTATCTATACTGCTATGAGAAGAGCACTTTGCAAAAAGTCATGATCATTAAAAATGTGGTTCCCCTCTGGATCAGATATATATACCATATGTGTCAGGGAGGAGGAAATGTGTGCTTTCATGTGAAAAGCAGAGATTTGCTGACATTTAGAAGAGCTGTGCCTGTGTCTGTGTAGTCCATATGAAGAGCTGTGTCTGTGTAGTCCATATGAAGAGCTGTGTCTGTGTAGTCCATGTGAAGAGCTGTGTCTGTATAGTCCATATGAAGAGCTGTGTCTGTATAGTCCATATGAAGAGCTGTGTCTGTATAGTCCATATGAAGAGCTGTGTCTGTATAGTCCATATGAAGAGCTGTGTCTGTATAGTCCATATGAAGAGCTGTGTCTGTGTAGTCCAAGAGCTGTGTCTGTGTAGTCCATATGAAGAGCTGTGTCTGTATAGTCCATATGAAGAGCTGTGTCTGTATAGTCCATATGAAGAGCTGTGTCTGTGTAGTCCATATGAAGAGCTGTGTCTGTGTAGTCCATATGAAGAGCTGTGTCTGTGTAGTCCATATGAAGAGCTGTGTCTGTGTAGTCCATATGAAGAGCTGTGTCTGTGTAGTCCATATGAAGAGCTGTGTCTGTGTAGTCCATATGAAGAGCTGTGTCTGTATAGTCCATATGAAGAGCTGTGTCTGTATAGTCCATATGAAGAGCTGTGTCTGTGTAGTCCATATGAAGAGCTGTGTCTGTGTAGTCCATATGAAGAGCTGTGTCTGTATAGTCCATATGAAGAGCTGTGTCTGTATAGTCCATATGAAGAGCTGTGTCTGTGTAGTCCATATGAAGAGCTGTGACTGTGTAGTCCATATGAAGAGCTGTGTCTGTGTAGTCCATATGAAGAGCTGTGTCTGTGTAGTCCATATGAAGAGCTGTGTCTGTATAGTCCATATGAAGAGCTGTGTCTGTGTAGTCCATATGAAGAGCTGTGTCTGTGTAGTCCATATGAAGAGCTGTGTCTGTATAGTCCATATGAAGAGCTGTGTCTGTGTAGTCCATATGAAGAGCTGTGTCTGTGTAGTCCATATGAAGAGCTGTGTCTGTATAGTCCATATGAAGAGCTGTGTCTGTATAGTCCATATGAAGAGCTGTGTCTGTGTAGTCCATATGAAGAGCTGTGTCTGTGTAGTCCATATGAAGAGCTGTGTCTGTGTAGTCCATATGAAGAGCTGTGTCTGTGTAGTCCATATGAAGAGCTGTGTCTGTATAGTCCATATGAAGAGCTGTGTCTGTGTAGTCCATATGAAGAGCTGTGTCTGTGTCTGTGTAGTCCATATGAAGAGCTGTGTATGTGTCTGTGTAGTCCATATGAAGAGCTGTGTCTGTGTAGTCCATATGAAGAGCTGTGTCTGTGTAGTCCATATGAAGAGCTGTGTCTGTGTAGTCCATATGAAGAGCTGTGTCTGTGTAGTCCATATGAAGAGCTGTGTCTGTGTCTGTGTAGTCCATATGAAGAGCTGTGTCTGTGTAGTCCATATGAAGAGCTGTGTCTGTATAGTCCATATGAAGAGCTGTGTCTGTGTAGTCCATATGAAGAGCTGTGTCTGTATAGTCCATATGAAGAGCTGTGTCTGTGTAGTCCATATGAAGAGCTGTGCCTGTGTCTGTGTAGTCCATATGAAGAGCTGTGTATGTGTCTGTGTAGTCCATATGAAGAGCTGTGCATGTGTCTGTGTAGTCCATATGAAGAGCTGTGTCTGTGTAGTCCATATGAAGAGCTGTGCATGTGTCTGTGTAGTCCATGTGAAGAGCTGTGCATGTGTCTGTGTAGTCCATATGAAGAGCTGTGTCTGTGTAGTCCATATGAAGAGCTGTGCATGTGTCTGTGTAGTCCATATGAAGAGCTGTGTCTGTGTAGTCCATATGAAGAGCTGTGTCTGTGTAGTCCATATGAAGAGCTGTGTCTGTGTCTGTGTAGTCCATATGAAGAGCTGTGTCTGTGTAGTCCATATGAAGAGCTGTGTCTGTGTAGTCCATATGAAGAGCTGTGCCTGTGTCTGTGTAGTCCATATGAAGAGCTGTGCCTGTGTCTGTGTAGTCCATGTGAAGAGCTGTGTCTGTGTAGTCCATATGAAGAGCTGTGCCTGTGTCTGTGTAGTCCATATGAAGAGCTGTGTCTGTGTAGTCCATGTGAAGAGCTGTGTCCGTATAGTCCATATGAAGAGCTGTGTCTGTGTAGTCCATATGAAGAGCTGTCTGTGTCTGTGTGGTCCATATGAAGAGCTGTCTGTGTCTGTGTAGTCCATGTGAAGAGCTGTGTCTGTGTAGTCCATATGAAGAGCTGTGTCTGTGTAGTCCATGTGAAGAGCTGTGTCTGTGTAGTCCATATGAAGAGCTGTGTCTGTATAGTCCATATGAAGAGCTGTGTCTGTATAGTCCATATGAAGAGCTGTGTCTGTGTAGTCCATGTGAAGAGCTGTGTCTGTGTAGTCCATATGAAGAGCTGTGTCTGTGTAGTCCATGCGAAGAGCTGTGTCTGTGTAGTCCATATGAAGAGCTGTGCCTGTGTAGTCCATGTGAAGAGCTGTGTCTGTGTAGTCCATATGAAGAGCTGTGTCTGTGTAGTCCATGTGAAGAGCTGTGTCTGTGTAGTCCATATGAAGAGCTGTGTCTGTATAGTCCATGTGAAGAGCTGTGTCTGTGTAGTCCATGTGAAGAGCTGTGTCTGTGTAGTCCATATGAAGAGCTGTGTCTGTGTAGTCCATATGACGAGCTGTGTCTGTGTAGTCCATATGAAGAGCTGTGTCTGTGTAGTCCATATGAAGAGCTGTGTCTGTATAGTCCATGTGAAGATCTGTGTCTGTGTAGTCCATATGAAGAGCTGTGTCTGTATAGTCCATATGAAGAGCTGTGTCTGTGTAGTCCATATGAAGAGCTGTGTCTGTGTAGTCCATATGAAGAGCTGTGTCTGTGTAGTCCATGTGAAGAGCTGTGTCTGTGTAGTCCATGTGAAGAGCTGTGTCTGTATAGTCCATATGAAGAGCTGTGTCTGTGTAGTCCATATGAAGAGCTGTGTCTGTGTCGTGCACTGCAAAGTAGAAGTGGTTATGGGATGATGATGTTGCAGTGACATTCATAATGATAAAGGCATAGAAGTGCTACATTATGTCAGTGACATAATGATAGATGTGATAATGTGCATTGGGTCTTGGCATTGCAGGTACATCATCTGTTTTTCCATACATAAATGAACAACAGTAAAAAGCAGACCTAGGCAACGAGCGCTCCCACATCTTTTTCAAAGTACAAAGTGAACTCAATTTACAACTTGTCTTCAACTAGTTCTGAACGGTGGCTTTCTGTCCAATACGCTGCCTCTACTCTCTCTGATCCATGTTAGGTTGGATTTACCCCAAAAAAAGAAAAGAAAAAAAAGAACAATATTTCACTGGCTTGTTGCACAAAATGACCATAATATATCAGTAAGTATAAGCAACCAATGTAACGTTTTGAGGGTCATGTCTGTTGATGCCCACATGGCCTCAATGTGCAATAACTGCCAAATACTGCAGTTTGTGCAATATTCAAATAATCTTAATCCTTAAAATTGGAAGCCTTACCTACAAAAGAACCCAGAAGAAATAACTAAATACCTGCTTTTGGTTTAAAAAAAATAGCTGGAGGCCCAAAAAAATAGCACTTTTTGGGGGCCTTTTTGAGCTTTATAATGGGGGATTTTTCTTTAAATTTGACACTGCACAAAAAAATCAAAATCTATCAAACTCAATGTTGGTGCTAATCTTTTCCATAAACCATACTGTCAGAACCCCCCCCCCCCCAAATCACTTTGCATTATGTGATTTTGAGGACAATACGAGGGTTAAAATGATCTAAAGACAAGGACAAGATGATCTGAACAAGTAGTCTCAGTCTGCCTAGAAGAAAGAGAGAGTGTGTGTTTATGTGTTTGAATGTTACTGTATGTGTCTACATGCGCCTTAAGTGTAAAAAAGAAGAAGCAGCAAATCTCTTACCATTGCAGTCAGTCAGCACAATGCAGAAAAGCTGCGGGCGGTTGACTTCGACAACCCAACTAAACTGCGTAGCTTTTTTATTGGCACTCTGCTCCAAACGCTGCATTTGATATCTTACCCTCCAACCCCCCCACCACCCCCATTCTCCTTCACACACACACACACACACACACACACACACACACACACACACACACACACACACGCACACACGCACACATCATGCAAGCGGGTTCCTTTTGCAAACCTACACACAAGATGGGTCGGGGAGACAGGGAGGGAATAAAGCAATGCTAGAGAATCCTAGAGAAGAGTTTATACAAATCAATTAGGACCGAGGCTCGTTAGAAGGCAAATAGTCCCGCCCCTTTACTGTTTATTTCATAGTTTACTTTATGGGTTTATTCCATAGCTCACTGATTTGAGTTAATTCCCTAATGTGCTCTGTAAAATCCATGTAGCAACCATAGGGGGTTAAGGAGGGGAAAAAACTTTGGTCTTTCCCCTTGAGAATGTGTTGTGTGACTTTGATCCACTAACCTATAACGTGATCGATAATCCATGAACCGTGAAAATGATTGCCTCCCTAATGGAGGCATAATGAGCCCATCTTGGCATCTTGAAGTGTTGTTGTCCCTGAGCCGGCCACTAAAAGGTAACGTGAAGCGAGAGCTGCATACATCAGAGGCTGCAAGATGGAGGATGACGATGATGAGGCTGCTGATGAGCATCAGAAGAGTGAGGAAGAGGAAGCCTATTCTAACGTTCTGCATGTCTGATCACCATTATTCAACCCCACTTCCAATCTCCCTCTCTTTCTCTACCGCCCTCCCTCCCTATGTCTCTCTCTCTCTATCACCCTCCCTCCCTATGTCTCTCTCTCTCTATCACCCTCCCTCCCTATGTCTCTCTCTCCAGAGACTAATTTCATTCCAAAATTGAAAATTATGCCTGTATCATTTACCCCCCCCCCCCCCCCTTTTTTTTTGTGTGTAATTCAATAGCTGGCATAAAAAAAGGATGAGTAAGACAGAATATGGTGATTCTCAGACATAAGTACAATATGTAATTTTGTTTGATCGCTATCCCGGTGTAAATTGAATATAGATCGGTACACTCCTTAATTACTGTAAGGCTCATTTGCTGGATAAAACGCCGGCGCCTGACAGTTTTGATGTCTGTTGGAGCGAAGAGGCTCAGAGAGATTTAACTGTGATTTTAAATCTTATCCCTGCAGTATTTTAGCACAGCTGTTGATCACTCGGAGCATCTCCTCTCGGCAGAGACGGGGAGCCGACTCGTCTCCACGTCTGTCCGACTCAATTCATTTCAGAGGGGTTTGTCGGCACGGTGTTTACTTTGCTGATACAGCATCACACAGAATGCAAGAACAATGGCCAATGGTCAAGTCAAGTTCATTTGTATACTAGCCCTAATTCACAAGCACGTCTCAGAGAGGGCTTTACAGAGAAAATGTCTAGCTAAGTCTAGCTAAGCACTATCAATAAAAAGGGGGGAACTATCTTACATTAGAGAGAGAGAGGGAGGGAGGGGAGAGAGGGAGAGGGGGAGGGGGAGAGAAGAGAGAGAGAGGGAGGGCGGAGAAGAGAGAGAGCAGAACAAACAGGGTGTACTGAGGCTGGGCGATACGGTAGGATGTATGTAGTCGTGACCCGGGAGGAGTGCTGCCCATTTTCCTTTTAGTCCCGTTTCTGCTCCACATTTTTCTGTTCTATTTCTGAAAAACAAAACGAGAACAAATTGGACGGGTGCCAGCAAGGGGCGGGGATTAGCGGGGGCTCGGGGCTTTTTTGCCAGTAAAAAAATCTGAAATTGCCCCTTGGAATTGGGATGACGGACGGGGGCATTTTTTTGCCCCGTAAAATAAAATAAAACTGTGACTCGAAATGGTCAAACTATCATGCAAACTATCATGCAACATGTGTTAGCTACAAGATGAGCAGCATGTTGTGAACAGTAGAGACCTATAGCAGCGCTGCCCTGCCCTGCCCATGCTGTGTGGACTTATTTTAAGATCAAGGAAGACAAAGGCCAGTGGAGTGCAATTTAACCTTATACAATGTGGGCGTAATTTCCTACCCTGGTGCCAGCGTTTTGTCTGTGCGTTTACACTGCTGCTACTCTGCCTGTTTTGTCTGTGTGTTTACACTGCTGCTACTCTGCCTGTTTTGTCTGTGTGTTTACACTGCTGCTACTCTGCCTGTTTTGTCTGTGTGTTTACACTGCTGCTACTCTGCCTGTTTTGTCTGTGCGTTTACACTGCTGCTACTCTGCCTGTTTTGTCTGTGTGTTTATACTGCTGCTACTCTGCCTGTTTTGTCTGTGTGTTTAGACTGCTGCTACTCTGCCTGTTTTGTCTGTGTGTTTACACTGCTGCTACTCTGCCTGTTTTGTCTGTGTGTTTACACTGCTGCTACTCTGCCTGTTTTGTCTGTGTGTTTACACTGCTGCTACTCTGCCTGTTTTGTCTGTGTGTTTACACTGCTGCTACTCTGCCTGTTTTGTCTGTGCGTTTACACTGCTGATACTCTGCCTGTTTTGTCTGTGTGTTTACACTGCTGCTACTCTGCCTGTTTTGTCTGTGCGTTTACACTGCTGCTACTCTGCCTGTTTTGTCTGTGTGTTTACACTGCTGCTACTCTGCCTGTTTTGTCTGTGTGTTTAGACTGCTGCTACTCTGCCTGTTTTGTCTGTGTGTTTACAGTGCTGCTACTCTGCCTGTTTTGTCTGTGCGTTTACACTGCTGCTACTCTGCCTGTTTTGTCTGTGTGTTTACACTGCTGCTACTCTGCCTGTTTTGTCTGTGTGTTTACACTGCTGCTACTCTGCCTGTTTTGTCTGTGTGTTTACACTGCTGCTACTCTGCCTGTTTTGTCTGTGTGTTTAGACTGCTGCTACTCTGCCTGTTTTGTCTGTGTGTTTACACTGCTGCTACTCTGCCTGTTTTGTCTGTGTGTTTACACTGCTGCTACTCTGCCTGTTTTGTCTGTGTGTTTACACTGCTGCTACTCTGCCTGTTTTGTCTGTGTGTTTACACTGCTGCTACTCTGCCTGTTTTGTCTGTGTGTTTACACTGCTGCTACTCTGCCTGTTTTGTCTGTGTGTTTACACTGCTGCTACTCTGCCTGTTTTGTCTGTGTGTTTACACTGCTGCTACTCTGCCTGACCGCGTCCCGTCGGCCAGACACTGCCCATTTCGCGCCGCGTTACTCTTATTTTCATCTCACGTCATGGCACCGACACTGTACAGCAGACAGGTCTTGTAAGTGTGGTGCTACAACAACCCACCAGGGGAAACCACACTCCTGTATCCATCTGGGCTTTTGTGAAAAAACAATACTCACATGTGCAGTTTGGAGCGGTGCCGGACCACGTGCCGTTGGCGAGACACTGACGCGTGGGCGAGCCCAGGAGGAAGTAGCCCTCCATGCACGAATACACCATGGAGTGGGAGAAGGTCGTCCCGTCCACGCGGGAGATGCGGCCGTGAGCCGGCGTGCCCGGGTTCCCACAATGCACCGCTGCAACGGAGAAAGAAGGAGAGAACGTGAAGGTCAGAGGTGTAAAATCGTAATGGATTTTCTATTTTCCATATCAGTGATTCACAACTTGGAAGGTTGGGGGGCTCCAGGGGGGCTGTCAGCAGACGTGGACAAGATGATTGCAAGGTTGTGAAGAAATATATTCTTCCTATATTATGTGTTCCAAGTGGGGTAGAAGAAGGCATTGTTTTTCTCTTTAGGAGCTGTGAGCCAAACTGATCTATAGATCATCACAGCTTTACTAAGCTGTGATGCTACTGAGCAGGGCTGGCACAGTGGTAAACAATACAATACAGTTCATCCATCCACACTATGAGTCAGCAAAGTTCCTGCTCAACCCCCGTCATGCCTTCAGACATGATGGGAGCTCTCTCTGAAAAGTTCCGTCTAAAAATGAGAAGAGGATTGTGGGAGTTCACAGCTGAACTCTGAGGTTCAATTTGCAAAATAAGATCATTTTTAGTTCCCTTTATTGCTAAAGAAAAAAAGATATGTCAATTATATTGACTGATTTAGAGTACAGGCCAGGACACATGACGATTAAGGGTGCTCCCGTGCGATCGGCCACCAATAGTTTGATCGTTGGTCTCTATAAAGGCCATTCAGAAGAGCGATCGGATGACGCAAAACACGCAAGACCATTTCTGAAGACAAAAATGGCTTCCCGGTCTGGCAGGCGTTCAGCGTCTGCAGCATTTCCGGAATAGACCAACCGTTGCTGAGAGGGGGGAAACTATGGGGTTTGTTTCATGTTGTTTTTCTTCTGAACCCGAATCATGTTTCATTACAGAACTGACTTGCCCTCTCAATCACCTAATCGCCTGGAACATTTGAAATAGTGATTTCGGGCAACCAGACCGAGGTGTTGTAGGCGCCAGGGTGATTTCGCCAAACACACACACACACACACACACACACACACACACACACACACATACACACGCGCGCGTGCACACACTGCAGATAAAGTATTGCATCCCATTTGACTTCCTCATTTTAATAATTCATGACAGACATGATGACAGCCGCACAAAACAGGCCTTGATTCATTCATTCAGGCTCCGGTGAAGCTCCTCGGCCCCTCCCTCCTGGGGTGCAGGGAGAGCTAAAACAATCTTTAAATCAGTAGTTCAGTGGGGAGATGGAGAGAGAGAGACAGAGAGACAGGGAGAAGGAGACGGAACGGGCAGGGGATGAGCAAGGAGACAGAGAGAGAGAGACAGCATGATAAAGACAGAGAGAGAGAGACAGAGAGATAAAGACAGAGAGAGACAGACAGAGAGAAGTGAGAGAGACAGACACAGAGAGAGAGAGACAGAGAGAGAGAGACAGCGCGATAAAGACACAGAGAGAGAGACAGCGAGATAAAGACAGAGAGAGAGAGACAGAGAGAAGTGAGAGAGACAGACAGAGAGAGAGAGAGACAGCGCGATAAAGACAGAGAGAGAGATACCAACCAGGTTATTCCCAGGTTGATGTTGTGTTTGAAAGAGCCACATTGTCCCACCTGGACATGAGTGGGGACAGGGCTGGTTTTATCTATGGCTCTGGTGCACTGAGGGTAGCCACGGATCAAAAAGCCTCTATCTGTGTCATGGAGGCTGTCACGGTTGGAAGTGAAATGAACTTGCTGGTAGGTATAGTGTTTCAGAATCACAATCACTCTTATTGCCGCAGTAGGTAATCAGATTACATACAGTACGTGGATTTGACTTAGTGTAAGTATATGCAGCGTAGGGTCACGTCAATAGTCAGAAGACCAAACATACAGAAAGACAAAATCACAATCAAAAGTGCAGTCCAATATATACAACACACATGAATAAGGGCTTTAACACATTGATACTAGTGTCCTCTAGTAAGAGAGTGGCGTCAGCGGAGGACCAAAATGCAAGAATCATTAGCCAATGAACAGCCAGGAATGGGTCTCGCGCTACTTTTGCATGCTAAAATAAAGCCGATAATGTACAATTTGATTCATTTCAAGGGATGAAAAACCCTTTCAAAGTACAACACTGTCTATTTTGATGCAACTCGACAGTGCTGCTTTTTTTACTGAAGAGTTCCACTTTCTACTTCCTGGAAAAAAACTGGTCCATTGGAGTGAATGGAGATGTCGGAACTCTTCTATTATACGGCTCTGGTTGATACCTGATGCAGCATTTGTGTGTGTATCCCTTTAAGACCGCGAACCGCGTCTTAAAGGGATACACACACAAATGAGGGATATACACACAAATGCTGCATCAGGTATCAATGGGTTAAAGTGACATATGATGGGGGGCCGGCGGGAGGTTCATGTCAGTGGGGGGGTTCTGACCTGTTGAGCCGGCTGTGCTTGGGGGATATTGGGGGGGTGGTAGAGTCCTTAGTAGCGGGGGGGTGGTAGAGTCCTTAGTAGTGGGGGGGGGGGGGGGGGTGGTAGAGTCCTTAGTAGTGGGGGGGGGGGGTGGTAGAGTCCTTAGTAGTGGGGGGGTGGTAGAGTCCTTAGTAGTGGGGGGGGGGGGGTGGTAGAGTCCTTAGTAGTGGGGGGGGGGGGGTGGTAGAGTCCTTAGTAGTGGGGGCTTTCGAGTCAGAGCCACAGAGCCTGCAGGTCAAAACACCAGACACAGTCTGTTCTTCACACTCACAGAGCCTGCAGGTCAAAACACCAGACACAGTCTGTTCTTCACACTCACAGAGCCTGCAGGTCAAAACACCAGACACAGTCTGTTCTTCACACTCACAGAGCCTGCAGGTCAAAACACCAGACACAGTCTGTTCTTCACACCCACAGAGCCTGCAGGTCAAAACACCAGACACAGTCTGTTCTTCACACTCACAGAGCCTGCAGGTCAAAACACCAGACACAGTCTGTTCTTCACACTCACAGAGCCTGCAGGTCAAAACACCAGACACAGTCTGTTCTTCACACTCACAGAGCCTGCAGGTCAAAACACCAGACACAGTCTGTTCTTCACGCCCACAGAGCCTGCAGGTCAAAACACCAGACACAGTCTGTTCTTCATGCCCACAGAGCCTGCAGGTCAAAACACCAGACACAGTCTGTTCTTCACACCCACAGAGCCTGCAGGTCAAAACACCAGACACAGTCTGTTCTTCATGCCCACAGAGCCTGCAGGTCAAAACACCAGACACAGTCTGTTCTTCACGCCCACAGAGCCTGCAGGTCAAAACACCAGACACAGTCTGTTCTTCACACCCACAGAGCCTGCAGGTCAAAACACCAGACACAGTCTGTTCTTCACGCCCACAGAGCCTGCAGGTCAAAGCACCAGACACAGTCTGTTCTTCACGCCCACAGAGCCTGCAGGTCAAAACACCAGACACAGTCTGTTCTTCATGCCCACAGAGCCTGCAGGTCAAAACACCAGACACAGTCTGTTCTTCATGCCCACAGAGCCTGCAGGTCAAAACACCAGACACAGTCTGTTCTTCACACTCACAGAGCCTGCAGGTCAAAACACCAGACACAGTCTGTTCTTCATGCCCACAGAGCCTGCAGGTCAAAGCACCAGACACAGTCTGTTCTTCATGCCCACAGAGCCTGCAGGTCAAAACACCAGACACAGTCTGTTCTTCACGCCCACAGAGCCTGCAGGTCAAAACACCAGACACAGTCTGTTCTTCATGCCCACAGAGCCTGCAGGTCAAAACACCAGACACAGTCTGTTCTTCATGCCCACAGAGCCTGCAGGTCAAAGCACCAGACACAGTCTGTTCTTCATGCCCACAGAGCCTGCAGGTCAAAACACCAGACACAGTCTGTTCTTCATGCCCACAGAGCCTGCAGGTCAAAACACCAGACACAGTCTGTTCTTCACGCCCACAGAGCCTGCAGGTCAAAACACCAGACACAGTCTGTTCTTCACGCCCACAGAGCATGCAGGTCAAAACACCAGACACAGTCTGTTCTTCACACCCACAGAGCCTGCAGGTCAAAACACCAGACACAGTCTGTTCTTCACACCCACAGAGCCTGCAGGTCAAAACACCAGACACAGTCTGTTCTTCACACTCACAGAGCCTGCAGGTCAAAACACCAGACACAGTCTGTTCTTCACGCCCACAGAGCCTGCTGGTCAAAACACCAGACACAGTCTGTTCTTCACGCTCACAGAGCCTGCAGGTCAAAACACCAGACACAGTCTGTTCTTCACACTCACAGAGCCTGCAGGTCAAAACACCAGACACAGTCTGTTCTTCACGCTCACAGAGCCTGCAGGTCAAAACACCAGACACAGTCTGTTCTTCACACTCACAGAGCCTGCAGGTCAAAACACCAGACACAGTCTGTTCTTCACGCCCACAGAGCCTGCTGGTCAAAACACCAGACACAGTCTGTTCTTCATGCTCACAGAGCCTGCAGGTCAAAGCACCAGACACAGTCTGTTCTTCACGCTCACAGAGCCTGCAGGTCAAAACACCAGACACAGTCTGTTCTTCACGCCCACAGAGCCTGCAGGTCAAAACACCAGACACAGTCTGTTCTTCACGCCCACAGAGCCACAGAGCCTGCAGGTCAAAGGAAGTTGGAAAAAAAAAGCGCTTCGGACCGGATGAAGTTGGAAACGATGATTGGAGAAATACGAGCGGATGTTCAAGTAATGTTACAATGTCAAGTGTCAAATGTGAAACATGACGTGTTCCATTCATTGTTATGTCAGGTTGAGCCAGCTCCTATCTGACATGTCATTAACCCTGTGTTGACTGACCTGTTGGAACATGGGTCAAGTAACCCTGGGCCGACCCTGCTCATTGGTCTGGACGTGGTAATAGAGAGATGAGACGACCCTGCTCATTGGTCTGGAAGTGGTAATAGAGGATGATAGGAGGGCAGGGGGTGAACAACATCAACATCCACCAGAAAGACAGACAGAGAGAGGAGGGAGGAGGAGGAGACAACCAGACAGAGCGATATAGACAGATACAAAAAGAATCTGGAGGGAAGGAGACAGACAGACAGACAGACAGACAGAGACAGAGACAGATACAGATACAGACAGACAGACAGACAGACAGACAGACAGACAGACAGACAGACAGACACAGACAGACAGACAGACAGACAGACAGACAGACAGACAGACAGACAGAGACAGATACAGACAGACAGACAGACAGACACAGACAGACAGACAGACAGACAGACAGAGTGTACTTCGTAGTGTCTGGTCTATCATATTAAAATGACACTAGCAGGCAGGACGGAGGGGAGGGAAGCAGTCAAACATTTACCTCAACATCCGGTTGACCCCTGGGGGTCATTTATGCAGCACACATACGGGCTCAGATCAGAATCCACACTGATTCATTATATTAATATATAATATATATATATATTATATATATTCATTTATCACAATCCCACAAAGAAGTTGGCTTTAGGAGTCTTAGAATTAATGACTTTTTCCCTTTGCGATCTGGAATCCAGTCACAGCACCATGTGGCTGCAGCAGAGAGACTACTTATCCATCTGCTGTGTTTTGTGAGCTTTCACAAATCGTTTGTGTGCATGAGTGCGTGGAAGCATTTGTGTGTTTGTGTGTTTGCGTTTGTGTGTGTGTGTGTGTGTGTGTGTGTGTGTGTGTGTGTGTGTAAGAGAGAGAGAGAGAGAGAGAGAGAGAGAGAGAGAGAGAGAGAGAGAGAAAGGTCACGTGTGTATGTGTTACCTCTTTCTACCACTCCTGAGGTTCCTCCCCCCACTATCTGATAACATGACACTTTCGGAGGCAGTTTTTCGAGATGTTCACTCTTACGTTTGCAGAAAGGCTGCCTGCCCGACCAGGTCCCGTTGGGGAAGCAGATCCTCTCTTGCGAGCCGTACAGGGTGTGGCCCACGGCGCAGGTGAAGCGCACCTTGCTGCGCACTTTGAAGTTGCCCGCCTCTCTGCTGGCGTGGGCAGGTGTGCCGGGGTCCCCGCAGGTGCCCGTGGCCTCGCCTGCAACGGGAAGACAAAGCAGACAGCGAAGCGATTTAAGAACAGGCAAATCCAGATGCCGGCCATTCTCTGTTTTTTAAAGTGGAGCTGAACCCAAAAATGACTTTTCTTTTATTTTAGTTCAAATACCTGGCCATGCAGTGCACCTATTTAATAATGTATGCAAACAAAATCACAACAATCTAATTTCTTTAGTTTTTCACACTTTTTCACATCAAAATTTCATTTTTCAAGATTTCATTGATAACAGTAACGTACAGTTTGCTGACGTCACCTAGTACTATTAAATTTCTACCCCATTTCAACCAATCATATCACGACATGCAGTTGTCAATCAAATCTTCATTTCAGGATCATTTTCTCTTCCAAATGAAGTAGAAAATGGTGCCTAGTGCCTGTCATCTGGCAGAATTCCTATCCCATAAACTAACTACTAACTTGGCCAATTGTTAGAAACATGAACAAAAAACAAAAACTATAATCTCTAAGAATGCAAAGAAATGTAACTGGCTCGTTAAAACACGCATTCCAGGGATATCGTATCGTTATAGCAGCGATAATGTGCGTGTGTTCACAAATGAGTTCCCTTTCAGCTGAATGCCTGTCTGTCACACAGGGGAACAATACAGAGAAGACTTGCTGCTCAAACCCTCCATCTTTTCCAAGTCCTCCGGGGAAGCAGCTATAAAACACACAATGCACCAATGAGCAGTTGTCACCAGGCCAACAGCGGACGGCGCAGGGGAGCGATACTTTCCACTGCTTTGACACCAAGAGCATTCTGTCCATTAAATCACCAGGAAGCCGTTAAAAGAGACCAGCTGTGTTCATGAGGAATGATGAATATGAAGTGACCTCTGCAGCTAAATCCTTTTTTCATAATCCTGAACAGTGTTGGCCAAGTTACTTTCAAAATGTAATATACTACATATTACTAGTTACTTTCATTTGAAAGTAATAAGTTACATTATAATATTACTTTCTGTGTAGAGTAACTCGTTAATCAGTACACTACTTTTGCATTACTTTCACCAAAATAACTGCAGTAGCAGAATGACATCGCTGCCCCGGAACCATACCGAAAAATAATTTCAACCGCCTTGAAGTCGGTGTAAACGATCCAAAATTCGAAATGTTATTATTTTCCTTTGTTATTATCATCTATAGTGGTTATTTGCATAAAAACACACAGTTTGATTAGGAAATGATTGCATCTTTTTAAAATATGTGCTTTGATTTAATAAAATGTAACTCAATTTGTAACTTGAGTTACTTGACAACGTAACTGGTATAATATTACTGAAATCCTATAAGTAATAAGTTATATTACTGAGTCACTGCTAAAAGTAATATGTTACTTTTGTAATGAGTTACCCCCAACACTGATCCTGAATGAGCCCCCTGCCTCTCTGCTGCACAGGAACACAGAGCGTGCTGCTCGCTGTGCTGTGCTGTCTTGCGCATCTTTAGGATTTCACCAGAATAAGCAGACATGCTGTGTGACTTGTTAGGCATTCATGTCTCGGGTGTATATTCATCAGGGACGTTCCCCCGAGCAGAGGGAACTAAACGCCTAACAGCCACCACGTCCACCACTGCTGCACACAGTCCTGTCACACAAACGAAACCAGTGGAGGAGAGGGAAGAACAAAGATCTGAAATGGATCTGGTATGTACATCTCTCTGTGAGGGATCTGGTATGTACATCTCTATGAGGGATCTGGTATATACATCTCTCTGTGAGGGATCTGGTATATACATCTCTCTGTGAGGGATCTGGTATGTACATATCTCTGTGAGGGATCTGGTATATACATCTCTCTGTGAGGGATCTGGTATGTACATCTCTCTGTGAGGGATCTGGTATGTACATATCTCTGTGAGGGATCTGGTATATACATCTCTCTGTGAGGGATCTGGTATGTACATCTCTCTGTGAGGGATCTGGTATATACATCTCTCTGTGAGGGATCTGGTATGTACATCTCTATGTGAGGGATCTGGTTTGTACATCTCTCTGTGAGGGATCTGGTATGTACATCTCTCTGTGAGGGATCTGGTATGTACATATCTCTGTGAGGGATCTGGTATATACATCTCTCTGTGAGGGATCTGGTATGTACATCTCTCTGTGAGGGATCTGGTATATACATCTCTCTGTGAGGGATCTGGTATGTACATCTCTATGTGAGGGATCTGGTTTGTACATCTCTCTGTGAGGGATCTGGTATATACATCTCTCTGTGAGGGATCTGGTATGTACATCTCTCTGTGAGGGATCTGGTATGTACATCTCTCTGTGAGGGATCTGGTATATACATATCTCTGTGAGGGATCTGGTATGTACATCTCTCTGTGAGGGATCTGGTATGTACATCTCTATGTGAGGGATCTGGTATGTACATCTCTCTGTGAGGGATCTGGTATGTACATCTCTCTGTGAGGGATCTGGTATGTACATCTCTATGTGAGGGAGCTGGTATGTACATCTCTCTGTGAGGGATCTGGTATGTACATCTCTCTGTGAGGGATCTGGTATGTACATCTCTCTGTGAGGGATCTGGTATGTACATCTCTATGTGAGGGATCTGGTTTGTACATCTCTATGTGAGGGATCTGGTATGTACATCTCTCTATGAGGGATCTGGTATGTACATCTCTATGTGAGGGATCTGGTTTGTACATCTCTATGTGAGGGATCTGGTATGTACATCTCTCTGTGAGGGATCTGGTATGTACATCTCTATGTGAGGGATCTGGTATGTACATATCTCTGTGAGGGATCTGGTATGTACATCTCTATGTGAGGGATCTGGTATGTACATCTCTCTGTGAGGGATCTGGTATGTACATCTCTCTATGAGGGATCTGGTATATACATCTCTATGTGAGGGATCTGGTATGTACATCTCTATGTGAGGGATCTGGTATGTACATCTCTCTGTGAGGGATCTGGTATGTACATCTCTCTGTGAGGGATCTGGTATGTACATCTCTATGTGAGGGATCTGGTATGTACATCTCTATGTGAGGGATATGGTATGTACATCTCTATGTGAGGGATCTGGTATGTACATCTCTATGTGAGGGATCTGGTATGTACATCTCTATGTGAGGGATCTGGTATGTACATCTCTATGTGAGGGATCTGGTATGTACATCTCTCTGTGAGGGATCTGGTATGTACATCTCTCTGTGAGGGATCTGGTATATACATCTCTCTGAGAGGGATTTGGTATGTACATCTCTCTATGAGGGATCTGGTATGTACATCTCTCTGTGAGGGATCTGGACTTTATTGGTTGTTGAGATCCAGTTCTTTGAACTGTGCATACAGTAGCTGCCAACACTGCCGGAGTCTCCCTAGTTTTCAGCCTTTCTCCCGCTGTGCACCTGATTGGTCATTTCTCCTGATCTCCTGATTTTACAGTGATAGAAATCAAACGGCTGCAGCGGGCTTAGATTTAAAGCCAGAGCGAACTTTCTGAACTAGAAGAGCCAACGCAGACATTGGTAACGCCATAATATAACTGTACTGCCATACTAGCTTGTCGGGAAGGGAACTGAATAACGCTCCAATGTTAGACTAAAGGGGGGGTTGGGGGGGTGAATTTGCAGATACCCCGAAAATCTGTTTATTTTTCATAGCCTAATGTTGGCAGGTTTGGAGTTTGTGCATCGATCCCTATGTGTTTTCACTGCTGCACTATGTCCACACAGCAGCCCACACCTGCAGTCATATTAGACTTGTTGTCCACACAGCAGCCCACACCTGCGGTAATATTGGACGTGTTGACAAAGAGCCTTACTGCACCAACACCAAGCTCATATCTTCTGCCTGCATTCTCTGACCTGACCACATAGGAACTGGATTTGTCAGGTCAAGGGCTCACAGCTGGGTGTGTGTGTGTGTGTGTGTGTGTGTGTGTGTGTGTGTGTGTGTGTGTGTGTGTGTGTCCTTGCCGACATTTAAATGTGTCTGCGTCCGAGTGCATGTGTGTGAACTTGTGTGTGTGAACTTGTGTGTGTGAACTTACTTGTGTGTGTGCATGTGTGTGTGAACTTACTTGTGTGTGTGCATGTGTGTGTGTGAACTTGTGTGTGTGCATGTGTGTGACTCGTAGCAGCTGTCGGTACTTCATTAGTCTCCTTTGCTAAGGTGAGAGCACCCGGCTCGCGAGGCGCTGTGACAGTTATAATCTCACTAATTGGCTGTGACAGTTATAATCTCACTAATTGGGACGGTGGAGGATTTGTGTTTGAATGTGAATTAATGTCCGTTCTTCAGATCCCCGTTGTGGTGGGAATAATAAGGCCTTCAACTCAGCCATGAGCCACAGAAGGGACACAGAGGGAGATGGCTTGGCAAGTGGTTTTAACCCCCTGGATAGATGGATGCTGGTCTGGCTTTCTGAAGAATTCACAGCCTTAAGGACATTGCTGCTCTTGTTGATCTGCACTCTCAATAGGTCATTTAAATCATTCTTGGTTCTCCAAAAAAACTTTTTTTTTGCAGTCAAAGTTGTCTCTTGGATATTTGTGTAAAGAAGCCAATGAGAGCTGCCAACTTGGGCTGCAAGCGTTCTGTGAAGCAACCTTCTGAACCATCTCCTTCAAGGGAGCATCAATGAGATGGATTCACAACCAGGCCCAGATTTACGCACAGGGATAGGAAGCACATGGCCGGGCCTCCTTGCCAGAGGGGGGCAGCAAAGTGTAGACACTCAAGAGGAGGAAAGAAAACAACAGAGAGGGGCTTTACGCGGGAGCCGAGTTTAGTTAAGCTTAACTTTTATTTAACTTTTCTAATTCATTCTCCAGTCGATGGTAGTTCATAACATTAAGGGTGTAATACTTTTTCTGGACAAAACATGGGTAGCAATTAGGGGTGTCACGATACACTCAGTTCACGATACGATACACGATATAGATAGATAGATAGATAGATAGATAGATAAGAGTACTTTATTAATCACCTGGGGGAAATTCTTGTGTTACAGCAGAAGTCAATGTCAGTACATAGGGTTATGTACAATATGGTTACATATTGGGTTCACGATAACGATACGATATGATATTTTAACAATATTTTTTTGCGATCGATTTGTAAGTTGAGGGGGCATCCTCCATGCTAATTTGAGTAATTTCACCATTTTCATCCTCCGTGTCTGTAACGTCCCTCGTCTGTTCAAACAAAGCAATGAAAAGGAGAGTGAGCATGCAATCAGATGCAGATCAGTGCCACCATGTTCAGCTTCTTTTTCTCACGATATGAGATTTCATCTCAACGATACATATTGTCACGTTTTGATATCGCAATATATTGTGGGACGATATATTGTGACATCCCTAGTCCATACTGTATGTACGTGTGTGTGCACAAAGAAATATTTGCACCGGTGCCAATCAGGTAGGGGGCCGAAAAATCCCCTCTGCCCAGTGTAACGTATAATTTACTCAGGCCCTGTTCACAGCTCAGATGGAGCACAAACACATGAAAGCACAAGTTGACACATTCAATATAGCTCCTTCATCTCGTTAACACTGCGCTCCTTTATCTCGTTAACACTGCTCTGCTTTATCTCGTTAACACTGCGCTGCTAATTGCATCACTTTAAGTAGCAGTCATTGAAAGCTCTCAACAGCCCATTATGGGGGATTCTCCTTTTGGCTTTGGTCAGGCTTCCCTGTAAAGTACCTGCTAGGGCTTCAGTGTCTTGCTGGGAGACATTTCACATGGGCAGAAGCCTGCTGCCTCAACGGCTCATACCTATAGAACTATACCTGCAGTGTATCCTCAACGGCTTATACCTATATAACTATACCTGCAGTGTATCCTCAACGGCTTATACCTATAGAACTATACCTGCAGTGTATCCTCGCTATACCTATAGAATTATACCTGCAGTGTATCCTCGCTATACCTATATAACTATACCTGCAGTGTATCCTTGCTATACCTATATAACTATACCTGCAGTGTATCCTCGCTATAACTATAGAACTATACCTGCAGTGTATCCTCGCTATACCTATATAACTATACCTGCAGTGTATCCTCGCTATACCTATAGAACTATACCTGCAGTGTATCCTCGCTATACCTAGAACTATACCTGCAGTATATCCTCCCCATGTGTTGTCTATAGTGGTTCGGAACGGTTGGCTTTCACACTCGCAAGCGTTCCGTGCCCGGGCATGCTAAAGCGTTCCCCAGACCACCTTTTTCAAGTGGATCCTGTCACGGTTCCCTGTTGCGCGGCCGGGCGCGGAACGAAACGCAACGTTCACACTCGTCAAACGTTCCGAAACTGGGGTCAATTTGGGGACAAGTGTGCTCGGGAACGGTAGCGGGGCGCCAGTGTGAAAGGACCCTCAAGCTTGTTTTATACTCGCCGTGCCGTGAAGGGGCGCGGGGGGAGGAGCGAGGGGCGCGAGCGTCAAATGACGTCAATGTGTTGTTGGGCGCGACCCCCGTAGGCCGATTCTTCTCGCAGCGTGACCTCCAACCTCGAGCCACTGAGCCCTGAACACTGAGCTGTGTTTTCTGCACATTTCTTTACCCATGTGGTAGGCTAAACTTTGATTTGCAACTGTTCGTTTTTAGTCATTTCAACAAGTAAATGTGTTGTGTTGAGAGCATGGTTGAGAGAGATTAAAAGCAGCACAGAGTAGGCTATGAGGGCTGAGAACTGAAACGGCTTTCAGTAAAAACAAGTTTGGTGATTCATTCATGTGCTGATGTACGGTCGTTTGAGAGTGAAAGCGCACTCAGTACTGCACATAATAGCGTTTCATTGCGACTATTCACGTGCTGTTCTCACTATTTACCATTGTACAATACATGCTGATCACTTGGCTGATCACTTCTGAGTATAAAAGCATCTGCCCCAGCGCGAGGTCCGCACGGTGACTCACAGAGCTCCACCTCACAGAGCCTAGCTCGAGTATAATGAGCCCTTTAGTCTCCCTGCTCACTATGCCAGACTGCTGGCCCAAATCCCCAGAGACAATGCATATTAATCAACAATAATAAATCAATAAAAAAGAGGATATTAGCTGGGCTTGGCCGGACAAACAGAGGAAATAGAGCTCACAGTGTGTGCTGCAATATATTAAGGCACATTAAAAAGGCACAAAATCAGCATTCTCCATGAAGCTCATCTGTCCTCATGGTGGGGTGCTCATCAAATCATCTCCCTAATTGATGCCAAATTGCTTTGAAAGACAAGATGATAACACAGTAAAAACATGCTTCAAAGACACTACATTTACATGTTTTATTAGATTCTGTGGCTATAATTTCAGGCCTATAAACAGTAATTATACACAGCGGAGCATTATGCAGGCTTATACAACTCCCCACCACACCACTGTGTCAGTTCTGCACAACTCAGGAGAACAAATACCAAAACACGACCAGAGATAGTCTGGTGGCCAGAGATAGTCGCTTGCTTCTGCAACCACATGTCCCTACTGTCCATGTCCAGATGTCCCTACTGTCCACTAGGGCTGTCATGATTCCTCGAGTACCTCGAATAACTCGAATAATTAAAATGATCGAGGCCAAAATGATTCGCCTCGACGCGGCATTTAGAGATTAGAGACTGTTTCTCACGGACGCTTACTGGTGTGGCACAGCGCTCTTCCCGTGTAAACACGCGAGGACACATGATCGCAGACAGACCAGAGAGCAGCTACTGTATAGCGAGCGGACCCCGCAAAATGGAACGAGGCGGCGGAGAAAGCAGACAGGAGGAGCCGGGAAGGGAAGAACCAGGGCCGACAAAGCGACCGAAACTGTCTAAGTGTGGGACCATTTCACGCTGAAAAAGGACACAAACTCAGTGGTGTGCAAGACGATACTTGCATATCACAACAGTACCTCGTCAATGCTTCAGCACCTGAACCGTAAACATCCAGTCTACGCATCCACCAGCGCATCTACGTCGAGAGGAGCAAGGTAACGTTACTAACGTTAACTATACACAATGCTAATGTAAATGTATGCTAATGATTGCTACTTGATATTAAGACTAGTAGTAGTTGTGCTGCTGGCTTGCCACGTTGCCAATATGACTATTAGTAACTGCATTCACGCTGCATTTTTTTGATGTGGCTTGCCGTTTTCTGTGAGAAATACAAAGCTCAACCTAACGTTAATGTTAGCGGCTAATTTAACAGCGTTGTGTGTGTGTGTGTGTGTGTGTGTGTGTGTGTGTGTGTGTGTGTGTGTGTGAGAGATCACACTAGCCTGTTGGTGTGTGAGAGAGAAAGAGAGAGTGAGTGTGTGTGAGAGAGAAAGAGTGTGTGTGTGGAGAATGTACATTTACACACCCTAGACCGGTCGACTCTTCTCATGATGATTGCAAACAACTATTTAATTGGTGCATTTTAGGCTCCAATTATTACACCACCTGACCTGTTATCTTGCTATTCTGATATTTGTGTCAATAATAGGCAACAGGTCTAGGTTGTGTAAATGCGCATTCTCCAGTTTTGTTATGAACTTACCTAATAAATATCAATATTAATTATTATTTCACCTCTTTTTCAGCGGATCACAGCGTACTATGGACAGCTTTGTAAGGACGGGTGAAAAAGATGAATGGTGCCACTGCCAGTTCTATGCAATTTAAAAATAAAAATGTTGTTTTTTCTAAGAAAGAAACTAATGTAGTTGTTTATTTGAAGAGATTTATCTTATTTTTTGGTGTATATTTACGATAAGCCTTTGAAAACACAAAAAAGGGTTCTTATCCGATTACTCGATTAATCGATGGATTATTCGGTAGAATACTCGATTACTAAAATAATCGATAGTTGCAGCACTACTATCCACATGTAGCCTACCTACTGCCCATGTCCACATGTCCCTACTGTCCACATGTCCCTACTGTCCACATGTCCCTACTGTCCATATCCAGATATCCCTACTGTCCATGTCCAGATGTCCCTACTGTCCACATGTAGCCTACCTACTGCCCATGTCCACATGTCCCTACTGTCCACATGTCCCTACTGTCCACATGTCCCTACTGCCCATGTCTAGATGTCCCTACTGTCCACATGTCCCTACTGTACATGTCCAGATATCCCTACTGTCCAAATTTCCCTACTGTCCATGTCCAGATGTCTCTACTGTCCACATGTAGCCTACCTACTGTGCATGGCCAGATGTCCCTACTGTCCACATGTCCCTACTGTCCACATGTCCCTACTGTCCATGTCCAGATATCCCTACTGTCCAAATGTCCTAACTGTCCATGTCTAGATGTCCCTACTGTCCAGATGTCCCTACTGTCCATGTCCAGATGTCCGTACTGCCCACATGTCCCTACTGTCCATGTCCAAATATCCCTACTGTCCAAATGTCCCTACTGTCCATGTTCAGATGTCCCTACTGTCCACATGTAGCCTACCTACTGTCCATGTCCAGATGTCCCTACTGTCCACATGTCCCTACTGTCCATGTCCAGATGTCCCTACGGTCCACATGTCCCTACTGTCCATGTCCAGATGTCCCTACTGTCCACATGTAGCCTACCTACTGTCCATGTCCAGATGTCCCTACTGTCCACATGTAGCCTACCTACTGTCCATGTCCAGATGTCCCTACTGTCCACATGTAGCCTACCTACTGTCCATGTCCAGATGTCCCTACTGTCCACATGTAGCCTACCTACTGCTCATGTCCACATGTCCCTACTGTCCATATGTACCTACTGTCTACATGTCCCTACTGTTCAAATGTCCCTACTGTCCATGTCCAGGGACTGAATCCCTGTCTCCTGAACTGTGTAAAACAGTCTACTTGACATGAGTTCTGCTGGCAGAAGGTGAGTGGACTAAAGAAAGAAAACCCTGTCATGTAACTGTGTGTACGAACATGTAACTGTGTGTATGAACATGTAACTGTGTGTACGAACATGTAACTGTGTGTAGGAACATGACTTGTGGGTGAGCGAGTTGAAGGAAGCGAGCGGAGCAGACGAGCAGTAAGGAGATTCCACTCAAAATGATCAGGAATACTTAAGTAGCACAGAGGGGATTAAGGGAGAAAAGCTGGGAGCTCTGCAGAAATATAAGACTCAGTTTCTCCTTTGCCCCTTCTGGTGTTCAGTGAAATGTTCAGCGGAGAGTCTGTCACTAAGTGCACGGAGGCACAGGACACAAAAAGTTAAGCGCAAAACTTTTGTTTGCACAGAGTGTAAATCTTCATCGGGTTATCTCCCACTACATTGATTTGGTATTTCACTGAAGTGAATTAAAAAACATGGGTACTTTGGGAGCAGGATGAAGGTTATGATGTAGGTCATGTGACACTGGTCCAACATCAGTGTGCTGTTCCAGCACTTAGTGCTCCACCAGCCAAAAACTAAGTTAGACCAAACGAGCCACGAGAGGGTTAGGGTTAGGGTTAGGGTTAGGGTTAGGGTTAGGGTTAGGGTTAGGGTTAGGGTTAGGTGTGGCTCCGCTCTGAAAGCAGAAACGCTGAAGCTGCTTTGAGTAGCTGGGGAATTTACGCACCAGGGTGATCAAAAGGGACTGGCTTGTTATGTGCGGTATATCTGCATCGTGACTGGAGCTGAGCAAAGAAGCAGCTGGAGCCGTTGCAGGTGTGCAGCCATCATCCAGGTTTCACATGCTTGATGTAGTTCTCTGTTTGGAAAAGAGCTGTAAGGGCTGAATTGGCTCCACCGTGTGTGCTGCCACGCTGACCAGAGCAGCGTGACACTAAAACCTCATGTTGGTTCAATGCTATCGAGTGGACTGATCAAAGTGTGATAGCAGACTAGGGCTGTCACTTTTTCCCCAAATAAAGTTTGAACGAACTTTAATTGGCCGCAAAATGTTCGAATATATTCAAAGTTTTTTGGTTAATTTTGATTTTTAAGTAGGTAGGGCCCATAGGGGAACTGAGTAGGTAGGGCCCATAGTCTGCTTTCTCCTCCTCCGTTACAGTTAATAATATGACCCTAACCCCATTATAACCCTAACCCCATTATTATATTATAAAGTTATTATAGTCTGCTTTCTCCTCCTCCGTACAGCTGGAATGAAAGGTGACAAAAAACTATACAGTAGAGACCAAAACCATAAATGTGTTTCTACTGTGTGTGTGTGTGTGTGTGTGTGTGTGTGTGTGTGTGTGTGTGTGTGTGTGTGTGTGTGTGTGTGTTCGCGTGTGTGTAAGTAAGTAAAAGTTTATTTATATAGCACTTTTCAAGACCATGGCCACAAAGTGCTGTACAATAGAAATACAACATGATTTCAACATGATTTAAAGTGCAGTGTAATCACACCACAGGGACAGAGAGAGCAGCAGAGAAAAGGTGCGTTTTTAGGTGCCTTTCAAAACTTTCAACTGAGGTGGAATTTCTGACGGCAGCGGGAAGCCTGTTCCAGAGTTTGAAGCCTGTTCCAGAGTTTGAAGCCTGTTCCAGAGTTTGAAGCCTGTTCCAGAGTTTGAAGCCTGTTCCAGAGTTTGAAGCCTGTTCCAGAGTTTTGGGGCCACCGCAAAGAAGGCAAGGTCACCTTTCCTTTTCAAATTTGTCCTAGGGACAGAGAGAAGCCCTAGGTTTGATGATCTAAGGGATCTTGCTGGTGTGTGGGGGATTAACAGGTCACTAATATAGCTAGGGGCCAGGCCATGTAAGGCCTTGTAAGTAATTAAAAGTATTTTAAAATCAATTCGAAATTTGATGGGTAACCAGTGTAGAGAGGCCAAGACGGGAGTAATGTGGGAGCGATGTGAAGTCCTGGTGAGCACCCTTGCTGCTGCATTTTGCACAATCTGCAGGCGATTCAGAGAAGTTTGGGGGAGAATTACAATAGTCAAGGTGGGTAGAGATAAAAGCATGTATAAGCTTTTCCATATCATGGGATTGTAGAACCGGGCGGAGTTCTCGGATGTTCCTTAGCTGAAAATAGCATGCCTGAACCACGGAGTTTAGATGTTTGTCAAATTTGAGGTGTGAATCGAATATGACTCCGAGGTTTCTGGAATGAGAGGTGATGTTACTGGCTAGAGGACCGAGATGTAGACTGATAGAATTGGGCTTATGGTTGGGAGTAATGATGAGGAGAGGACTTCAGTTTTGTCCGAGTTCAGCTGGAGGAAGTTATGGGCCATCCATGATTGAATAGCGGATAGGCAGTCTTGCAATAGATTGAGGTTATTTTGATGGTTATTTTTAACAGAGATGTACAGCTGTGTGTCGTCTGCGTAACAATGGTAGGAGATATTAAAACTGTGAATTATGTGGCCCAGGGGGAGCATATATAGGCCAAATAAGATAGGCCCCAAAATTGAACCTTGGGGCACCCCACAGGTCAGTGAGGCATTTGAAGACACATGCTCACCAATTGCAACATTAAAATTTATGTCAGACAAGTATGACCTGAACCATTCAAGAGCTGAGCCAGAGACCCCCACCCAGTTCTCAAGTCTATCAAGTAGGACTTCATGATCGACAGTGTCAAATGCTGCACTTAAATCCAATACAACTAAAACAGAGCAGTCACCCTCATTCGCATGCAATAAAATGTAATTTAAGACTTTCAGAAGAGCTGTTTCCGTGCTATGGTGCTGCCGAAAACCGGACTGAAATGTGTGTGTGTGTGTGTGTGTGTGTGCGTGCGTGCGTGTGTGTGTGTGCACGTGTGTGTGTGCGCGTGTGTGTGTGCGTGCGTGTGTGTGTGTGTGCGTGCGTGTGTGTGTCTGTGTGTGTGTGTGTGTGTTGGCGTGTGTGCTTGCTTACCCGAGCAGTGTGGCAGTGGAGCACTCCAGTGTCCGTTGAGCTGACAGGTGAGTGATGAGTCTCCTATGAGCAGGTTGTCTCCAGAGCAGGAGTAGCGCACCGTGGAGCCAAAGGTGAACTTCTCCCCGACCATGAGTCCATGAGGAGGGGAGCCCGGGTGGCTGCAGTCCACCTCTGGATGACAGACAGGGAGTAGGGAGAGAGAGTGAGAATATCAATGCATAGACGCATGGAGAATGCTGTAGCACACTTTATAAAATGGATGCTTCTGTTGTAAAAGCACCCTCTGGATGCTCAGCTGCCACTGCATAAATATTTATGTGCTAATCGAAAATCACTCATAGCGACTCTGTGAAGCTGAGCCACCACATTGTTCAAAAAGTGCCTTGGCAGATGAATAACTTCAATTCATTATCGATTCAAAGTCAGGGGTTTATCGAACATTTGCGGTCTTCTTTTTCATCCAATGTTGTATTGAAAGAAAACACGCAAGCTACCTACAGTAAAAAAAAAACGGCTGGCAGTGAATGTGTTAACACATTCACTGCCAGCCGTTTTTTTTTTTACTGTAGGTAGGTTCTGCCAGAGGGTTTTTTTGAGGATTCTGGCTCATCTTTCAAGACCCGAGGATTCTTTTCTGCTAAGATTTTGTGAACACACAATATCTCAAAAGAACTAATAGAATGTGTGCTTTCTCTGTCTAAAAGAGTTAGTTTGTAGAGTTAGTAGTTATGTAAGCATTAGCAGTTGAATACAGCATGGTTTCAGCGTCAGAAAAATTATTCTGAGATAAACGGCTTTTTGTGAAATTCGATAGAACAGTCACTTTAACCATTCATTTTTGGCATCAGTAAGACGTCAGACATCTAAACAATAGTTTTGAACAGTAATTTCCTCCATAACAGCAGGAAACCCCCCTCTGCTTCCAACTCCTCCCTCCGTGTGTGTTCTTCTTGGCTGCAGCGGCCGTGTCACAAGCTCGTTTCTGCTGCTGTAACCTCGCGTCACCAGCTCACTGCTTTGCTGCTGCTGTGCCTGTCTGCGCGGCCGCTCTTTGAGGAAGTCTGGATGGACTCGCTCGTTTCTTGGAGTTTTGGTTGAGAGCTTTGATGAAGCTTTTGCGATTCTGGTCATATTTATGCTGCGTGTTTCAAAGTGTGTTCCACCCGTAATCTATTATGCAAATTTGCAATCCCGCACCGCCAGCAATCAGCGTGAAAGTGAAAGCGTTTTCGCCATCCATTTTACTGTATGAGAATGGCTTCCTCGCGCTTTTCCCTCCAGTTTTGGCTCGCCTCTTTCTACTGTGGAGAGACATGTCGCCACTCAGTGGGTCGGTAAAATAGATTATACACATTCAATACCTCCAATTCTGTTATAGGAGACGTAAAAGGGTTAGATCAACGTCCCACCGTCAAAAAAAAAAAAACAATTTTTTTTGACGTCTCAACTCGTCATTGGCAGTGAACCGTTGGATTGTGTTTGACGAGTCAACTCGCCATTGGCAGTGAACGTGTTAAGATGGAGCATACAGGAATAATAATATGAAAAATAACTGCAATACCAGAAAACTCCACAAAATGACGCTTCATCACAAGCAACATAATAGTGTCCATTGATCTCTCTCTCATTTAGCCCAGTACAGCCTGCTAGTCATTTACAATTATTAACTCAATGCCCACTCTGAATGTATAACATAAACATGGTGCTTTGCATTACAAAGTTGCACTCAACAGAAATAGCATAAAATCTACAGTATATCCCCATCCCAATGCTCCCTGCAAGAGCTGCTAGCATTAGCTTGACGATTAGCGTTAGCTTAACGATTAGCATCGCGATTAGCATTAGCTTCAACCAATTGGTGAACATTAGCTGACATTCGACAGTTTAATTATATAACTAGTAAACCCAACATAAACAGGACACAAAATACAGTCCAACATGACTCACATGCTTATAGACGCACACCAACGCTTCACAACAAGGGAGGGGAAAAGTACTTGAGCAGCTAACAGGTGACTTGATGCTGCATGAGGTGAAGCTGAAGCAGACTGATTGATGCAAGACACGTGGCTCACTGCTACAGGGATGGAACTAGTCTGGGCACCTTCCACCCCTGTAGCTCACTGCTACAGGGATGGAACTAGTCTGGGCACCTTCCACCCCGCTTTTTTTTGACCCGGCTCAGTGGCCTTGTGGTCTGAGTGTCCGCCCTGAGACTGGGAGGTCGTGAGTTCGATCCCCGGCCGAGTCATACCAAAGACTATAAAAATGGGACCCATTGCCTCCCTGCTTGGCACTCAGCATCAAAGGGTTGGAATTGGGGGGTTAAATCACCATGTGATTCCCGAGCGCGGCGCACGCTGCTGCTCACCGCTCCCCCAGGGGATGGGTCAAATGCGGAGAACAAATTTCACACATTGTGTGACAATCAGTGGGACTTTACCTTACTTTACCTTTATCTTTTGTCATGGGGGCATAAACCCAGGACCCAGAATTAACACCGGATGGCAATGCGCCTAACAACGTCTTTGTTGCCGTTAGCTTGACGCGGTGATGTTACCTAAACTAGAGTCTGATCAAAACAAAGCTAGCGTTACATAAAACAAAACGTTTATGCAATATGGCATCTCCGCCACCACCGCCTGACACACCGGTCAAAACGGTGAAAGAGGATTCTGATACTTGGGTCAAATTGTCAAGTTAACGTGAAAGTTGACGAGCTAGAAACGCTGCCATCCGGTCTAGGGCGGGCTCTAGGCCGGAACCAGTAGGGTGACAAAATCAATTGTGGGCGGGAGCCAGGCTCTTTCTCGCCGAGAAGAGCCTGGTGACGCGAGGTTAGATGGAACAGACTAACATGCTTGGGCAATGTCACATGGTCATGCAAGGGCTTCTGGGTAATGGAGTTTTAAAGGGCAACAGGGGCTTTTCTGCACTGGGTTAAAGTCTCTGTACTGTATGACCTCCAGTGGCTTATTGCTTCATCAATAAACCAAATGAAAGATTTGTGCCACGATCTACCTCGCCGTGCTGTCAACTTTATTTCACTGCATCTGTTAAGTGCTTGAGAAAAACTGATGCTGAAGGGATGGGCAGTTCAGAGACAATTTATAGTTGGTTTTATAGTTATATAGTTTTATAGTTTATAGTTTCAACACAAAACTGTTTACTGTCTGCTTGTTCAGAACTGCTTCACTGTAATACGAGATGTATATATGCTCACTGTGCTCATGTGTCAAGGTTCCAAACACAATTCAGTACCTGACTTTCTTGGCTCCGTTATCAGACTCTTGACCTTTCTGTATGTTTGTGCGAGCTGTCGTTTCATCCGCTTAGCGTCATAATGCTAAGCTAAGCTAAGCTATGCTAAGCTATGCTATGCTAGCTAAGCTATGCTAAGCTAGCTCTGTCATTTTCCCAAAGATTGTTCCTGCACAAAGTGCCACTGAAGCCTAGCCTGGTAAACCAGCCCGTCACGTGGCGTGAACTCACATTTCATTTGGTTCTGCGTGACGGTCTGGCCCCAAAGCCAGTGGGGGGAGGGGGGGTTTAGCAGAAGCTGCAGAGCGGAAGAGCCAATCAGCGACTGCACTGTGATTGACAGCGCAAGTTGGCCAATCAGGAACGCCACTAGCACTGCAGTAACAAAACAGTAATGGCCGCCTCCTTGCCTGATCGTCTGGAGGAGTCATGTCAGCGTTTGTCTAGTTTAAACCTATGGTTTAAAACAGCCATAAAGTGCAGTTATTGCAGAAATAGTTTCAATAACAACAATTAAACAAGTACAGGAGTATCGCCGCAACCGCAGAAAATATGTTTTTGCCATTCTCCTGAGTGGATTTGGGTTTGACTGGATCCGACGCTGATTGGCTGAAGGAGTTGTCTGTCAAGGCAACTACGCCCGCCCATGCTCCCGCCCCTGCTAAAGACTGGGTGAAGAGTTGGGACCAGACCGTCACGCAGAACCAAATTAAATGTGAGTTCACGTGACGGGCTGGTTTACCAGGCTAACTGAAGCCTGCAGCTGTGTTTAAACGTTTTGAGAAAGACACTCCTGTGTATCTCATGAAATACCATTCATGAAATAGCATTCATGATTCATGAAATAGCATTCTGTAGAGGTGAACTTTAGATCATTTCAGAAGTCATTGCTTTGGCTGCCCTCACACACAGGACATGATGCATGATGACCCGAGGAGTGCACCATCACCTCAGATGAGCCTTGCAGTTCATCGATGGCTGCGGTTCTCATTTGCACTGGGTTTGTTTTGAGGTGTCGTTAGCTGCAGCCTGAACAAGCGGTCCCCGTGTGGTGAGTGGTCCCCATGACGCTTTGGCCATTCCTCAATTAGGCCAAACTGCAACATAACCATAAGCCAGTGGGACAGCGAGCATTACACAGATGCTACAGCATTCAGCAACTTAAAGCACCGTTCAAACTCACCCAGTATCCAAGCTAATGGAGACACGACCAAGGTTGTGGATACAGGCGATCGAAAGTGAAACTTTCCTAATTAATTGGCGTTGCTTCTTGGTCCAAAATGCACAACTTAAATTAAAGTGGATTGATTGATGCATTGATCAGTAGATGGACGGACAGGCAGACAGGCAGACAGACAGACAGGCAGGCAGACAGACAGACAGACAGACAGACAGGCGGACACAGGATCAGACGGACAGACAGACGGACAGACAGACAGACAGACAGACGGACAGAGAGACAGACAGGCGGACAGACAGACAGAGAGGCAGACAGACAGACTGGCAGACAGACACAGGATCAGACGGACAGACAGACAGAGAGACAGACAGACAGGTGGACAGACAGACAGACGACAGAGAGACAGACAGGCGGACAGACAGACAGACAGAGAGGCAGACAGACAGACTGGCAGACAGACAGGCAGACAGACAGACAGACAGAGAGACAGCCAGACAGACAGACAGACAGACAGACAGACAGGCGGACAGACAGAGACAGACAGACAGACAGATAGATATAGATATATCTATCTATCGATCGATCGATCGATAGAGATCGATAGTTGATTCACCAATTGATGGTCAAAGTTGTACTAAAACTAGCCGTCGTACCGATGCATTCTGGGAGGGGTTTGTCCCAGTGGCCGGCCGGTTGGCAGGTCAGCACTGATGAGCCAAACAGGTAATATCCCGGGTTGCAGTCGTAAAACACCACGCTGCCAAAGGTGAAGTTGCCGTGCTCGATCTTGCTCTCTCGTATGGAGTTGGCAGGGATGCCTGGGTCTGTGCAGTTCACCACTGGGACAGAACAGAGGGGAAAACACAGTTATACTATCATGCATTATTTACTTAGTTCAATTAGAATGGAAGAATAAAGGACAACGTTCTCACTTAATGTTATCTTGCAGGTTTTAAATGCACAACTCAGGCTAATTATTGCCTGAGTTGCATATTGACACAATTACTGTACTTGCAGAGCTACATGCTGAAAAAGGCCAAAATGCCAGAGTGGCACAAACTAATTAAAACAGAGTGCAGTCTAGTGATCATTATGTAGAGGAGTCCGTGCCCATTTGGGAATAGTAATGTAAAGTGAGTTCAGTATATAGTTTGTGTGCTCTTTATCATAATTATATGCTCATATAATAATAGTTACACACACATACACACCAATTTGTTTCGGGGTTCAGAGATACATTATGCTAATGAGTTATTGATGTACAGGACTGTGAATGTTTACTATGGGCCAAGGTGAATATGAATTTCTTGGCATGGTTTCATACAATCATCGTACAATTAAGGTCATCATTGTCTAGTAGCTTGCTATGGCACAAAGATGAGTGCAGAAAATGAAGTATGGTATACAGTTGTTACTCAATTAGTCTGGCCACTTTGCTGCAGTACCGCCACAGCACTGCCACAGTACTGCCACAGTACTACCACAGTACTACCACAGTACTGCCACAGTACTACCACAGTATTGCAACAGTATTGCAACAGTACTGCCACAGCACTTTTTTATGCATTTTAAATTATTCGCACATTCTAAGTGCAAGGAATCAAACTATTAGCAATTAACGCAAATATAAACTGTAAACACATCAGCCTGCCCTATAAATATTCCTTCAAATTCCTTGTAAATCGATGAAGCATGGAAATTACTGCTGTTTTCCACATGAACTTAAATCATTGCATGGTAATTTATTAGTCAAACATCAACAAACTGAGTTTAGGCTCCTACATTGACCATTATAATTCTCAACATAGTTTTTCAGAGGCTAATGATGAGCTCAACGAGGGGAAAAACAAGACAATAAGTAATAGTCATACAGCAATCATCTGCCTAATTAACTCCAGCCAATATCATCAGTGAGGATCTCACTTTTCTCCCTGGTTGGAGCCTCATTTGCATAAACGCTATCTGTCAGCAGGTTCTCTTATGAGTTAATAATAGAATCAGTGATAAGACCTGATCAGTGTATCTGTTTATTCTAACTGAGGCCAAGCTATATTAAGCATTCTCCATAGCAATGCAGCCTCTGGAAACAAAAGAAGCTGTGACACATTGACTGGCACGTCTTCACAAGCATCCACTTTAGAGGCTGTGCCAGTCTGCCATAGAGACACTGCATGAAATAGGCCACGCCCATCACAGGGGAAAAGCTCCGTTCATTTCCACACACCAGCGTCATTTTCCTTGAATTAAACATAGCTAAAAGCTGTTGTGTGGTGGGGCTGCGCAGACAACAAATGTAAAAAATCGCCAGTTAAGGTTTTGTTGTACTCCTGAGCAAAACAAGGAAGCCATTGAGAATTTGCGAGAAGAAAAAGGTGGATCTAGCTGTCACGGAAGTAAGTTGGAGTGTTCATCTTCCGTATATACGATCTTTTTGTGCAACACGCAACCATGCACGCGACATAGGAGAACGCCAGGATTGGAGGGGGGTTTTCTGTTCCCCCCCCCACAAGATGCTTTGGACAGACGAACGTAGATGAGTGTGAAATTAAGTTCAAAGCAAATAATGAACAGTGCAAATGTGGGGAAAAGCCGGCGTAATGTGAGACATTTCAGTCAGAACTATTTTGACAGCGAGTTTTAATATGGTTGTGCTCCTTTCATCTTTGACCATGTCTGTCTCTATTGTGCTGAAAAATCTGTCTCTTCACGTGCCTGCCTGCCAGCGAAGAAATCATGCCAAGGAGAGATCATTTAAAGAAATCATGCCAAGGAGAGTTAATTTAAAGAAAGCATGCCAAGGAGAGATCATTTAAAGAAATCATGCCAAGGAGAGATCATTTAAAGAAATCATGCCAAGGAGAGATCATTTAAAAAGTCTGGCTTTGGCTCACTTGGTCCAGAGGTGGCAGCCATACAGATTAAATATGATGTATTATTATTTTTGAGTCATCTGATTTGATGTGTATGTGAGGCCTGAGATGGCGTAAAGACAGACTCTCTCATCACACTAGAAAAAGAGATTTAGCTTTGTAAAGTCTTTAGCTAGAAGACATGTCAAAAACAATAATAAACTCAACAAAAACAAAAATAATAAAAGAGAAATAAAAGTTTCTTTGGCACAGAAATAAACCGCACTAATGAGCCTAACCTAGGCACACAGAAGTTGGGACAAAATTAAAACACAGCTACCATCTGACACTCCCAATGAAATGTTCTTCTAATAATAAAATATCCTTCAAGCTTCTCCTCCCTCTGAAGAGATCTCTCCCAGCAGCTTGGTGGAAAAAGCACATGAAACACGTAAAGAGACAATTCCCTGTCGGGCATATCACCTCCTCACACTTCTCAATCTAACTTGTTGTCCTGCTTCCACTCCTCTGCTCCCTGAAGCCCAGACTTCAGATGTGGCTGCCCGCGCAATCAGAACAGAGAGAGGCCATTTCCCATTCAAAACCAGGAGCTCCGTGAGCGCCTCCTCCTCTAGCCAATCTGCTTGTGTGTGTGTCTGTGCCTCTGTGCACGGGCCTGGCTGTGTGTGTGTGTGTCTGTGCCTCTGTGCACGGGCCTGGCTGTGTGTGTGTGTGTCTGTGCCTCTGTGCACGGGCCTGGCTGGTCACCGGCTGCTGCTTCCTGAGTGCTCATGATACATCTGCTGCCTGCTCCATCCTTGAGGTCATTCTAGCTGCTGATTGCTGAACCGTCTCAAAGTGCTGCCTGGGAAGATGAGCCATTTCAATTCGTTCCAACTGTCCAACACCGCGGCCAGAGCGTAACGCTGCTTGGCAGCTTGCTGCTTCACTGGCGGTTAACCTGAGCCACAGAATTAGAATGACAGAGAGAAGAGAAGCTCTGGGACTCGGGACATTAAAACAGTTTGAGTTGTCATGATACACAGAGAAGTTCCCTCTGTAATCGTTTTCAGTGGCTGGGTCCTTTGCAAAATGGTTATTGAGTCCCAATCATGGTTCCTAATCCTTGTGGTCGTTCTAGTTATTGATTCTGGTATATTTGCTTTTATGCTTGAACTGTCTTGCAGGTTGCTGGTACTGAAGGTCACCCCGGGTTTTGCTGGTACTGAAGGTGACCCCGCAGGGGCACCGGAAGCAGGGGGACATGGGGACATTTTGTCCCCCTTAAAATTTGGTCCCCCCCCCAAAAAAAAAAATCTAAATCTGAGGGGGCAACTGCCCCTGACGCTTAGAGCCAACTTTACACCGTTTACACAGCCTGTGATGCTTGTTAAACCCGTGATCGTTGTGGGATTATTACACCTGAGAGACAGACAGACCCGGACTCTGTACTGCACTCACTAATGCACTTTAGGATGGCTTGAATGTGTTGTCATTGGCGGCTGCTATAATCGTATACGGTTATTGTTATTTTATTTTTGTGTTGAGATGACAAGTTTTACACTGTGTTTCGAAGTGATAATATAATAATAATAATAAGTTCAGTGTTTCTGCCTGTGTTGCTGTCTGTTGTAGTGTAATTGTAAAATGACCTAAAGGGAGATCAGGTCACCAAATGAGTGAGAAAAGGAGAAAATACTGAATAATGACATCACTACAGTATAATCCTAATGTTAATTTAAAATTATATTCCTCTAAATATGGCTAAAAATCATCCAAACGTAAAAAAAAACGTAAATTCTTCTTGCCGGCGCCCATTAGGGCGCTGGCAAAAAAAGAAAAGAAAGAAAGAAAAAAAAAAAAGGTCCCTCTAATTGCAAACTCGTTCCGGCGCCACTGTCACCTCGGTTTTGCTGGTACTGAAGGTCAACTCAGTTTTGCTGGTACTGAAGGTCAGCCCGGCCACCAGCCTTACTTACCTCTGCATGTGGGAGGCTGTTGGCTCCACTGGCGGGTGGCCTGGCACTGGGCTGTGGAGGGGCCCTCCAGCATGTAGCCTTTGTTGCAGAAGAAGCGCACCACGTCGTTGTAGTTGAAGCCGTCGCCCGTGGTGCGGCCGTAGATCGGGCTGCCGGGGTGGCCGCATGTCACGGCTGAGGGGGGGTGACCCGCATCGCCCGCGGGGCAGGGGGCGGGAAGGCAGGGGGGGGGGGGGGGTGTTAGAGGAAGGGATATACAGGGAGAGAGAGAGAAAGCGAGTGAGAGATTGTGAAAGAGTGAGATTTACAGTATGCAAGAAAGCCAGGAGTGAGAGAGAAAGAGTGAGATATAGTGTGTGAGAAAGCCAGAGAGAGGGAGGGAGGGGGAGAGAGAGCAAAATGGTAAATGGTAAATGGCCTGCATTTATATAGCGCTTTTATCCAAAGCGCTTTACAATCAGTAGGTACATTCACCCATTCACACACCGATGGCGGCAGGCTACCACGCAGAGTGCTGACACACCAACGGGAGCAATTTGGGGTTGAGTGTCTTGCCCAAGGACACTTCGACATGCAGACTGGAGGAGCCGGGAATCGAACCACCGACCTCTTTCATCCAAAGCGATTAGTGACGACCCGCTCTACCTCCTGAGCTACAGACGCCGCAAGCAAGAGGTCAATACAGCTGGTCAATGGGCAACATAAAGTGTGACATATCATAGGTATATCATTAACATATCATTAACATATCATAGGTATATCATTAACATATCATTAACCTTAGAGGACAACAGGGGAACTCATTAGGAGACAAGTCATGATCTCCATAGGGAAAGGGTCAACAGCACATTTCAATACATCAATAGGTGAAGAGGAGATTGAAGATGACAACAGAGAGGATATATGTATCGACTGACTACAGCGCTCCTCAGCCTGAGGGTCACAGAGACAGTCTGGGGAAGTAGATGAGATGGCTTCCAGAATGCTAAACATGCTTATTCAATATTATTATCCGTTATTGTCTTTCAGTTCTGAATCATATTCTGATGATATGAATATATATACATATACATATATGTATATATACATATATATGTATATAATATATATACAGTATATATATATATATATATATATATATATATATACTGTATATATATTATATACATATATATGTATATATACATATATATATATATATATATATATATATATATATATATATATATATATAACGCATATATATATATGACGCATTCAAATCATCATGTTTGGGACTAACCCATTTGTCCTTGTGAAATACACATTTCTGTGAATAACTAGTCAAATTGAAACAAAAGGCTGGAATGGAAAATAAAAACTACTTGACGTCAGGTGTTTTGAGTTATTTTATTGCTTTATCTTTAGTGACAGCAGCACGGCCAAAAACAGGTGAGAATGTCTGTTGTGAGCAGCTTACAGTGTGAACCACAGATGTAAACAAGAGGAGTGGAGCATGTAAGTAGCTGCTCTTCTCTCACAAATCCACACACAGGCACGCACTCCCCTCCATATCTCTCCCTCTCAACCTATCATCCCTCTCAACCTATCAACTCGTCCCGCGACAACAAGCACGCACACAACCACTCTCACCCCCCCCCCCCCCCCCCCCACCCCCACCACTCACTCTCTCTCTCTTTCAATATGAGCCGGTGTGGAGAAGTGGTGTTAAAGCACTTACCGATACAAGCTGGGAGCTGTCCACACCAGTTGTGTTAAAGCACTTACCGATACAAGCTGGGAGCTGTCCACACCAGTTGTGTTAAAGCACTTACCGATACAAGCTGGGAGCTGTCCAGACCAGTTGTAGTCCTGCTGGCAGATCCGTACTGAGGAACCAATGAGCCTGAAGCCGGGGTTGCACTGGTAGACCACTGTGTCTCTGTAGCCAAAGTTCTCTCCAATCACCTGCCCGTTCACCATCTGCTCGGGAACGCCACAGTGTCCAGCTGTGGACGGAGGGAGGGGATCGCATTTTCAACGTGGTTTATTATCTCATTTTGTTGAACTTTTATTTATCTAGGTTAGTCCCACAGAGATCATGCATCTCTTTTGCAAAGGAGCCCTGGCCGAAACAGCAGCAGCAGCAGCAGCACGCTCGCTTACAGGCACAACAGCAATAGAGGCTATTTCAACACATATCTTTGGCTGTGTATTGGTACTTATAGTATAGTGCTATTCCCTGCACATTTAATGCCTATTTAACTTAGCCTGTAAATTTCATGTACATTCAATGTAAACTCTTATTTGACTCCGACTGTAAATTTCATGTAAATCCACTGCCTATTTAACGTCTATTTAACTCAGTCTGTAAATCTCATGTAAATCCAACGTAAATTAATTATTTATCATCCACAGAACACTTCACCACTCATGAACATATTGTATATATTTACTCGATTTGATTGCACTTGCAACTTTTTGATTGTTTTTAGTTATCTTCCTACTTCTTATCTCTGTATATTGATGTGACCGCTACGCTGCATACAGACACTAAGACAAATTCCTCGTATGTAACTTGCAAACTGTGGCAATAAAAGTGATTCTGATTCTGATGCTATTTAGTGGTGAGGAGAATAGTTTCAGCTGCACTAGATGCGCTGTTGCCCTGCAAATCCCCCCTGAGAGAAATAGTTAGGAGAAGATCAATTTCCCTCTTTTCTTTGAGACAGTACAAAGCAAAGCGCTTTATCTCGCAGTCAACCACTTGAGTTTCCTTGTTGCAAAATACCTTTTCAGTTGTACTTTATAGCATTTGAGAAATAATCGCCTGCAGCGGCAGATAGTTGCAAGACAGAAGCATAATGTCACACTGTGATGGCTACTGCTGTAAAAAAGTTATATCATCTACAATGAATTTTCATTGTGTGATTCTGTTTGAAATACATTTAGATTTTGACAAGCGCATTGTGAAATGAAATTAGGAGAATTGTGATTTCTTGGAATTGGACTGCTTGCAAACAAAAATAATGTTTGCGACTATCAAAACATATTTGATTTGGGAACATCAGCTCATTATCTCAGAATTATTATTTGTAAATTCACA
Source organism: Poromitra crassiceps (assembly GCF_964638095.1). Classification (NCBI taxonomy): domain Eukaryota; kingdom Metazoa; phylum Chordata; class Actinopteri; order Beryciformes; family Melamphaidae; genus Poromitra; species Poromitra crassiceps. Next base: position 17,547,317 of record NC_139641.1, read on the forward strand.
TTGGCTTCACATCAACTGACGCTGCTTCTCTCATCTACAGTAGACAGATGCAAGTGAAATTCCTCAGAATCTGTCCGATACACTCATGCATGCAAATCAGATTACTTTCAGCTACAATAAATCCCCCTGCTGAGATTTCCGCTGCCACTTAAAGGCAGGAAATTGCCACTGACTGTGGGTGTGATTTCTCTAATTCGCTCCTGCGCCCACAAACTCAGCTGAGCGTTTTATGAGCACACTCCAGTTTGAGAGCAGCCAGATCCTGTGAAGACAGTGCTGAAGTAGGCTACTATAGCGAGGGGTCCCCTGGCTGACAGTCATGTCGCTAGACGAGAGCGAAGCCTTTCATTTAACAAACTGAACCAATCTTGAGCTGAGCATGCAGCAGCGCGTGGTGCCATGGGCTTGACAAAATGGACTAATGCTGGTGCCGGAGGAACCGGCACGTTCCGCTGCTGCTGCTGCGTGGGTTAGAAAAACCGGCTCAAGCAATTCTTTCACATTGCTCTCTCCCAGCGTGGCGCCGTGCTGAGCCACCGCTAAGCTAAGCTGTAGTAGCACAATTGCTTATTTAGATATCCATCACAACAGCTGAAGTGGCGCTGGAAGAGCTCGGCAGACGTCTCGTGGTTTAAGGGCGATCGTGACTCGTTAGCGGCTTCTCTCACCATTCGAACATTTTGGAAATCGTGCTGACTTGGTGGCCGTACTGTTACAGTAACGCTACCCTGCTCCAACCGCCCGAAGGCAGTTACCAGAAGAGCTCGCTTTTGTTTCTCCGGCTGCAGTACTGTGACGTGTGCCGACCCTTAGGAAGGAAATATACTGTAAGATGACTTCGTCGAGCGTTTGCCAGGACTCAACAACACAGAGCGTATTTCAAATCTCTCCAAATGTTTTAAAGGCATTGGTCATACATACAGTACATGCTTGGGCAGGTCACCCTCTGTATGCTTCCCCATCTGGCTCTAGTCCGGGCATGAAGGCTCAACTCCCAAAAAATCATATAGGACCCTTTTCACGGGGGTCATTTTGTGTCAAAAAGGCAGGGTAAACACAGGTGCAAGCAAAACACTAATGAGGGTTTCCAACTTACAATCATGGACGTTGGAAACCCTCATCAGTGTTTTGCTTGCACCTGTGTTTACCCTGCCTTTTCGATAACAAAATGGCCCCCGTGAAAAGGGTCTAGCGTTTCTGAAATGCTCTGCAGCTGCGCTTGATCCAGGTCACAGAAGGACCCAGGTCCCAGAATGACCCAGGTCCCAGAATGACCCAGGTCACACAGCATGACCCAGGTCACAGCATGACCCAGGTCACAGAATGACCCAGGTCACACAGCATGACCCAGGTCACAGAATGACCCAGGTCACATCATGACCCAGGTCATTCAGTGCCTGCTTACCCAGGATCTGATTCTCTGTGCCGCTCCAGAGGCCCGACAGCAGACACTCTCGGACAGCAGAGCCGGTCAGAACATAGCCCAGGTTGGCACTGAAAATGGCCGACGCTCCAAAGGTAGTTTGGGTCCCAATCTTCTTCCCGTGAGGGGGAGTGGGCAGATCTCCACAGGAAATGACTGTGGAGAAGAAGAGGAGGTAGAGGAAGAGAGGTCAGAGAGAAGAAGAAGGAGAGAGAGAGTGAGCGAGAGAGCATCGTGGAGAGTGAGAAAGCGAGCATAAGTTAGCATAAGTTGGCTGATAATCAGAATGAATGGGAGTGCACCATCATTTACACCCATCTCACCGACCTTAATGTGACAAAAGAGTGACCTGTACTATTTCACAGGGATGATGGTGTTTGCCTTTGTCCTGACATCTTTCATCACGCTGGCTGGCGTCTCCTTTCACCATTACACAGCAGCTCTTACGCCCAATTTATGCTTCGTCTGCCGACACTTTTGAAACGGTCGCCGACAGAAATGAGGACTTGAGTCGACACTTTCAAGTGTTGGCGAGCAGCAGTGTCTGCTACCTGGTGAAATGTCTAGTGTCGCTGACTACGTCATAGTATCTCGCAAGTCTGATTGGCTATATAGACGGCACGCGCTTAATTTCCTTGTTTTGGTTTTCACTTGATTGAAATGAATGAACGTGTCCCCGCTATTTTTGATCAGCCTGTCCTTGATGTAGGCTATGACTTCGTGAAAATCACAAAGAACGTGATTTTCAACTCGTGACCTCTCTCCAGAGAGAGAGGAGGTGAGTTGTGTGGTTGTGTGTTGTTTATATGCGGCTGCAGCCAAGTACGTTACATCTTGCCTCCGAGGTGGTTTCACTGTGCATTTCGTTCCCTCTCTTCTCTTGGCTGTCTGCTTATAGCGTTCAAGTGTCACGTGACCGTTGAACCGAGGCGAACGTCCTCTGAAGTATAAATGCAACAACATGAGCGACACTTTATTCTTTGTCTGCGACCATGTGCTGAGCGACACTTTACAATAAGTATAAATTAAGCTTTACGCTTGTAAAAGAAGAGTTCCCATGGCACCATACAGTACAATAGAAACCTTTTGATGTCGCATCCTACAATAAACAATATCTCACTTAGGCTGAGACGGAAGGGCTGAAAAGTATCAAAAGTATTGTTGCGAGCTGCTGATTAGGTGGGCTGGAGGAACTGAATATTCTCTTGGAGTCTTTTAAAACGTTGCAATCTATGTGTTTAGTGCAGCTAAGGTGAGCCTGGGGATATGTTTTCAGACATGGCTCGATAATAATGCTGAATGCTAATCTATTCTATTGTATTCTATTTTTTATCTAGTGTTTAATTAATTAAACTCAGAATACATAAGTGGAGTATATATATATATATACTCCAGAATTCCAGTTATTGACCCACACGTAGGTTCCAGCTTGACGCTGGGAGGTCCCCGTAGTGTCGTCAGCCCTCGGTCAGGAGCAAAGAAGAGGCGTTCAAAGAAGGAGACGGTGGGTGTCCTGCCCAAACTACAGGTCGGGAAGGTAGGCCTCGCTGAGTCAGAGCCACCTGTGGCTCTGCCTTCAGAGACGGCGCCTTTGGTTGGGGCTCAGCCTTTAGATTGTGCGGAGCCTTCTGGAGCTCCGCTCTCTGAGCTTGCAACACCCCCCCCCCTGCAGTTCCTTTGGATCCTTCTTCCAAGTTTGGAGCGTCCGCTGAGACTCCACCTTCGGAGCCCACAGAGTTTGAAGTGTTGCGTCAGAGGCACAGTTCTTGGTGGGGGCCACCGGACCGTGACATTGATCCTTTTGATGGTCTCCAGTCTCCCATGTTTGGATCGTGCCCCGGGGGATGGCCGACTCCAGAAGATCCACCGGAGTCGGCAGACCGAGTCTGTCAGTCTATCTATGGCTTCGATATCCAGTATTAGGGAGGAGCACCTCCACTGTCTGACACCCCCTTTGGGGCCTAACCACCTGCATCTAACCACCTGCTGAAGAGCACCTCACTGTCCTACACCCCCTTTGGGGCCTAACCACCTGCTTCTAACCACCTGCTGAAGAGCACCTCACTCTCCTACACCCCCTTTGGGGTCTGACCACCTGCATCTAACCACCTGCTGAAGAGCACCTCACTCTCCTACACCCCCTTTGGGGTCTAACCACCTGCATCTAACCACCTGCTGAAGAGCACCTCCACTGTCTGGTCCCCCCTTTGGGGGTCTAACCACCTGCATCTAACCTCCTGCTGAGGAGCCCCTCCACCAGAACCTGCAGATTTTCTGTTCTCCAGGTATCATCCTTGATGGCCTCATTGGACGCCAGGTGGCGCCCGTAGAGGGGAGGGTACTGTTAGGATGATGTCATCATTCCTACTGTGATGTCATCATTCCTACTATGATGTCGTCATTCCTACTATGATGTCATGGATCACTGATGATGTCGTAGACGGTGATGATGTCATGATTCATAAGTGTCTCAATCATGCCTTTCGAATGGCCTCGCTGGTGATGTCATAACACAGGTGATGTCATATTCGGGATCTATACAGGTTCGTTTCTGCAGGTCCTCGGTAGTTGTTCATAAACGAATCTCGCGACAACACTCTGCAACCGTTCCCAACTTCGAACCTTGCAGACCTAGCTATCAAGTTCCACAACTTCCCTACTTCTCGAGACTTCAGTTACCAAGTTTGCCTTGGCCATCAACTATCCGCGAATAGATCCACATTTCCCACACCAAGCCTGACACCTGGTTAATTCTTTGAATAACCGTCATAGCCATGGACCAGTTATTAAGGGTATCAACATTTGCACCAATAATTCTGGCAGTGTACCTGTCAAGTACACAAATATCTAGGAAAAAAGTTGACTGGGTTCAGGGGCAAAATAAAACTGAACTTAAACGGAATTAGCTGATGAGCCAGATTTTTTAAATGAGGAGAATACAGTATTCCAAATTGTGGACCAATTGTGTCCAAGGCCAAGAAATTGATGCCACATGAGAGCTTGCTGTAGATTAGCTTGCTGTAGATTAGCTTGCTGTAGGTTAGCTTGCTGTAGGTTAGCTTGCTGTAGGTCAGTGCTACACATGAGGAGAGCTTGCTGTAGGTTAGCTTGCTGTAGGTCAGTGCTACTAGCATGAGGAGAGCTTGCTGTAGGTTAGCTTGCTGTAGGTCAGTGCTACACATGAGGAGCGCTTGCTGTAGGTTAGCTTGCTGTAGCTCAGTGCTACTAGCATGAGGAGAGCTTGCTGTAGGTTAGCTTGCTGTAGGTCAGTGCTACTAGCATGAGGAGAGCTTGCTGTAGGTTAGCTTGCTGTAGCTCAGTGCTACACATGAGGAGAGCTTGCTGTAGGTTAGCTTGCTGTAGGTCAGTGCTACACATGAGGTTAGCTTGCTGTAGGTCAGTGCTACTAGCATGAGGAGAGCTTGCTGTAGGTTAGCTTGCTGTAGGTCAGTGCTACACATGAGGAGCGCTTGCTGTAGGTTAGCTTGCTGTAGCTCAGTGCTACTAGCATGAGGAGAGCTTGCTGTAGGTTAGCTTGCTGTAGGTCAGTGCTACACATGAGGAGAGCTTGCTGTAGGTTAGCTTGCTGTAGGTTAGCTTGCTGTAGCTCAGTGCTACACATGAGGAGAGCTTGCTGTAGGTTAGCTTGCTGTAGGTCAGTGCTACACATGAGGAGAGCTTGCTGTAGGTTAGCTTGCTGTAGGTCAGTGCTACTAGCATGAGGAGAGCTTGCTGAAGGTTAGCTTGCTGTAGGTCAGTGCTACACATGAGGAGAGCTGGCTGTAGGTTAGCTTGCTGTAGGTCAGTGCTACTAGCATGAGGAGAGCTTGCTGTAGGTTAGCTTGCTGTAGGTCAGTGCTACACATGAGGAGCGCTTGCTGTAGGTTAGCTTGCTGTAGGTCAGTGCTTCTAGTCTGGACTTGGATGAGAGCATTGTTACCATGGGGTGGCAGGATGGAGAAGCATGAAAAAAGGGAAGGTCCGCACACTGGAGCTGAGTAAATTAGAGAAAGGGTGTTATGCTGAAATCCTCATTCAGACCTCTAGGGGTGAGGGTATCCAGTGTGTACTTCTCACCTCAGGAGTAAAGAGTCAAGGTCGCCTCCCCTCCGGGGGCCATGGACATTCTCAATACCATCAATGTATCTGAGAGTGGAAACGTTATGACAAGCCTTAGTGAACTGGACAGCTACAGGGCTGGATGGATCATGATTACAGATGGCAGACCTATGCTCAGTGATACAGGTTTAAAACCTTCAACCATCCACACTGGAGAAAAAGGTTTCAGATGAAGGGAATTATAACATGTAAAACACAACATGTTGTCTTGTTGCAATGTCCCTGTGGGCTCGCCTATGTGGGCAAAACAACAAGAGAAAATCAGCAGTTACTTCTCAGTTATGACTGACTGCAGCCTCAGTCCACTCCCTCTGAATCTCCGCCAAATTTTTGAATCATCTTTGCTTGACAATCCGCTGAAGCCCACGGTCATCCATGGTATTTCTTTATTATGGTATTTATTTGTTATGGTAAAGACACACCTTTTCAGGCTCCATCTGGGCCCTTCTTGATCGAACTTCTTTCTCTCTCTTTCTAAAAAAAAACTAAACTTGTACCACTGTTCCTTCAGAAGTTGTAGTTGTCATAGACTGTGCTGCATAGTTGATTGCTCTATTGCTGACAAAAATGTGTTATTGTAAGTCGCTTTGGATAAAAGCGTCTGCCAAATGACGTAATGTAATGTAATGTAATGTAATGTATTTCCATGATATTCTAATTTTTTGGAAAGGATCTGTATATATACATATATATATATATATATATATATATATATATATATATTTATAAAATGGCTCTCTCAAATCAAGCAATCTGATTGGTTCACAGCCATTGTATAATTCCAGTAACCGAGTTCAATAACCCATGGCCATGGGTTATTGGTTGCCATGGCAACTCTCTTACTAAAAGGCAGCGCTGCACTCGAGCCAAACAGCTTTCTCCTGATCTGCTGTATGGAGGGTCACTAGTCGGACCCATGATGGCGCAACTCTCTTACTAAAAGTACCTCAAAAACAAAATGGCGGAGACAGCTTTTCAGATCCTTGTGAATCGATCTTCGCTTATAACTTTACTAATACTTCGCAGAAAATGATGTTTTGTACAAGAATAGACGCGGGCTAATGTCTTAACCCCTCTCTCGCGCGCCCTCACTCTTAACCCCGCATTTCTAAATAAGACGTAACGTTACTTGGTGTGGGCATATGGCTCTGGTGTCGGGAAAGTCCAGGCAAGCGCCAGGATTGGCCAATGTCGACTTCAGTCTCCAGAACGATCCAATCAAATCACCCGCACGTCTATCTTCTTGCTAGAGGTCCCGCCTTACAGTAGTGTTTCAACTGACTCTCAGAATACCATGCCAGTCGGACTTATAGTGTTATTATTATTATATTATTATACTTGGAACCCTTTTATAAAAGCAATATAGCACTCGAGCAGCGTGTGTTGTGGAATATATCCCCCTGCTCAGTTGTTATCCCACTCGGCCTGCGGCCTCGTGGGATAACAACTGATCAGGGGGATATATTCACCACAACACACTTGCTCTCGTGATATATTGCTTAAATATATTAGGGCTGTCAGCGTTAACACGTTAATCGCGATGCGATTAAGGGCCGACCATAACGTGTTTTCTTTTTATCGTGTTAATCGCATGCCGCTATTTTGTCCCTTTGTTGCACCCGTACTTGTAGTCAAGCCGGTCGCAGCGGTTTCCTGTTTCCTGTCTGTGCAGGCATGGAAGAGAAAGACAGCAATACGCTTCTAAATGGCTCATTTTACTTAAAAAAAACTCCCAAATGGGACAGTGGACAAGTCAACAGTAGTTTGCACCTTGTGTAAAACAGAATTAAAATATCACCGAAGTACATCAAGTTTGAGCTATCACCTAAAAGCTAAGCATACTGGAGCAGCTAGTGGCCAGCTAGCAGCCAGCTAGCTAGCAGCCAGCTAGCTAGCGCGAGACTCATCACTCATTCTTCCTTCAGAGTCTCAGATGCGCGGGTCCTCTAACCACTGGGAGGTCGGCTCCAATGGCTTCACGCGATATACACATTATCAATATACACAGTATCAATATACACAGTGTCCAATACCGAGCCATTATTCACATGGAAGTGCCAAAGTTTTTAGCTCAGACACAGCCTTCTTCGGCTGTGTCATTTTGGGTTTCGACTGCTCCACAGCGCCGCCGCCGGAAGTATCGGTTCTGGAACGTGTACTGCACTGTTTACAATTGTGCATTTATTTTCTATTCAAGATATTGTAGACATTGTTACCTCCTGTCTACATTGCACTTCTATTGAATTGAAAATAAATCTAAAATTCAAGATCACAAAGTACATTTATTTGCATTCATTTGATTCCCAATCACGGCACACTGGTAAGAATGATTAATATCTAATTATAAATGCTTTGAAATGCAAAATAATGGGATTTTAAACATGCGATACAAAGATGCGATTAATGGCGATTAACTATAGTTAATCACACGATTAATCGCGATTAAGAAAAATAATCGTTTGACAGCCCTAATATATATACCTGTATATATATATATATATATATATATATATATATTTTTTTTTTCTTCTTTTATTTATATATATATATATTTTATCCTGTCCTGTCGTATTCCACACTGTGAACTTGCAGATAAGCAACAACAATGCACTCACTTCTGCACCGAGGCCTCTCGTTCCTCCAGCTCCACGCCCCATTGGCCAGGCACTGGATGTGGGCGGGGCCAACACGGTAGTAGCCAGGGTTGCAGGTGAAGATGATCTTGGTCCTGTACTCGTAGTGCGAGCCGTTGACTATCTTCCATTTGCCGTGGTCCAAAGAGAAGGAGCTGATACTGGGGCACATCATGACTGGGCAACAAATACAAAGACAAGGGAGGTTGTACGTTTTGGCTTATTCCATGGAGTCACTTATATTTCCATTTCCTTATTTCTTTATCCTTTTTATACACACCACTGAGATAAAACCCAATAATGTATGTTTGTAAGTACTACAAATAGCCAGTGTGAAGACAAACACACAAAGTAAAATAAACGAATCCATGTGTGACAATGTAAATAGCAACTATCTTAAAAAGGCTCTTTATGAAATGGCCTTAAAACCAGGTTTTAAAGGAAGCTCTGGCCTCAGGAGGAAACGATGTTGTCAACCAGTTGTTACCATGGTTACGCTGACTTTCAAACTTGTCAGACAGCTACTGAAGGAGCTTTAGATTTCCCCTCTACCATCATTTTCCCTCTTATCTATCTGTCTTTTTCATCAGCCACAGCACCCCCACTCTCTTCTGCAGCATTGTGTCATGGCTGCTCTATTCTGCACCCCCACTCTCTTCTGCAGCATTGTGTCATGGCTGCTCTATTCTGCACCCCCACTCTCTTCTGCAGCATTGTGTCATGGCTGCTCTATTCTGCACCCCCACTCTCTTCTGCAGCATTGTGTCATGGCTGCTCTATTCTGCACCCCCACTCTCTTCTGCAGCATTGTGTCATGGCTGCTCTATTCTGCACCCCCACTCTCTTCTGCAGCATTGTGTCATGGCTGCTCTATTCTGCATCCCCACTCTCTTCTGCAGCATTGTGTCATGGCTGCTCTATTCTGCACCCCCACTCTCTTCTGCAGCATTGTGTCATGGCTGCTCTATTCTGCACCCCCACTCTCTTCTGCAGCATTGTGTCATGGCTGCTCTATTCTGCACCCCCACTCTCTTCTGCAGCATTGTGTCATGGCTGCTCTATTCTGCACCCCCACTCTCTTCTGCAGCATTGTGTCATGGCTGCTCTATTCTGCACCCCCACTCTCTTCTGCAGCATTGTGTCATGGCTGCTCTATTCAGCACCCCCACTCTCTTCTGCAGCATTGTGTCATGGCTGCTCTATTCTGCACCCCCACTCTCTTCTGCAGCATTGTGTCATGGCTGCTCTATTCTGCACCCCCACTCTCTTCTGCAGCATTGTGTCATGGCTGCTCTATTCTGCACCCCCACTCTCTTCTGCAGCATTGTGTCATGGCTGCTCTATTCTGCACCCCCACTCTCTTCTGCAGCATTGTGTCATGGCTGCTCTATTCTGCACCCCCACTCTCTTCTGCAGCATTGTGTCATGGCTGCTCTATTCTGCACCCCCACTCTCTTCTGCAGCATTGTGTCATGGCTGCTCTATTCTTTACTAAAAAAGAGAAACAAGACAAAATATCTTTCCCAACTACATCAGAGTGCTACCATGACCTGAAGACGTTTCCCTTCCTGATTTCTTCATGTTGATTTTTGTGTTTTTCTTCTGAAGAGGTGAATTCTGGTTTCCACTATGCATAGTATTCTGTTACATCACCAGATGGCCATCTTGCCAGGAAATAACAGGTGATTGTAACAGATTGACATGATTGATATCACTCTACTGCCTTATTGCTTGTTGTGTCTTTTGTTGTTTTTGCACTCATATGCCCTGTTATATTTGTACTATGTTGTAAACGGAGTTCACAGCACAATAATTTCACACGTGATACTTGTACTACGGAGTGACAATAAAAATCTTGAATCTTGATTATAGGGGTGCACAGATCGATCGGCACGCAATCTGTATCGGCCGATTTTGACCTCAAATATGCGATCGGCTGATTGCCTATATTTCTTTATATAATTTTTTTTTTTTTATAAAAAAAAAAGCCCTACCACTTATCAGGCTTTCCAACGATATAAAATACAATACCAATTGGTATTATTAAAGGGGAGAAATAATCGACCGAAATAAAGTTTCAAAACCTTTTTTGAGGAGTTTATATATCGGTGATCGGTGATCGGTGGATGATCGGTTGGGCAGATATTTCCCATAGGCAATCGGTGATCGGTGGCAAAAAATGTGATCGGTGCACCCCTAGATTATAATCAAACGAGCCACAGCCAATGAGCTATGCATGTAATAAAGCACAATATTGGTAGGAAAAGCATGGGAATACTATGAATAGCTAACTGCTGTGGGGGGGAAACAAGCTGGAAAATACATTCATCTATAATAAAGTATTCCTAGTTTCCTACATAGGACCCTACTACCATGGAACACATTGTAAACACTCTGTATCATGTATTCCCGCTATAGTACGTGCTGCATAGTACCCTGAAGCAACTTGTAAATTACAGGCAGCCATATTCTTGTAGTGTGACCCCATTTGTGAAATTCCCTGATATTCCATGACTTCTTCAAAGAAGCACCTCAGAATTCCATCATACTCCAGGAATGACATGACCAGGGTAGGGATGTTCATTTTGAACAATTTCCATAATCGAAATTCGGGAAAAGGAAAATTAACGATCAATTATCGATTATCGATAGCGTAATAATAATAACAATATATTTTTTATTTTATATAATGGAGATGCCGCTGTGTAGTAAGAATATCAGACACTAGCGCTGTGGCCAAGTAAACAAACATGTCAGGTGTGAATTCCCCATGTTTAAAACAGTTTTGTTGGCACAAAGGCCCGTGCCCAGCCAGAAAACTAGAGACTATATGAAGCTCCACCTCACGTTAGTCGGCTGTGCAATGGAGTGGGGCAAGGAGGAACGAATTCCACCCAAACCTAGTAAAAAAAATCAGGATTTTTTTTCGAATTTTTATCGAATTCATTCCTCAACGATCAATTATGGATTATCGATCATTGATGAACATCAGAGGGAACCTTAGTCTCTCTCAAACCCTAACCCCCATGATGAGTGGATGCCTCTTTCTGACGTCACTCTCTCCCTCCCTCCCTCCCTCCCCTCCGCTCAACCTCACAGTGGGTCATTGTGGGTGTTCCACCTCTGTCAGATCACTCTCCCTGCTCCCCTAAAGTGCCTTTTAAACATGAACTCTGGATCATGTCCAGCTAGAGAGAACAGGATATTTTCAGGTTTTGCCTTTCTAAACATGAGGGGTCTTTGTTAAGAAACAACTGGATATGAGCCGTTTTTTCTGCCAGTGGCAACTAGTTACAAGTGGCAACTAGTCATATCTGACTAGTTTTAAATGTATTTCTCCCCACAAAAGTTTGATAGCCTATCAGTCCGTCAGCTCCTATCCTCTCCGCAGTGTGGACGCACAGTCACACAACACTGCCTGCCTCACACAATAGAATTGGCTGCATCACGTTAGCGACAAATCTGGAGACTTCAAAAAACGTGCCGTTTTAACGGAGTCCATTCCAACGAGGGGTGGCAATGTGCCAAAAATGAGCGCTTCGCCTAGGTTACATAAAGCAGCCCAGTCAAAATAGTGGTCGGACTGTCGTCAATCACTGTGGGTGATTTATTTTTCAAGTGGCATTTCAAGTCATATCTGACTAGTTTTCAATGTATTTCTCTCCACAAAAGTTAGGCTTTTTCTGACATGGGAGCAAGCAAGCAGCGCAGCAGTAAGCGTCCCTCCTGATGCAATGGACCTGGCTGCCTGGCTGCAGCTGAAGCGCGTTGGGACCACACGGCCAAACAATTCAAGCCCTTTTTGCAGCACTTGAGGAAACCGTGAGTTTGCACGTTGATATAAGCGATTGCCCGAACGATTCATTAATTAATAAACTAGTGAACGTGAAGTGAAGTGAAGTGAAGTGAGTCACACCCGCCCACTCAGATCTGCGGATAATGACCTGCCACTGTTTAACATGAGGTGCGATTGCGTGGAAGCGGATCTTATACCGGTGGTCGAGGTAGATAAGATACGGAGTCGCGGGAGTGCGCGTAGGCCGGCTAATTGTTGTTTAACATGCAGGCCAACCGGCTAGGAGCAGGTTATAATACGGATTCCACTGCATGTTAAGAAGTGGCTTAAGCCTCCTCCTGTGCCCCCCCACACTCACCGGTGCAGCGTGGTATCTTGTTGTGGTTGCTCCACACTCACCGGTGCAGCGTGGTATCTTGTTGTGGTTGCTCCACACTCACCGGTGCAGCGTGGTATCTTGTTGTGGTTGCTCCACACTCACCGGTGCAGTGTGGTATCTTGTTGTGGTTGCTCCACACTCACCGGTGCAGCGTGGTATCTTGTTGTGGTTGCTCCAGGTGCCGTCTGGCTGGCAGACGGTGGTGGTCAGCTCCTTGGAGGAGAGGCGGTAGCCGCTGTTGCAGAAGTAGGTCACGCGTGTGCTGACAGAGTAGTCTGTAGCCAGCACACCTCCGTTCAGCGGAGCGCTGGGTACACCGCACGACACAGCTGCAGGCAGCAAGAGGACACGTGCAGGGTTATGTAGGCTACAAGACACAAATGTGTGGGGAAAGATGCTATATGCAGCTGGGTCTACCTGGGCTCCCTGGGTGATCAGGTACTAGGCCACACATGCAGCGCTGCGTGACCCTGCATGGCTGCACGCTCCAGGTAGACCCTGGGTGATCAGGTAGGCCACACAGGCAGCTCAAGTTGAGTGAAATGCCAGTGGATGCATTAATGATGTAAGCAGACCACTCATATTGACCTAATTATCATTATTTGTTGTCAGACCTGGAATCCTCTTTTTTCTAATACTTTGTGCAGATAAAATCATCCATCCATCAACCAACATTCACTGTAAAATTAAATGGTTGAACCTGGACTCCTCCATTGTGTTTCATGTGCACACTAACATCCATGTTCTTGGCATGAGCCAACACCACCAACAGGGGCGGCTGTAGCTCAGGAGGTAGAGCGGGTCATCCACTAATCGCTTTGGATAAAAGAGGTCGGTGGTTAGATTCCCACCTCCTCCAGTCTGCATGTCGAAGTGTCCTTGGGCAAGACACTGAACCCCAAATTGCTCCCGTTGGTGTGCCAGCACCCTGTGTGGTAACCTGCCGCCATCGGTGTGTGAATGGGTGAATGTACCTACTGACTGTAAAGCGCTTTGGATAAAAGTGCTATATAAATGCAGGCCATTTACCACCAACAGCACAGATCCTTTTCAGCAGGCGGCACTAAATAGGAACAGTTCTGCAAACACACAACATCAAACATAGCAGCACAGTGTGAAGCAGCATAGGTATGGATCTGCACACATGGCCTGAAGCCATTACATTGGAAAACAACCCCACACACACACACACACACACACACACACGTGCAAAGAATCACATTAAGCAATTACAGACCTCCTGATAACCATATCAACAAAGCTAGGCCTATATGAACACATGTGTGGGGAATTCTATTCAGTTTGAGGGTTTAACTGATTGATCAGTGATTCATTCTGATATAAAGACCCATGAGCCGAAATCCAAACAATAGGGCATTTTGCTTTTATTGGTGCAGCCTTGAGGACCATGCTGTACGTCAAATGCCCATATCCTGCAGTACAACAGGCTAAAATAAAGCTATTTTAATGCTATTTCTGGCCTGAAGAATATCCTAAGAGCAACAGACGAGCCACATGTGCACATCAGAGCACCATCTCCCAAAGCATTTCCCTATTGAAATGCCCTCCTTTTAAATCCATATTTACAGAAGGGAGCCATCACTCATTGGTGCAGCAGATCGTGCGTGTGGACCAGTGTGCTGCAGGGTACAGACGGACACACGCTGCATCGCTAAGTGATCTTTTCCAGCCGCTGAATGGAGGTTAAATGAATCAAGGCTAAGCAGTTTGTCTGTTGGGGGACAGAGGTTATGCCTTGATCACAAGGCTGACGAGGTGCCTGGTCCACCTTCAGACCCCTCAGTCAAATCATTATCATGCGCGCACTGGCTCCATTACAGAGTGCACTGGCTCCATCACAGAGCGCACTGGCTCCATCACAGAGCGCACTGGCTCCATCACAGAGTGCACTGGCTCCATCACAGAGCGCACTGGCTCCATCACAGAGCGCACTGGCTCCATCACAGAGTGCACTGGCTCCATCACAGAGTGCACTGGCTCCATCACAGAGTGCACCATAGTGCTTGGACTGTTAAAGCAGCTACGAGCAAGATTTTCGATTGTCTAAATTTCGACAGTCTAAATTTAATATCAATGCATCACATCTTACCTCTAATAGTAGACGAGACCAACGCAGAGTAGTCTCGCTTGAACCCCGAGTGAATCAGCCAGTGTTAGTCTCTCTGTGGCCAGGGAAGATCAGGAAGTGAAATGAAACGGTTTGCAGCAGCCACTTCAGCCATAACCACAAAATAACTTCCAAAAAACCTGTTAGAATATAACGAGAGATGTTCGCGAGAGTATGCATGACGTTCTCCTTGTTTATGGTATGTTGCTAGGCAGCGCGAACGGGGTGAGGCAGGCAGCTGCGTTTCACTTCCGGGTTTATCCGGTCCGGCAGTAAGGAGAGAGAGAGAGAGAGACCCCTGGTGACGCGAGTTTAGACAGACACAGACTTAAGAGAGCAATCTCCGATTCACACGGCTTTGGTCTCAGCTACTATTATAGGTAAGATGTGATGCATCAATATTGTAATTATACTGTTTAATAACAATCGAAAATCTTGCTCGTAGTTGCTTTAAAGAGTCAAATCCTCCTCCTTTATTTTTATTTCCTCCACGGTGTGATGTCACTGATGCTAATGTGATGTCACTGATGCTAATGTGATGTCACTGATGCTAATTAGCATCAGTCATTTCTTCTTGTTTCAAAGTGAATTTTATTTACACCAGGAAAGAAAGCACAGCGCACAATTGATAGTATTCTGTTACATCGCCACACAGCCATCTTGGTAGGAAAACAACAGGTGATTGTGATCAATTAGCAGGTGATTACAATCAAGTGACACTTACAGCCAATGAGCTGTGTGTATTGTAGCGCCATATTGGTAGGAAAAAGGCTTGTGAGATCATCGGAATACTATGAATACAACAAAGATCAAAGTGTGGTTTGCAGAGATTTCAATCATGAAGGCCGCCATATTCTCATATCTGATCAGCCCGTGACATCAGTCAAGTATGACGTCAGTTATGACATCAGTTCATCCTAGTACATACTGTATAGCGAGGGTTTTACGTCACCTCCCTCCTTGGCTGGATTGTAGCATAGCAGCAGCTGGCATCACGGCTGTTCGTCTCCTCGGAAGCTGTCGTTTCGCCCCGCCCACCTCCCCAGCCCACCACCAACGAGTCTTGACTCCTGAAGAATCCCCCATGGCATTCTCTATCCTAGCCTATACAGATGCCCCCCTCTCACCACGAGAGGAGCGCCATCTTACAATGGACTCATACGCCAAAGTAGTTGCCATGCTATTTGCAGAATAAAGCCACTTGTTAAATCTTACCAACTGGTCTCTCATGATTGAAATACTGATCAACTCAAATAGACAAACAAAACAGCCGGTATTCTAAAGCTGTGGTTTTTAAAGTGGGGTCCAGGGACACTCAGGGGTCCTTGAGGGCTTCCAGGGGGTCCCCAGCAACAAGGGGAATACTTTATTGTCACTATAATTCCATCCACAAGTAACACAATGGCAGAATTTAAGACTATTGTATTACTTTCTGTAATAAAACATCTAAAAGCAAAAATCTCATCAGATCAAATGGGGGTACGTGATCTACTTTGTTTCAGTTTAGGGGTCCAGGACGTGGAAAGGTTTGAGTGGACCAATCAGCCTCATAGAGATAAAGATACATTCTAAATCTGTATAAAAGCTGCTAAGTGATTATCATTCCATAATCAAAGTAATGATCTACAAACAGTTCATCTTTCAGACCATTGTACTGTCAATTAGAAGATCAGTGGTCCTGGCATTTTGAGGCGCTTCTAGAGAGCGGGCATGTGAATAAATGCATCACTTCATTTCCAGCCATATTCTACTTTATGCACTTTTGAAAAGTGCAATTATCAAACTACACACAGTTCACAGATGTGAAGTATCTTATACTATCTCTCTAATAAAATGCAATGTAATCTTCTGCTTGCTTCTGTGGGGTACAGTAGTCTATGTACAGTAGTGTGGGGTACAGTAGTCTATGTACAGTATGTACAGTATGTACAGTAGTCTATGTATGTGGGCATGCACATATAAATGCACACATCATGTGCATCAAAGAACCCAATTAGCTGAGTGAAACGGCGTTGGGGCCGCCGCATGCTAATGCGGAGTTAGCCAACGTAATTTGAAGAAGTGGAAATTGACGGAGGAAAAGGCGGAATTGATTTCTGTTTCCTTTCCACCTGACAGGTCAGGGCAGCGGCTCTCAATCAGGCCGGATTCAGTTCAGCCGATAACAACATGAGAGCAGCCGGTCCTGGGCTGAGACGCCCCTCTGGTGCCTGCCTGCCTGGTCTGAGTGCTGACATGCAGAGCCTCCTCTGGTGCCTGGTCTGAGTGCTGACATGCAGAGCCTCCTCTGGTGCCTGGTCTGAGTGCTGACATGCAGAGCCCCCTCTGGTGCCTGCCTGCCTGGTCTGAGTGCTGACATGCAGAGCCCCCTCTGGTGCCTGCCTGCCTGGTCTGAGTGCTGTCGTGCAGAGCCCCCTCTGGTGCCTGCCTGGTCTGAGTGCTGTCGTGCAGAGCCTCCTCTGGTGCCTGCCTGCCTGGTCTGAGTGCTGACATGCAGCCTCCTCTGGTGCCTGCCTGCCTGGTCTGAGTGCTGACATGCAGCCTCCTCTGGTGCCTGCCTGCCTGCCTGGTCTGAGTGCTGCCTCCTCTGGTGCCTGCCTGCCTGGTCTGAGTGCTGACATGCAGAGCCTCCTCTGGTGCCTGCCTGCCTGGTCTGAGTGCTGACATGCAGAGCCCCCTCTGGTGCCTGCCTGCCTGGTCTGAGTGCTGACATGCAGAGCCCCCTCTGGTGCCTGGTCTGAGTGCTGACATGCAGAGCCCCCTCTGGTGCCTGCCTGCCTGGTCTGAGTGCTGTCGTGCAGCCTCCTCTGGTGCCTGCCTGCCTGGTCTGAGTGCTGTCGTGCAGCCTCCTCTGGTGCCTGGTCTGAGTGCTGACATGCAGAGCCCCCTCTGGTGCCTGCCTGCCTGGTCTGAGTGCTGACATGCAGAGCCCCCTCTGATGCCTGCCTGCCTGGTCTGAGTGCTGACATGCAGAGCCCCCTCTGGTGCCTGCCTGCCTGGTCTGAGTGCTGACATGCAGAGCCCCCTCTGGTGCCTGCCTGCCTGGTCTGAGTACTGTCGTGCAGAGCCCCCTCTGGTGCCTGCCTGCCTGGTCTGAGTGCTGACGTGCAGAGCCCCCTCTGGTGCCTGCCTGCCTGGTCTGAGTACTGTCGTGCAGCCTCCTCTGGTGCCTGCCTGCCTGGTCTGAGTGCTGTCGTGCAGAGCCCCCTCTGGTGCCTGCCTGTCTGGTCTGAGTGCTGACATGCAGAGCCCCCTCTGGTGCCTGCCTGCCTGGTCTGAGTGCTGACATGCAGAGCCCCCTCTGGTGCCTGCCTGCCTGGTCTGAGTGCTGACATGCAGAGCCCCCTCTGGTGCCTGCCTGCCTGGTCTGAGTACTGGTGTGCAGCAGAGGCAGTGACCAGAAGAGGGAAGCGGACAGACAGGAGTTGGAAGTATGATGTATTGTAGACTCAGTTCTCAGCTCACTTCGCTC
Organism: Poromitra crassiceps; assembly: GCF_964638095.1. Taxonomy (NCBI): domain Eukaryota; kingdom Metazoa; phylum Chordata; class Actinopteri; order Beryciformes; family Melamphaidae; genus Poromitra; species Poromitra crassiceps. The sequence goes on from NC_139641.1 coordinate 17,565,267, forward strand.
AACTACAGACTGAGAACTCAATCATTTCCGGTAACTTGACAACAGGGCGTAGGTTTGTTAGCAGCCGTTATCGCCGCTGTTCAAACTACTACTTTTGACAAGAAGTTCCCAGACGACTGGTAGGCAGAGAACTCTATAAGGCCATGTTCAGACTAGGAGGCCAAATCTGATTTGTGAACTTTAGTGACCTATTAATGACTTTATCCAGATTGGTTTTATCACGTCGTTAACATAGCAAAACATGCAGATAGCCTGTTTAGGTCTGGACACACAGCTCCGACTTGAGAATCAGATTTGTGGCAGTGCGGACACACTCCCAAATCAGATTTGGGAAACCACTCAAGATAATGATGATTAATGACTTTATCAGCAAATCAGATTTGCCTGTAATGTGAACATGGCCTAATTGTCTGTGAGCCAAGACTAGTGCTGACGAGCTCACCTTGACATGCGGGAACTGGTGAGTCCCAGGTGTAGTAGCTCACCTTGACATGCGGGAACTGGTGAGTCCCAGGTGTAGTAGCTCACCTTGACATGCGGGAACTGGTGAGTCCCAGGTGTAGTAGCTCACCTTGACATGCGGGAACTGGTGAGTCCCAGGTGTAGTAGCTCACCTTGACATGCGGGAACTGGTGAGTCCCAGGTGTAGAAGCTCACCTTGACATGCGGGAACTGGTGAGTCCCAGGTGTAGTAGCTCACCTTGACATGCGGGAACTGGTGAGTCCCAGGTGTAGTAGCTCACCTTGACATGCGGGAACTGGTGAGTCCCAGGTGTAGTAGCTCACCTTGACATGCGGGAACTGGTGAGTCCCAGGTGTAGTAGCCGTAGGAAGTCTTCTTGCAGACAGCTGTGCCCTTCCCGATCAGCTTGTAGCCCCGGTCGCAGGCCCAGCGCACCATGCTGTTGAGATGACCCCCGGTCTGGCTCACCACAAAGCCGTGCTGTGGAGAGTCCGGGGTACTGCAGTACATCGCTATCATAGATGGAGAGGAAAAAGACAGAGAGGGAGAGAGAGAGGAAAGAAGAAGAATAGAATAATGGAAAAGCAGATTGAGAATAGAAAAAATAGACATTAAAGATGCAACATGTAACCTTTAGCATTATCATTATATTATCATAGCATTAAAATGTCTAAAAACGAGTAGACCTATGTTGTATATATTCTTTAGTTATGCACTTACATTATCTCAAATGTTTTCAAAAGTGCTCAAAATCCATAATTCTATTATTTTATATCAATAACACAGAGCGTTTGTGCGACTCGCTTTTTGTCGATGATGTCATAACAGAGCGCCAGCTGTTACCTTGGACCTCCGGTCAATTCTAGACTATTTTCTCACTTTTTCAAGTCACATCACTGTCAGTTTTGGTCGTTTTTAACTATATCTTTTGACTGGATGAATGATTTTAGTCATCGGAGGTCTGGATCTTATTAGTTAACGTTCGTTACGTTAGAGAAAGAGACCTTGCGGACATCCTGTATCCTCTGAACTCCATTGGAAAGAAATGGTGAGTTTTAACAAACTGTTCATTTAGTGTTTTTTTTGCCCGTTTTAATGACCGAGTCTGTTTGTTTTGGAGAGGAGGGAGACTCTAGCATAATCCAGCTTGCAGTAGAAGCCTTGTGAACGATGAAAACAGATGAATACAAAGGTTTGAAACAAACTGAACACAATAGAAACAAGCTGAGCTAAATTCAATTTGGGGAAACGGTGATTTTAACGTGAAGTTGCTTTATTCAGCGTTTTGACCTGTTGTAAGTAGAGAGTGTGTTTTGGGAGAGGAGGAGACGTCTGCGGGTATCGGCTCTCGGTAAAAACCTTGTGAACAATGAACACTGAGGGAATCCTAATCATAAAATGGCTCGCATAATTCCACACTACTGCACGATGCCACGACACGCCGTCTTCTAATATTGTTTTGAGTTTGAGACCCCTAGTGGCAGAACATTACATACTGCACGTTTAAAAGAGAAAAGAAGCAAAGAAGCAGAGAATAAAGGCGTGCATGAGAGGCATTAAAGGGGCATTCCGCTGATTGTCAATGCCAAATTATTTTTGACATAATCTCACACATGTTCAAAAATTGTAAACCGTTTTGCAGTCATTCATTTAGTTTGACAGTTATTGAGTTAGGTTGTGGACCAGTGATGTAATTTCTTTATGAATGACATCACTGGTCCACAACTGAACTCAAATCAACTCTCAATAACTGTCAAACAAAACGAATGTCTGCAAAACGGTTTACAATTTTCGGATATGTGTGAGATTATGTGCAAAATAAATCAGCATTGTTTTTCGGTGGAGTGCCCCTTTAACAAAGGATTCCTGTGAAAAATGTTATTTACAGGAAAGCTCCATTTGAAATGCAGGGAGATAATGAGGAACAAGGCCTGAGGAAGTGTCCCATCTATTTAGCAGCACACAGCCCAGGCAATCCTCACAATCACATTATTACTATTCCTCTCTGGCCTATAGGCACATGCATATTCAATCTGCTTTAACACAATCTGCTTTAACACATGCACACTCCTTCCCCCTCATCTTTAGCGTAAAACACTAAAAAGGCAGATTTGATTCTCTGAAGACGAGCCCTGCATAGCCAATGGGACGGAACATGTGAGGGAGGAGGGGCCAAACACTGTGAAACTCCTTCAGATCAGCGTGACGGGGAGAGTTAAGATGAGAAGACACACCACCAGGTTCAGGTCATCTCCTGTTCAGGTCAATGAAGTCACAGAGTGGTTTTCCTTACAAAATGCATCGCACCAAATAGCTTCTGCTGTTACCGCTCTCATGTATTAAACATAACGCAGAGTCAACACATGTAAGAAATAAAGATGACGTTTCTTCCTTTTTCCATTCTTATTGATGCATTATTTAAATGCTACTCTTGCTTTAGCACCACTTGCTTTATTAAAGAGCCAATTAAGAATTGAAAGGTTTGTGAAATGAAGGAGTGCAAAGAGCTGAGCCTCACAGTGACTTCTGTCCTGCCCTGTGCTTTAGAGCAAAGAGCTGAGCCTCCCAGTGACTTCTGTCCTGCCCTGTGCTTTAGAGCAAAGAGCTGAGCCTCACAGTGACTTCTGTCCTGCCCTGTGCTTTAGAGCAAAGAGCTGAGCCTCCCAGTGACTTCAGTCCTGCCCTGTGCTTTAGAGCAAAGAGCTGAGCCTCCCAGTGACTTCAGTCCTGCCCCGTGCTTTAGAGCAAAGAGCTGAGCCTCCCAGTGACTTCAGTCCTGCCCTGTGCTTTAGAGCAAAGAGCTGAGCCTCCCAGTGACTTCAGTCGTGCCCCGTGCTTTAGAGCAAAGAGCTGAGCCTCCCAGTGACTTCCATCCTGCCCTGTGCTTTAGAGCAAAGAGCGGAGCCTCCCAGTGACTTCAGTCCTGCCCTGTGCTTTAGAGCAAAGAGCTGAGCCTCACAGTGACTTCAGTCGTGCCCCGTGCTTTAGAGCAAAGAGCTGAGCCTCCCAGTGACTTCCATCCTGCCCTGTGCTTTAGAGCAAAGAGCGGAGCCTCCCAGTGACTTCAGTCCTGCCCTGTGCTTTAGAGCAAAGAGCTGAGCCTCCCAGTGACTTCAGTCGTGCCCCGTGCTTTAGAGCAAAGAGCTGAGCCTCCCAGTGACTTCCATCCTGCCCTGTGCTTTAGAGCAAAGAGCGGAGCCTCCCAGTGACTTCAGTCCTGCCCTGTGCTTTAGAGCAAAGAGCTGAGCCTCACAGTGACTTCATTCCTGCTCTGTGCTTTAGAACAAAGAGCTGAGCCTCCCAGTGACTTCAGTCCTGCCCTGTGCTTTAGAACAAAGAGCTGAGCCTCACAGTGACTTCTGTCCTGCCCTGTGCTTTAGAACAAAGAGCTGAGCCTCACAGTGACTTCTGTCCTGCCCTGTGCTTTAGAGCAAAGAGCTGAGCCTCACAGTGACTTCATTCCTGCCCCGTGCTTTAGAGCAAAGAGCTGAGCCTCACAGTGACTTCAGTCCTGCCCCGTGCTTTAAAAAAAAAACTAATTAATATGTAATTAATTCTAATTTTCTGTAATAGAGCCCAGTAATTTTCTGTTACTACTGCCACTCATTCATAAAATTACGTCATCAATCACCCTTTTCCCGCTTCTATCTAGCGTCACTGTTTGTGGGAGGTAACGTTTATTTTAAGCCAATCAGAGTAAGACACCTTTTCCCATTCAGCCTATCATCATCAAGCTGTCAAAGCTAAAAGCTCTCCATCTTCTCTGTGTGATCTGTTGCTTTTCAGTGCGTTCCTGCGACCCGCCTCCACCCCATTCTCCTCCAGTCCTCTGAGATCTCAGATTCAGAAGCTTCGCCACCAAGACCAAGACCTCATCTGTCACCACCACCAGGTCTAGACTCCACGGGGGGGATCTTCATTCCTATTCCTGGCTGATCTACCCCTGCTGATCATAACGTCATAATCAAGCTGACGTTATGATGGAGTCTAATCGCCAAAAATAAATGTATCTTTATGTGCCTACAGGCTCATGTATCTTATCATCTAATAAATCATCCGTCATTCTAGAAATGTGTCTCTCTGGTTGAAATGTAATATGTCTCTGGACTCACGATGAGCGCAGCAGAGCTCTCCAATGTGTCCAAACTCATCTCTCTCCTTCTCTCTCTCACAGACACACACATGCGTGCCGGTGCGCGACTGGACAACAGTTTCACTGCTCTGGATGCTGCGCGGCTGCTTTCATGTCGTTCTTCAGCTATTATCGATCTTTCCTCAATCAATCCAAGGTCTTCAAATGGAGGTAGCAGGTAGAGAGGAGGTAGGCTACAGAAACACTTCTTATTCTTTCCAATTTCTTTTAATTACCTCATGCGCTCTCGTTGCAGTAAAGTTGACAAATAGATCACAGTCGAGTCCACAACAGAAAATCTGCGGTGGCATTCGTTTTGTGGACACTTCAAATTATAATTACAGCGAATAATCCTTCCAAAATGTTTGTTTTGAGAGCACATAGGCTACCTCATGTGAAGTGTTTCTTTACTAGTGCAGCAGGTGCAGACGGCTTCAGACTCACTGATTTGTGTGTTCGTGTGTGAGAGAGTTCACATCTTAATAAAGGGTTACTCTGTGTGTTTCACTGCTCTAACTCAATTATATTATAATGTTGCTTTGTCACGTTCTGAGCCTGCCCCGCACGCGATATTTTCATAATTTGACAACCCAGACCGCCTGCGGGGCGGGCCAGCCCGCGGGACCCGGCGGGTTCTGGGTGACCCGCGCATCACTAGCATGTAGGGTCTCTGACCTTGGTGGGGGACAATCACAGAAGGAAAAAGTTGCGGGTTCACATATCCCAAAGTAAATGGAATCTGCACACTACAGTACCCAGTTCAGTGGGGTCACTTGCTTCATTAGGACTACGTACGGACACCTTATGTAGCCACGCCCATTTGACCCGGTTGTGTGGCCGTATCAAAACTTCCGGCTAAAAATAAAATAAAATAAAATGGCTGCGTTGCTCCAATATCATCTAACTCTGAATTAACTAATAATTTAGCCAATTGTATGTAACATACCAAATAAAAGCAAACGGCAATGTCTAAGAATGCAACGCCATGTAACTGGCTCGTTAAGTCTCGCATTCTAGGGAATTACGTTAACGTCTGCGGGTCTTATAGGCGTAAATGGCTCGAGCGCTCTGAGGAGAGAAAACTATCTGAAGCTTTCTTTGTTGGTGTCCAGGTATGTTTTACAAGAAAGTGCTCGTCATTGTCGACAATAACGTTATCTGACCTGGCTAACAGTGGATACTCGCTTGCTTGCTGTGTACCGAGCTCAAAGTAGTAGGCTACGTTCTTTATTTTACCCCCCTGCACTGTCCGCTCCAAAAACAACTCTCTTATTTTGCGCCATGACCGCCGGAAGTGTTAAAAGGACCCGGAAGAATTTGGCCCACTGTGAGGTCTGAACATAAGGTGAATAGCGTCTAAAAATAATGCTTTGGAACCCGTTTATTGAACTTGAAAAAACTTTCTTTGAACTGTGAATATATTTGAACTGAACAGGAGAAATAAATGTAAAAAAAAAAAAAAAGTAAATGGACTAACTAAAATAAATTACATATATTTTTTATATCGGTTATCTTGTTTTCATAATTGTGGGAAGCCAAAAATTAGATTAAGTGTACTGCTATTTGTCATTTAATTAGCCTGTAATTTGTAATTTACAGTTGAAGTAGTAGGCCTATTGTTTTTGGGGATGTTTTGGGAGTTAGGTGGTCCCAGAGTTTTTTTCATTGGTTTAAGTGGTCCTTGGTCTGAAAAAGTTTGAGAAACACTGGCCTATAGCGTCTAAAAATGATCCTTTGGAACCCGTGCCCCCCCCCCCCCCCCCCACACACACTCTCTGCAGTTTAGAAAAACACACATGAAAGAATAATCCAACAGCATATTCTAACAGCACTGATAAAGAGAGTGTGATTATGAGCAGGATACATACTTTGATACTCACCCACGTATCTGATGTAGAAGCCGTGGCGGTTGGTGCCGTGGTCGGAGGACCAGCGCAGCAGCAGCTGGTGGCCCGTGGTGGTCAGGTTGAAGGGCGTGTCAATGTCACCGCTCAGAGACGCCAGGCTCTGGCTGTAGATGTTGGGGCCTGCACGGGCACGCGTGCGCGCACACACACACACACACACACACACAATGTACACAACATGTGAGTATGACATTCACCAATGCAATATCACCTGCCTTCCTGCAGGTCTCCAGATCAAAATGTCAGCTCTAAAATAACAGTGCACCCCATGCCGACATGTAGGTTTGGGTATCGTTTCGTATTTTTCTGAAAATTATTTTTCTAAAATGATTTTAATACGGTACCGTTGCGGTGCTGAAACGATACTTTTTGAAATTCAAAGTGGTTTTAAAGTGCATTTTCTAATTTAAAGAGGAGTTCAAGCAGTGGCGCTGGAAGTACTTTTAGGTAGGGGGTGCTGTAAGGAAGGGACTCTCGGTGCTGCCTGCGCCGACGAAAATTTTACGTTTTTGGGACTTTTAGCCATATTTAGAGGAATATTTAATTTTAAATTAACATTAGGATTTTACTGTTGTGATGTCATTATTCAGTGTCTTCTCCTCTTCTCTGCAGCATTACTCAATTTACCTCAGGAATCAGGGACAGTGATAGCCTACCTGCTATTCCTCCCATATATCCAGGGCCAGATTAATAGTACCATGGGCCCCCGGGGCTATTCATTTTCTAAGCTATTCATTTAGCCTTTTAGTCATAAAGATTATATCTTCCAGACTGAAATGTTATAACAGAAGTGGAGTATTGGCCAGAATGACATGAACATTTGGACACTTATTCAGCAGGTATTTTGCATGTTGCGTTCAGGTGCACTATAACAAAAATAAAATAATAATTCCATCTCTTGCCACCAGGGGGTGCTGCAGCACCCACCGCACCCAGCTTCCAGCGCCCTTGAGTTCAAGCGTTGCGCTCCAAACGATAATGTTAAGGTGCGTGCGGCGCCGGTTTCAGAGCACCGGAGGCCGGATATTTCACTCAGCAGGTTTGGCATGGGACCAAAACGAGGCACCTAAATCTGCATTGTAATTGGGTCTGCTGAGTACCAGTTGTAAAGTGGTACCATACCCCGGTCAGTACCAAGTACAATAGTGCTACCAGGTTTCGTTACCCAACCCTATCGACATGGTGCAAAACATCAAAACATGTATGCCAAGCATGTTTTTACCATCAATAGATACACACATCAACAGGCATTTCAATGAAACCTAAATATTTTTCTGGCTTACTCGATTCACCATTGAACTCACCGTCAAATATCTCCAATATATCAAACTCCTTCTCTGTCTGGAAGAGTTCAAAGTGCAGTGTGATGTTGTAGCCCTTCTCTACGTTGATCAGCCACGAGCACATCTGGAGGTTGGGGTAGTTGTCGGGGAAGCCCGGACTCAGGATCACCCCCGTCGAGTCGAAGCGCACCTCATGGGCCGGGCATTGGACTGGGATAAACAAAAGATTAAGGTTAGAAGACGAGAGGGATAGATGTGATGAGAAGAGAGAGTGGAGACAGGGAGGGAGAGAGGGGGACAGTAGAGAGTGAGGGGAGAGGAGAGGAAGGGAGAGGAGAGGAGAGGAGAGAAGAGGAGGGGAGAGGAGAGGAGGGGAGAGGAGAAGAGAGGAGAGGAGGAGGAGAGGAGGGGAGAGGAGAGGAGGAGAGGACATGAGAGGAGAGGAGAAGAGAGGAGAGGACATGAGAAGAGAGGAGGGGAGGGGAGAGGAGAGGACATGAGAGGAGAGGAGAGGAGAGGAGAGGAGAGGAGGGGAGAGGAGAGGAGGGGAGAGGAGAGGAGGGGAGAGGAGAGGAGAGGAGAGGAGAGGAGAGGAGAGGAGAGGAGGGGAGAAGAGAGAGGGGAGAGGGGAGGAGAGAAGACAAGAAGGGCAGATCCCTTCTTGTCCCTTCTGTGGCTGTGGAAATTACATAGAAATAATAACTAGTCCTGAAACAATTCCATTTCAGCCAGACTGATATTATATATTATATATATATATATATATATATTATATTGCACCTCAGAGCTGAGCGGGTAAGTCTGCTGTTGTCACCAAGCTCCCCTGATATCAATCTGTCGAACAATACATCTGAGCAGGTGGGCGGCTGACTTTGTATGGAGAAATGGTGTGTGTGTGCGTGTGTGTGCGCACGCGCGTGCGTGCGTGTGTGTGTGTGTGTTAGGGCTGTTGCGGTGAAGGAATTTCCCCTGTGGTTTGTTTTAGGGTGGCTCAACAGCATGGTATACGTTGTCTGCAATGCGTGTCAAAAAGTCACTCAAAGTTGCCGGGATGATTTCATGCTCATTTGCATATCAATAGCCTATATAACCTACTGTCTCTGCTCGCAGCGGAGGGAGGGGGGCTACGCTGTGTGTGGGAAGCACTGATCATTACACCGGTCTGGATGTCAAGCAAGTAGAGCAACCAACATGGTGGTGAGGCAGAAACACTGTGTGTGTGTGTGTGTGTGTGTGTGTGTGTGTGTGTGTGTGTGTGTGTGTGTGTGTGTGTGTGTGTGTGTGTGTGTGTGTGTGTGTGTGTGTGTGTGTGTGTGTGCTCAGAGCATTTGCTTCATTTCCTGTAGGGTGACATATATATTTTTTGGTGCCAACAGAAGTTTGTCTTCAGGGCCACTAGTGAAGAAACATGACACATATAAAAGGTTAATGCCAACAAATGTTCCAAATAAAAAGGTCAGGGGAAACAATGGGATATATAACAGGGAGGGGGGGGGGAACAGGGGGGTAAACAGTAGAAAAGAACTAACACAGAGGACTAAGAATAATCCTGCTGGTGAGACACTGAAACACTTGGGACTGATTGAAGTGGGATAGTTCCTGCCTCAAAGGCCTCACCTGCACAAGTGTGTCTCCAAAAAACATCAACTTTTCTCATTCTCAACAGTACATTTGTGTTAAATGACACAATGCACTGACAGCTCTTCCAGAATGTCAATGGAAATGAATATAAACTGTCTCAGTATCTAGATGAACTTCACATGGCAGCATCAGAGAGGCCATTTACAACTGGCATTAACATGTGTTTTCTGTGATCAGATTGCAATCAGATTGTGTTTTATCACTTGAAATGCAAGGTGTAAACACCCCCAAAACGCATTGAAGAAGGATTGCAATCTGATCGGCCAAACCACCTCCGGAGGTGCTCAGGGATGCATTGTGTACGCATATGTGGGGTACGGTGGCGCAGTCGGTAGCGCTGTCGCCTCACAGTCAGAAGGTCCTGAGTTCGATTCTCACCTGGGACACTGTGGGCGCTGTGGTTGTGTTCCCCCCCATATCTTCAGTGCCTACTGCCCAGGTGGGTTATCTCGTCGTAAGGGCCTTTCTCTCTGTGTGGAGTTTGCATGTTCTCCCCGTGCTCCCCCAGGGGGTTCCTCCGTATATAACCCCCCCACTAAAAACATGCAGAAGATCAGATCATCATCGTCATCCGACCAGTGACGACAACATCCGAAGTTGGTCCCCGGGCGCTGTACGAGAAAGCGACCACTGCTCCTGGCCTGCCCCTCGGAGGAAAGGACATGCCTGGATGGGTTAAATGCAGAGGACACTTTTCACCGGCCACCGTCAGCATGAGTGTGTTGATGTATTGTGGTGTTCGTGTGACAATAAAAGACGGGCTTGTCCGTTATGAGAGAGAGTGTACACATTGAACACAAGTGTAAATGCAATGTGTCCTCTCAATCTGGATACAGCAACTTTATGCGTATTGAGAGGACAACCATTTCTGCAATCTGATGGCAGAAAACACATGTTAACCCCAGGTATAAATAGCCTCAATATAAATATAGCTGCTGTACCAGTAGATGTGGGGGGCCACCAACTTTTGGCGATTCACAAATCCATGGTCCATTCAGAAATCTGTTTATTTGGTCCATTCAGAAAATAAATTCACAGCAATTCAATACTGAACAGCAGTACATTTCCCTGACTGGTCGACAGTTTGTGAGAAACGTTAAATGTCAATAGTTTCCTGTATGGGCTATTTTTGTCACCAGCTGCTTTGGTTTTTCCAAACACAATCATACATTTCTGCAGTAATAAAAATCCACTTGCTGAAGGGATTCAACTGAGAGGGATATTGACTCCAAACCTTTTCATGTCGGCATTTCAACAGCCTCTTTCTTCTCCCTGTAGAAACACTCTTCCTGTAAAGCTCTGCCACATTCTTTATGATTTATAATATCCAACACTCAACATATTCAACTCAAAGACGTTCAATCTCATTCTATTGAATTGCTTGGATTTCAGTGGCCTTCATGTTCTGTCTGTAATGCTCAGTGTACTGAATTGCTGTTTAGCATTTCCATTCACTGTGCTCTTACTTCATTCTTTCATTATGCGTATTGTATTGTATTGTATTGTCTGTATTGTATTGTATTGTATTGTCTGTATTGTATTGTATTGTATTGTATTGTATTGTATTGTATTGTATTGTATTGTCTTGTCTTGTATTGTATTGTCTGTATTGTAGCTTAGAGGTATAGAATTGACTAGATATGACAAGATGATGCACACACTGTACTGGGAATTCACCACTAGTGGTGCCGTAGTCACCGACTAGTACTCCCAAAAAGTAGTCGACTAGTCGACTCGTGACAGGAGATATCATTATTTTCCCCACCCAATAAAAATGGTGGATTCTCGTCAAAAAGGTCTCAAAAACAGGGTTAACTAATGTAGGCGGGACCAACCTGGGGGTATGTGAATCAGCAGAGTCCTGATTGGCTCTGAGAGGCTGTTTACAAATGAGAACGCTAAACCCCAGCAAGTTAGTCTGAGCTGGAGATACAGTAGCGACTGTTTGAATGACTAGTCGACGCCGAGCACTTTTTCAGACGGCGGAGCCCGATGCTCAAAATTGTAAACTGCAGTACACCCTCCCGACCACTGAGCACCGAAACCGATGCATCCGGCGCTGTGGAGCACCTAAAAACTTCGGCACTGGCATGTGAAAAAGGGCTCGGTATTGGAAAGTACGCACTATTTGCCAGGGCACCCGCATCATGGATAACAACATTGTCTCTGAGGTGTGTACAGTTTTATTGTGATTGATAGCGTGCAGCCATTTAGCCGGCGTTGCAGTGGCTGTAGGGAACGCGCATCCGAGACTCTGAAGGAAGAATGACTGATGAGTCTCACGTTGAGGCTAGTCTTGATGATGCCATGTACGAATCAGCAATTGTTCAATCATACCCTCGACACGATGTGCACATGTCCAAATAATGACATGACAACAGTTGAGTTGGCTACAGGAACATCATATTGTAAAGCTGCTATAAGAGCAGTAAAGCTGACAGAAGAGCAATTACATTCCTTCTTTTATTAGATTTCCTGACAGAAAGGAAGGTGACAAGAGAGAGAGAGAGAGAGAGAGAGAGAGAGAGAGAGCGAGAGAGAGAGAAAGAGAAAGCACAGAAAGGAAGGTGACGAGAGAGAGAGAGAGATAGAGAGAGAGAGAGCACAGAAAGGAAGGTGACAAGAGAGAGAGAGAGAGAGAGAGAGAGAGAGAGATGTGCCAACATTTCTTGGGCCAGACTCAACATCGATGCAGTGGCTGGTTTACCACTCCAACACGGCCGTCAGCTCAAACACGGCTCCACACTATTCTTGATCAAAGACAAGGCGTAACCTTGCTCATAGGCTTACGCAGAGAGAAAGCCTGGGGAAATATCTTAAAAATGAAGGGGTACTTTCGGGGGAAAATGCATATTAGCCACTCAAGGACATTTCAGCGTTATCTCGTTAAGCATTAAACAAAAAACAATTAACGGCAAACAAAAGCGGAATCGGAGAGCACAGGAGAATTCTTCCTTCCTGCCCCGTCAGGCAATCAGCCCACAGGAAAAAGGTCTCCTCTATGAGCTTTACTGTAGCAGTCTCTTTGGATGTGAGTAGCCGTAACGGGTCAAGTCAAATCAAGTTCAACTTTACATGTCCCAATGAGAGCAATTAGTTTGATGCCGGAGAAGGTGGCGCAAGGACATAACAAATTTTTATTTATTTATTTTTATTTTAACATATCCAGCACAAGGAAATGGCATGAAGTGTGAAGCACTTTGTGACTGCTGTTTTGAGATGCGCTATAGAAATAAAAGAGAATCCTTGACGACAATAATGAGGTGATCCGTGAAAATGGCAAACAGGAGTTGCTAATTCTAAATTCCTAAATATTTGTATTTTTCTATATTTATATTGTTCTACTTGTATAAATTATGGATGTTTGTTGTAGATTGTTGAGCACTGTTTATCTTATTATTCAAGTGTATTCACTGTTTCCCCCCCCCTGATTGAGCATCAATTTACAATTACCTCAGGTGCTCAGCAGGTAATGTCCTCTGCATTCATTGGATGATTGGTTGATGGAGGTACTCCTCACATGTATATATAGAGGGAGATATGTGCCGGCCATCATAACACTTGATGAAGGTCTAACCGACGGAAACGTTTGTTCATCCAAAAATAAAATATTTCTCCAGAGAAGGGAGACGGTGTGTGGGATTTTTCTGTTTTGCTAGATAAAAATAGTCCTAACTATGCCCATTTGATGCTGAAGGCAGGATTTTAAAGTACAGGTCCGTCTAGTTACAGTATATATGTATATAGTTATAGTATACAGTATAGTATTACAGTATATAGTTACAGTATATATGTATATAGTTATAGTATACAGTATAGTATTACAGTATATAGTTACAGTATATATGTATATAGTTATAGTATACAGTATAGTATTACAGTATATAGTTACAGTATATATGTATATAGTTATAGTATACAGTATAGTATTACAGTATATAGTTACAGTATATATGTATATAGTTATAGTATACAGTATAGTATTACAGTATATAGTTACAGTATATATGTATATAGTTATAGTATACAGTATAGTATTACATTATATAGTTACAGTATATATGTATATAGTTATAGTATACAGTATAGTATTACAGTATATAGTTACAGTATATATGTATATAGTTATAGTATACAGTATAGTATTACAGTATATATTTACAGTATATATGTATATAGTTATAGTATACAGTATAGTATTACAGTATATAGTTACAGTATATATGTATATAGTTATAGTATACAGTATAGTATTACAGTATATAGTTACAGTATATATGTATATAGTTATAGTATACAGTATAGTATTACAGTATATAGTTACAGTATATATGTATATAGTTATAGTATACAGTATAGTATTACAGTATATAGTTACAGTATATATGTATATAGTTATAGTATACAGTATAGTATTACAGTATATAGTTACAGTATATATGTATATAGTTATAGTATACAGTATAGTATTACAGTATATAGTTACAGTATATATGTATATAGTTATAGTATACAGTATAGTATTACAGTATATAGTTACAGTATATATGTATATAGTTATAGTATACAGTATAGTATTACAGTATATAGTTACAGTATATATGTATATAGTTATAGTATACAGTATAGTATTACAGTATATAGTTACAGTATATATGTATATAGTTATAGTATACAGTATAGTATTACAGTATATAGTTACAGTATATATGTATATAGTTATAGTATACAGTATAGTATTACAGTATATAGTTACAGTATATATGTATATAGTTATAGTATACAGTATAGTATTACAGTATATAGTTACAGTATATATGTATATAGTTATAGTATACAGTATAGTATTACAGTATATAGTTACAGTATATATGTATATAGTTATAGTATACAGTATAGTATTACAGTATATATTTACAGTATATATGTATATAGTTATAGTATACAGTATAGTATTACAGTATATAGTTACAGTATATATTAGGGATGGGCATTTCTAGCAAAAACACTATTCGAATTTTCGCTGGCCAAATTCGAATTTAATTCGAATTTCGAAAATAAAAATAAAAATGTAAAAAAAATAAAAAATGTTTTTTTTTTTTTTTTTTTTTTTTTTTTTTTAAAGAACATGTTACATGACATTGACATTTTCGAAAATAAAAAACAGTTTTGACAATCATGAGTGGTTCATTAAATATTTAGTAGGCTCAGGTCTGAGTGCCAAAGGGGTGCCAAAGTCACCCCCTCTCCCTCTTCATGGGATTTCATCCACCATTCATTTTTCCATAAACCTTGCTTAAAATGCTTATAAAAATTGTTTTACTTGCTCAAACCAAGCGATTTGACTATACTTAGAATCAGGGGAGACAATGCAACATTTCACTAAAAAATTTTTTTTTTTTTTTTTTTTTTTTTTTTCGAATTTCGAATTTCGAATTTCAATAATAAAAGTCGACCTTGATAATAACAACGATTATTCGAATATTCGAACTTCGATGCCCATCCCTAGTATATATGTATATAGTTATAGTATACAGTATAGTATTACAGTATATAGTTACAGTATATATGTATATAGTTATAGTATACAGTATAGTATTACAGTATATAGTTACAGTATATATGTATATAGTTATAGTATACAGTATAGTATTACAGTATATAGTTACAGTATATATGTATATAGTTATAGTATACAGTATAGTATTACAGTATATAGTTACAGTATATATGTATATAGTTATAGTATACAGTATAGTATTACAGTATATAGTTACAGTATATATGTATATAGTTATAGTATACAGTATAGTATTACAGTATATAGTTACAGTATATATGTATATAGTTATAGTATACAGTATAGTATTACAGTATATAGTTACAGTATATATGTATATAGTTATAGTATACAGTATAGTATTACAGTATATAGTTACAGTATATATGTATATAGTTATAGTATACAGTATAGTATTACAGTATATAGTTACAGTATATATGTATATAGTTATAGTATACAGTATAGTATTACAGTATATAGTTACAGTATATAGTTACTGTATATAGTTATAGTATACAGTATAGTATTACAGTATATAGTTACAGTATATATGTCATCTTACCCATTCTGTTGCTCACTTGCAGGAGCCATTTCACGTGGGGTTTATTTGTGCCCGAGCACATACCCAATTCCACAACAAGTTGCCACTCAGTAAACTCATTATATGCGTTTTCACTTGCGTATATCCCTCATTTGTGTGTGTATCCCTTTAAGACCGTGAACTGCGTTACACAAATGCTGCATCAGGTATCATCAACTACTCTGCGTTGGTCTCGTCTACTATTAGAGGTAAGATGTGATGCATCGATATTAAATTTAGACTGTTTAATAACAATCGAAAATCTTGCTCGTAGCTGCTTTAAACTCATTATATGCGTTTTCACCACGGCGGGATATGACCCTTGCTTTGCCTGGTCACCCACTTAGCATGACCTGGCTAAGATGAGTGGTCTTGGCAGAGCAGAGCAACACTGTATGAATGATGCATGAGCACATGTGTGTGTGTGTGTGTGTGTGTGTGTGTGTGTGTGTGTGTGTGTGTGTGTGTGTGTGTGTGTGTGTGTGCTGTGTGCTGTGTGTGAGCAAGCAAACATCAGAATAGAGTTTGGAAACATTTCAAAATGCTCCGCTGTGATTAATTGCCTGGCACACTGAAACCAATTGAATATTGAAGGAGGCCTGTTCTGTGCTCCCAAAATAGTCCCAGCATGCTCTGAAACTAGCAGGTTAATGCAATTGCTCAAGTGCCGTATGAGTTTGAGCTATTTTAGAACTGAGCTGATAGCAGGAGTCTATCTAGTCTCTAATATATCATAAGGTATGCTAACTATACCTACATTACATCGATAAGAGAGTTTGAAATTTCTTCCAGTATGCTTCTGTGGACCGATTGCCCTCGCTTGGTACAAAATACCTAATTCAGTTAGTCCAAACTATTCCCATTCTCGCAAGTAGGTTCCCAATAAAGTATTGGAAAACATTTCACGAGAATTCCATTCCATTCAGGCTTAATGGGATAGTCTATACACTGTTGTGCGAAAGTAAACTCAAGTACATCTGTATGCCAGTCCTGTGCTCTGCAGTATGCAGTGAAGCTATTCTCTCTTCACCGTGTGCTCTGTAAAAAGCAAATAAAATGTTGAAGGACACACACACACACCCCGCGGGTCTCTGTTCAAAGTGAACATCTGACACTTTGCTACTGGAGCACTGGCTCCTGAGGCACTGAGGTCATTAGGTCAGAGATCTGAGAGCTACATCTCTCCAGAGTTCAGGAGTTGAGGACTTTGCTTTATTAATCCTCGCTGTGGAGAGTTCAATCATTACTATATCACAAAATTATGCTAGCCATGTGTGAATGCTAAGTGAGTGAGGGGGAAGCCACCTCTGGGCTATCATTTTCTTGACTGCGGTTAGGCCAGCAAGACAAATTTTCCACTGTTTTCCCAATAAGTTTAGTTTAGAGTCATCGGGCCCTATCTTCCCAAAAGCGCTAATTTAGCGTTTGCGCTCGTTTAATGCCGTGCGCAATGCAAATTGTGGGTGGACACAAGCGCATGCCTGTGATAATTGTACTGGGCATTGGCTGCCACAAGCCAAAGCAGGCGTTTCAGCGCACCGTAATCTCCGCGCAGCGCAGTGCAAAAAATAATTCCTTTTGGTTATGTCATTATGCACAGCCTTGCCACGTGACACCCTCTCCTTAGCCTACTTTTCTAATCCAGAGAGGTCTGCTTCACACAGCGCAGCCTATACGAACAGGGACTGACTGACTGTTGTTTGTCTTTGCTAGCGCGTTCGCTAGCAGACTGACTGACCAGACGTAGCATTTCCCCTTTCAAGTGTGTGTTCTTGAGAATGTTTGGGATCTATTTACTTATTTATTGAAGTTATATTTTTCATATAGGCTGTCTATTTTATTCAGTTCACACAGGGTAGCTCGATTTCTGAATCCTCATGTTCTGTTGTTGATGCTGCTCTTGCACATGTAAAGATAAACCCTTTATGTTTTTTTTTTATTTTTTTTTACAATTGTTGTATTGGTAATTTTTAAATGGGTCACAGAGATTTGTCCATTCTAAATAGCACATTTTAATCTTGTTGCTTAACGATTGATGATTGGTTAACAAGGGCTGTGTCTCTAACCTATAACAATATGATCAGCTTATAGATCTTGGATCATTACTATGCGTTGGTTGTGACATCTTCCATCAAGCCAGTTGAAATCAGCCAAATGCTCAAAACACTGAGTGGCAGGCAACAGAATCGCTGCAGGGGGAGAACCAAGAGATCAAGTCAGACATGATGAAACAATAACAGCAATGGCTTCCAGATAAGATCAGCAGTCCTCTTCTAAGATGCTTTATGAACACGGGCTCAGAGCTTTGCAGAGTATCTGTCACGCCTTGATCACAAGACCCACACGATTCCTCACGGCGTTGAAGGAATAAAGGGCCAGAGATGCTCATCAACTCAAGACGTGGAGACAAAGAACTTCAGGCACTTCAAAGAAGATACCTATCCACAGGGAAGAGAAGGTTGCAGAGTGCTCTGTTGTCTGCACCAGAGATGTCTTGGCATGCCAGACAGGCATTTGTTTTTGATCTGAACAAAACATCTGATGCAGACAACACAGACATCTCTTTTCCTCTCCTTCTGGTTTGAATAAGCATCTTTTTAAAATGCCACGGGTGGGAGGATATTTTATATATCTCAAACCCATGGAGCCGTTTGAGCAGAGATGAAGAGCTGTGATGTAAGAACTAAGGATGACTGGCCCAGCAGCTACCATGTTGCATCATGGGGGGGGGGGGGGGGTGTTGTTAGGCAAAGGTGAACTTTTATGGCACCCCTTTCCCCCAAATAAATACAAACAAACAAACAGACAGTTCACTGTTTGAGTGTCACTGTTAAAACGTAGTTCGGTTCAGATAGCACTGTTTAGTTGAAGTGCTGAGATTTCCAAGTGCCAGTGAACATGTCATTGTCAGCTGAGTGGCTGTGAAGCCTGTCTGTCATGTCAGAGAGCCTCTGAGTGGTGGAGAATGGGGGGGGGGGGGGGACAGATGGATGCCGATCGCTCTCACATTTTAAATATTGTAGGAAAGTGCTACTCAGATCATGCAGGAGATTTTCGGATGTGAGATTCCCAATGAGCCCCAGATTGTGTACCTGGGATTGATATCTGATGACACTATTCTCAAGGAGGACCTCTAACTGTACCTGAATTGAAAATCTTGATACTTGCTGGGAAAAACGCCATCACAAGGAAGTGGTTAAAAAGTGACCTTCCAGTAGCAGGTCAGTAGATGGGCATTGTAGAAGAAATATACTCCATGGAGAAGCTGTTACTATCTAAGAACGAAGGCAAAGACCCATAACTGCCGTTGGGCAAAAAGGACTATAAGGGTCAGTGTAATATGGGCGGGTGCAGTTTTTCTCGCCTAAACAGGCACCGCTTGTTCCACCCGGGTTCTACAATGTCTTTGTTCAAATGCTACTGTTGTCTTGCTGTCATGTTGTTTTCTTTTGTTGGTATATGTTACTGCTGATGGATATGCTGTAATGCACTTGTTGCCGAAGACAAATTTCCCTTTATTGTCCCTCGGGGACAATAAAGTTAATCTGATCTGATATATGATCTGATCTGATCTTTTCAACACTCAAAAGAACACGCACACTCACACATAAGGTACATAGACACAAAGAAAAGAATACACATCACACACGTTCACACACTCTCACACAGTGAATGGAACCCACCTTGACAGATTGGTGGGGGTCCGTCCAGCTGCAGCCTCTCCCCAAGTCGACAGGTCAGAATCTCGTTACCGACCAAGGTGAACCCTGGCAGGCAGGAGTACCGGATGATGTCCCCTGCACCCACACACACACACACGCAAAACACACACACGCACGCACGCTCGCACACACACACATGCAAAACACACACACACACACACACACACACACACACACACACACGCATGCACGCAAAACACACACACGCACACGATGTTAGTCAAAGTCTCATCACTTGAAACAGTAATCAGCGGCACATTTAATGAAGATTGACATCCCTTAGTGGCTGGAGCACTGAAGACACTGTGACAAAGACACAGTACCACACACACACACACACACACACTTACATGCACACACAGTGACTGACACGGGCACGCACACACACACACACACACACACAGACACACAATCACACACATGTGGAAAGGCAGACTGTAGGGGAGCCACCGGCCACTTCATTTGGCTAATCACTTGTGAGCATTGACAATGCAAATGGCTTCTACAGAGAGCTAATTACAGTTAGTCCAGCCCTCAAACCAATATATGAGTTTATAATACATGGAGAAAATACAGAGGTGGGAAGAGAGGAGAGGAGGATGGTGTGATCGTAGGAAGGAAAGAAAGAAAGAAAGAAAGAAAGAAAGAAAGAAAGAAAGAAAGAAAGAAAGAAAACATATTACAATGAGTAAGGAAATGAAGGCTGAACCAACAGACAAATCAATTCATACATACAACAAATATACGCGGTCAAATGACAGTGTGTGTATAATAATATATATATATATGATTATTTAATATATATGAATAAATAATATATATAATTCATATATATATATATATAAATATGTAATACAGACAGACCAGTGTCACACTTGTGACTGAACAAATGTATGGCTGAATGAACACATTAGCCAATGGAGGTAAACAGGGAAACAATTAACAGACACAAACAAACTGACAAGCAATGTAATGGTGTGAATGTCTAAACAGTAGGGGTGTCACAATATATCGTCCCACGAAATTTCGCGATAGTAAAACGTCACGATATGTATCGTTGAGATGAAATATCATATCGCAAAAAAAGAAAAGAAAAAAAAAAGTTTTTTTTTTATTTTATTTTTTTTATTTTTTTTCAAAAAATAGACTAAGAAACGTCTTTGTTTGTTGAAGTTCAATGTGTGGAAAGTAGTTCAGTTGAACAAGTCTCTGAAGAGACACATGAGAAGTTATACAGGAGAGAAACCATTCAATTGAGTTTCTGGCAAAACTGTTTACTTGACAGGAAAAACTGAAGATGCAAGTCTTGTTGTTTGAGTTTGAAGAAAAACTGAAGATGCATAATGAGAATTTATACTGCTGAGAAACCTTTTAGTTCAAAGTAAATCTAAGTGACGGTGTAACTCATTCTATTTCAAGATAAGCCTTATCTCCAATCTCATGTTTTTTCTAGTTGTTATTGTAATAACAATTTCCCACAACAGCATGTTTTGTATTTGTGCATTTCAAATAAAATACTACTTTTCCAGTCATATATTGTCATTATTCAAGTTTAAAAAAATATTGTTAAAATCGTATCGTATCGTATCGTTATCGTGAACCCAGTATCGTGATACGTATCGTATCGTGAACTGAGTGTATCGTGACACCCCTACTAAACAGACAAATGATCAAACTCACGGTGAATGAAGGCATGAATGAATGAATGAATGAATGAATGAATGAATGAATGAGACTAAACAAAGTTGATAGCATGTCTATTCATATGTATTCCTCGGTCAGTGGCCGTGGCACGTCAACAAACCAAAGAGAAGAAAAGACAAACCTATCTCAAACTCGTCATCATCGGTTAGGATAGTGGCGTTGGCAACGGGAGGCGGAGCCTGACAGGTCCTCAGCTGGTAGGCTGTTGGTGGAGAGGAGAAACACAGACTCACACCGACAATATGTGGAGGCACAGTCTGTTTGTGTGGCTCTATTTAATAGTTTCCCCATCAAACTGAAACTTGATTAGGCTGAAATTACAACCTATCAACAAGCCATCAGTCATTCAGCTGTGGTCAGGGACATTTTACTATGAATCAACTTCCTGTTTGGAGTGGGTGTTTTAAGCAGCCGGAAGACGGGCGTAACAAGCCATTCATAATTTATCATCACACAGCATCGGAGGCCACACCATGATGCAAAATAAGCCAGAAAGGCCAAATGATAAGTTGTAAGACAAGCCAAGTAAAATCCAAATTAAAATGAAAGGCATTCCACACAAGGACAAGCGCTCTGTGTTCTTGTTATCTTCATTAGCACAGCGCGCTCTTTCAATGAGGAAATTAATAAGGGCTATTAGATCAGCCTGGCTGCTTAGTTGGTACCCAAGAGGAGAGGTTACCGTGGTAACGCAGCACAAAGAAGCCGCTGGTGCTGAAGTCACTGTGGAACTTGATGAGGATCTGATTGGCCGTGGTGGACACGCCCTCCTGGGCC
This sequence comes from Poromitra crassiceps, assembly GCF_964638095.1. Lineage (NCBI taxonomy): Eukaryota > Metazoa > Chordata > Actinopteri > Beryciformes > Melamphaidae > Poromitra > Poromitra crassiceps. The sequence goes on from NC_139641.1 coordinate 17,587,039, forward strand.
GAGCTGCCGCTGAACTGACCAATCTGAGGAGACGCCTGGTCGGGTCCATCCCTGTAGTGTGGGTGAGAGAGAGAGAGAGAGACATCCCTGTAGTGTGGGTGAGAGAGAGAGAGAGACATCCCTGTAGTGTGGGTGAGAGAGAGAGAGAGAGAGAGAGAGACATCCCTGTAGTGTGGGTGAGAGAGAGAGAGAGAGACATCCCTGTAGTGTGGGTGAGAGAGAGAAGGAGACATCCCTGTAGTGTGGGTGAGAGAGAGAGAGAGAGAGAGAGAGAGACATCCCTGTAGTGTGGGTGAGAGAGAGAGAGAGAGACATCCCTGTAGTGTGGGTGAGAGTGTCTGTGTCTGTGTCTTATAGACACAGACACAGACATTTCGAGTTATAGTCTGGAGGTCGAAAGGTTTGTACAGTGGTGTGAGGACCATCACCTCATTGTAAATACAAAAAAAACAGAGGAAATTATTTTTGATCCAGGGCACCTGGGGGATCATTCCCCAGTGTTAGTCCACAATGCCCAAATTGCCCAGGTCCATTCATACAAATACTTGGGTGTACACATTGACTGTAATCTGTCTTGGAATGTCCATGTAAATTCTGTGTGCTCTAGGATCCAGCAGCGACTGTACTTCCTGCGACGACTCAGGGTGTTTGGGGTCGGACAGAGGATTTTGTTATTATTTTATCATGCTGTTATAGAGAGCATTTTTCGTTACGGTATGTCTGCTTGGTTTGGCAACTTACCAGTTAAGCTGAAATCACAAATAAATAGACTGGCTCATACTGCAATGAAAGTGATGGGGGTGAGGGAGCACCCCTCCCTTCAAATACTCTTTGAGGAAACTGTAATCAGACAAGCTAGGAAGATCATTGCTGACCCCTCTCATGTCTTGTATTCAGAATACGAACTGCTTCCATCTGGCAGGCGTTACAGAGTCCCAATCAAGAACAAAAAAAGACACCTCAACAGATACAAATACTCTTTCATCCCCATATCAGTCAGTCTCCTAAACTCAGGTCATAGGTAATGTATTGTTGATTGTACTGTAAATTATTGATGTTTGCACTTTGGTTGTGTATTTGCACATGTCGGCACTGGTGTGCTATGCACTATTGTTTTTTTGTTTTTGTTTTTGTTATGGCACTGTGTACCTATGTGGCAGCCTGTATGTCCAAGACAAATTTCCCTCGGGACAAATTAAAATAATCTTGAATCTTGAATCTTGAATCTTGAGAAGGAGACATCCCTGTAGTGTGGGTGAGAGAGAGAGAGAGAGACATCCCTGTAGTGTGGGTGAGAGAGAGAGAGAGAGAGACATCCCTGTAGTGTGGGTGAGAGAGAGAGAGAGACATCCCTGTAGTGTGGGTGAGAGACAGAGAGAGAGAGACATCCCTGTAGTGTGGGTGAGAGAGAGAGAGAGACATCCCTGTAGTGTGGGTGAGAGAGAGAGAGACATCCCTGTAGTGTGGGTGAGAGAGAGAGACTGTAGTGTGGGTGAGAGAGAGAGAGAGACATCCCTGTAGTGTGGGTGAGAGAGAGAGAGAGACATCCCTGTAGTGTGGGTGAGAGAGAGAGAGAGACATCCCTGTAGTGTGGGTGAGAGAGAGAGAGACATCCCTGTAGTGTGGGTGAGAGAGAGAGAGAGACATCCCTGTAGTGTGGGTGAGAGAGAGAGAGAGAGAGACATCCCTGTAGTGTGGGTGAGAGAGAGAGAGACATCCCTGTAGTGTGGGTGAGAGAGAGAGAGAGAGACATCCCTGTAGTGTGGGTGAGAGAGAGAGAGAGAGACATCCCTGTAGTGTGGGTGAGAGAGAGAGAGAGACATCCCTGTAGTGTGGGTGAGAGAGAGAGAGACATCCCTGTAGTGTGGGTGAGAGAGAGAGAGAGAGAGACATCCCTGTAGTGTGGGTGAGAGAGAGAGAGAGACATCCCTGTAGTGTGGGTGAGAGAGAGAGAGACATCCCTGTAGTGTGGGTGAGAGAGAGAGAGACATCCCTGTAGTGTGGGTGAGAGAGAGAGAGATACATCCCTGTAGTGTGGGTGAGAGAGAGAGAGACATCCCTGTAGTGTGGGTGAGAGAGAGAGAGAGAGACATCCCTGTAGTGTGGTTGAGAGAGAGAGACTGTAGTGTGGGTGAGAGAGAGAGAGACATCCCTGTAGTGTGGGTGAGAGAGAGACATCCCTGTAGTGTGGGTGAGAGAGAGAGAGACATCCCTGTAGTGTGGGTGAGAGAGAGAGAGAGAGAGACATCCCTGTAGTGTGGGTGAGAGAGAGAGAGAGACATCCCTGTAGTGTGGGTGAGAGAGAGAGAGAGAGAGACATCCCTGTAGTGTGGGTGAGAGAGAGAGAGAGAGAGAGAGAGACATCCCTGTAGTGTGGGTGAGAGAGAGAGAGAGACATCCCTGTAGTGTGGGTGAGAGAGAGAGAGAGAGAGAGACATCCCTGTAGTGTGGGTGAGAGAGAGAGAGAGACATCCCTGTAGTGTGGGTGAGAGAGAGAGAGACATCCCTGTAGTGTGGGTGAGAGAGAGAGAGAGCCATCCCTGTAGTGTGGGTGAGAGAGAGAGAGAGAGACATCCCTGTAGTGTGGGTGAGAGAGAGAGAGAGCCATCCCTGTAGTGTGGGTGAGAGAGAGAGAGAGAGACATCCCTGTAGTGTGGGTGAGAGAGAGAGAGCCATCCCTGTAGTGTGGGTGAGAGAGAGAGAGAGCCATCCCTGTAGTGTGGGTGAGAGAGAGAGAGACATCCCTGTAGTGTGGGTGAGAGAGAGAGAGAGACATCCCTGTAGTGTGGGTGAGAGAGAGAGAGAGACATCCCTGTAGTGTGGGTGAGAGAGAGAGAGAGACATCCCTGTAGTGTGGGTGAGAGAGAGAGAGAGAGACATCCCTGTAGTGTGGGTGAGAGAGAGAGAGAGAGACATCCCTGTAGTGTGGGTGAGAGAGAGAGAGAGACATCCCTGTAGTGTGGGTGAGAGAGAGAGAGAGAGACATCCCTGTAGTGTGGGTGAGAGAGAGAGAGAGACATCCCTGTAGTGTGGGTGAGAGAGAGAGAGAGAGACATCCCTGTAGTGTGGGTGAGAGAGAGAGAGAGAGACATCCCTGTAGTGTGGGTGAGAGAGAGAGAGAGAGACATCCCTGTAGTGTGGGTGAGAGAGAGAGAGAGACATCCCTGTAGTGTGGGTGAGAGAGAGAGAGAGACATCCCTGTAGTGTGGGTGAGAGAGAGAGAGAGACGAGGTTTACAAACCTTCTAAACATCAAATTCGAGGACTTTTCATGGAATTTCCAGACCCAATTTCCTCAAATTCAGAACACAGCCTAGTTTGAGACATGGATCAAGGTTCATGACTTTTACAACAAGAAAGACGAAGAATGAAAAAGAGAGAGAGGGTTGAATGTGTGAACACTTCTCAGCTGTGCTGTGTTACACATTAATAAAAAAAAAGATCTAAATAACTTAAATTTATATTCTTGCACAAAATACATAAATTCACACAGCCTTTTGAGGGATAGCGGGTAGGGGATAAAATAAATATAAAGTTACTTAGAACAAATTAAAACACAAGTTAAAACACAGTTAAAACATGGCAAGACAGACAGAGCAAATAAAACAAAAACAGTCGGAGCAGACAGGCAGGGGATAAGAGCTAGTTCAGGAAGCAGTTGCAGGTGTCAGTGAATATGTCCATGATAGAGTCTTTGAAAGCTGACTTGGAGATGAAATTGACCAGTTTTAGGGCTCTATCTTCCCGACGGCGGTAATTTTGCGTTAGTGCCCGTTTTGCGCTGGAATAGCGCCGCGCAAAGCCCTTTTTTTATTTTTGCACCCCACCCCACCGCACAGCATAGCACAGCACAGGCATGTTTGAGGATGAACGCGGTCTGAACTCGCTTTAACAGAAGGGTCCTCGCCCGGGACCCAATATGGCGGCAGCCAACGTTTCAAAATCTGGCGAGCCCGACGTGATGTCAGCTGCAAGGCATCTATACCCAACACATGCCACATGGAGGGAAAGGTTCATGCCTGAAAGGTTCAACCCTGAAAAAACCGAGATCATCTTCCTCCCTGGCAAAGAATCCCCCCTGACTGACCTCTCCATATCCATTGACAACCACACCGTAACTCCATCTCAAACAGCTAAGAACCTGGGAGTGATCCTTGACCACCAACTGACCTTCTCTGCCTACATTGCTGCAACAGCTCCTGCCGGTTCTCCCTCTTCAATATCCGTAAGATACGCCCATTTCTCACCAGAGAAGCGACACAAATTCTGGTACAGGCACTGGTATTGTCACGCATCGACTACTGCAACGTCCTTTTGGCAGGCCTCCCTGCCTCTGAAATACTTCCTCTTCAGCTCATTCAGAACACAGCAGCCCGTCTGGTCTACAATTTACCTAGATTTTCCCATGTCACCCCCCTTTTCCCATGTCACCCCCCTTTTCCCATGTCACCCCCCTTTTCCCATGTCACCCCCCTTTTCCCATGTCACCCCCCTTTTCCCATGTCACCCCCCTTTTCCCATGTCACCCCCTTTTCCCATGTCACCCCCCTTTTCCGAGAGCTTCACTGGCTTCCCATCCTGGCACGCATCAAATTCAAAACTCTGGCACTAGCTTTCAAGGCCGTTCACCAAACAGCCCCCTCGTACTTACAGTCTATGGTCACTTTTCAAACCTCTCACCGCCCGCTCCGCCCCTCCACTAGTGCAGGACGTCTCGCCCCTTCCCTGCTACGTGGGCTCAGAAGCCGCTCTCGGTCGAGACTCTTCTCCTACCTGGCCCCAAAATGGTGGAATGAACTTCCCCCGGACATCAGGACTGCTGCATCACTCCCCACTTTCCGCAGAAAACTTAAAACTCATCTCTTCAGACTTTATATTGACCCTTCCTGAATCCTCTCCCTCCTCTCTGCCTGCTTTCCATGTGTTTTTAATTGTATTTTCTGTTTCTTAAATGTTTGCTCCTTTAATTGTTCACACCTTTAATCTCCCCTTTTATATTGGCTTCTCATATTTTTACTACTGTCTTTCTATTTGATCTATTCATGTTATTGTGTGCTGTATATGATCATGATGTAAGTCACTTTGGATAAAGGCGTCTGCTAAATACCAATAAAGTAAAGTAAAGTAAAGTTCATGCCTGAACACGCTACTTTACCATGAGATATAATCACAGCTTTTTGGCAGTAGAGGCATTTCATTAATGGCACTATTAGGTAGCTACAGGTCTATTCATCTAGATGCACTAACTGCATTTTGTGCCTTTTTGTACTTTAAATATGACATATTTATTAAGAGAAGTCTTATTATGGTTTCATTTTGAGTGATCAGCGAAATGGGAGATGGCAGTCAGGCAGGGAAGTGAAATGTTGCTATCAGGGGACAGCTTGTTTATATCTATTTCATTTGAAAACAGTAGTGCCAGGAGCGCCCTCCTCCCCGACTGTATGGCAGCACCAGATGCTGGAAGGCATTTTCCTTCTGTATCGCCCATGAGGACAGGTCCATGAGTGCCTGAGGCTTACCATACCACAGAGAGAGAGGTAGAGAGAGAGAGAGAGAGAGAGAGAGAGAGACGGGGAGAGAGAGAGGTAGAGAGAGAGAGGTAGAGAGGTATAGGTAGAGAGCGAGAGACGGGGGGAGAGAGAGGTAGAGAGTAGTGCTGGAGTCCCAGTACAATTATCTGTCAAGAGCTAAAGTTTCTAACTCCTTTTCTTTCTTCTAGTGTCTAACTCACTCAAAACTGTTGTTTCCACACTGGTACATTTCTGTATCTTTACATAACACTCACTGCTGTGAAGGAAGAGGTGTTTAAAACAACTACCGCAAGTTTAGTGTGGGAGCAGGGGGAAGAGGGAAGTTCCTACAGTAGATACAGTATAGGAAGTTTAGTGTGGGAGCAGGGGGAAGAGGGAAGTTCCTACAGTAGATATAGGAAGTTTAGTGTGGGAGCAGGGGGAAGAGGGAAGTTCCTACAGTAGATACAGTATAGGAAGTTTAGTGTGGGAGCAGGGGGAAGAGGGAAGTTCCTACAGTAGATATAGGAAGTTTAGTGTGGGAGCAGGGGGAAGAGGGAAGTTCCTACAGTAGATATAGGAAGTTTAGTGTGGGAGCAGGGGGAAGAGGGAGGTTCCTACAGTAGATATAGGAAGTTTAGTGTGGGAGCAGGGGGAAGAGGGAAGTTCCTACAGTAGATATAGGAAGTTCAGTGTGGGAGCAGGGGGAAGAGGGAAGTTCCTACAGTAGATACAGTATAGGAAGTTTAGTGTGGGAGCAGGGGGAAGAGGGAAGTTCCTACAGTAGATATAGGAAGTTTAGTGTGGGAGCAGGGGGAAGAGGGAAGTTCCTACAGTAGATACAGTATAGGAAGTTTAGTGTGGGAGCAGGGGGAAGAGGGAAGTTCCTACAGTAGATATAGGAAGTTTAGTGTGGGAGCAGGGGGAAGAGGGAAGTTCCTACAGTAGATATAGGAAGTTTAGTGTGGGAGCAGGGGGAAGAGGGAGGTTCCTACAGTAGATATAGGAAGTTTAGTGTGGGAGCAGGGGGAAGAGGGAAGTTCCTACAGTAGATATAGGAAGTTCAGTGTGGGAGCAGGGGGAAGAGGGAAGTTCCTACAGTAGATACAGTATAGGAAGTTTAGTGTGGGAGCAGGGGGAAGAGGGAAGTTCCTACAGTAGATATATGAAGTTTAGTGTGGGAGCAGGGGGAAGAGGGAAGTTCCTACAGTAGATATAGGAAGTTTAGTGTGGGAGCAGGGGGAAGAGGGAAGTTCCTACAGTAGATATAGGAAGTTTAGTGTGGGAGCAGGAGGAAGAGGGAAGTTCCTACAGTAGATATAGGAAGTTTAGTGTGGGAGCAGGGGGAAGAGGGAAGTTCCTACAGTAGATATATGAAGTTTAGTGTGGGAGCAGGAGGAAGAGGGAGGTTCCTACAGTAGATATAGGAAGTTTAGTGTGGGAGCAGGGGGAAGAGGGAAGTTCCTACAGTAGATATAGGAAGTTTAGTGTGGGAGCAGGAGGAAGAGGGAGGTTCCTACAGTAGATATAGGAAGTTTAGTGTGGGAGCAGGGGGAAGAGGGAAGTTCCTACAGTAGATATAGGAAGTTTAGTGTGGGAGCAGGGGGAAGAGGGTAGTTCCTACAGTAGATATATGAAGTTTAGTGTGGGAGCAGGGGGAAGAGGGAAGTTCCTACAGTAGATATATGAAGTTTAGTGTGGGAGCAGGGGGAAGAGGGTAGTTCCTACAGTAGATATAGGAAGTTTAGTGTGGGAGCAGGGGGAAGAGGGAAGTTCCTACAGTAGATATATGAAGTTTAGTGTGGGAGCAGGGGGAAGAGGGAAGTTCCTACAGTAGATACAGTATAGGAAGTTTAGTGTGGGAGCAGGGGGAAGAGGGAAGTTCCTACAGTAGATATAGGAAGTTTAGTGTGGGAGCAGGGGGAAGAGGGAAGTTCCTACAGTAGATATATGAAGTTTAGTGTGGGAGCAGGGGGAAGAGGGAAGTTCCTACAGTAGATACAGTATAGGAAGTTTAGTGTGGGAGCAGGGGGAAGAGGGAAGTTCCTACAGTAGATATAGGAAGTTTAGTGTGGGAGCAGGGGGAAGAGGGAGGTTCCTACAGTAGATATATGAAGTTTAGTGTGGGAGCAGGGGGAAGAGGGTAGTTCCTACAGTAGATATAGGAAGTTTAGTGTGGGAGCAGGGGGAAGAGGGAAGTTCCTACAGTAGATATAGGAAGTTTAGTGTGGGAGCAGGGGGAAGAGGGAAATTCCTACAGTAGATATAGGAAGTTTAGTGTGGGAGCAGGGGGAAGAGGGAGGTTCCTACAGTAGATATAGGAAGTTTAGTATGGGAGCAGGGGGAAGAGGGAAGTTCCTACAGTAGATATATGAAGTTTAGTGTGGGAGCAGGGGGAAGAGGGAAGTTCCTACAGTAGATATATGAAGTTTAGTATGGGAGCAGGGGGAAGAGGGAAGTTCCTACAGTAGATATAGGAAGTTTAGTGTGGGAGCAGGGGGAAGAGGGAAGTTCCTACAGTAGATATAGGAAGTTTAGTGTGGGAGCAGGGGGAAGAGGGAAGTTCCTACAGTAGATATAGGAAGTTTAGTGTGGGAGCAGGGGGAAGAGGGAGGTTCCTACAGTAGATATAGGAAGTTTAGTGTGGGAGCAGGGGGAAGAGGGAAGTTCCTACAGTAGATATATGAAGTTTAGTGTGGGAGCAGGGGGAAGAGGGAAGTTCCTACAGTAGATATAGGAAGTTTAGTGTGGGAGCAGGGGGAAGAGGGAGGTTCCTACAGTAGATATAGGAAGTTTAGTGTGGGAGCAGGGGGAAGAGGGAAGTTCCTACAGTAGATATAGGAAGTTTAGTGTGGGAGCAGGGGGAAGAGGGAGGTTCCTACAGTAGATATAGGAAGTTTAGTATGGGAGCAGGGGGAAGAGGGAAGTTCCTACAGTAGATATATGAAGTTTAGTGTGGGAGCAGGGGGAAGAGGGAGGTTCCTACAGTAGATATATGAAGTTTAGTGTGGGAGCAGGGGGAAGAGGGAAGTTCCTACAGTAGATATATGAAGTTTAGTGTGGGAGCAGGGGGAAGAGGGAAGTTCCTACAGTAGATATAGGAAGTTTAGTGTGGGAGCAGGGGGAAGAGGGAGGTTCCTACAGTAGATATAGGAAGTTTAGTGTGGGAGCAGGGGGAAGAGGGAAGTTCCTACAGTAGATATAGGAAGTTTAGTGTGGGAGCAGGGGGAAGAGGGAGGTTCCTACAGTAGATATAGGAAGTTTAGTGTGGGAGCAGGGGGAAGAGGGAAGTTCCTACAGTAGATATATGAAGTTTAGTGTGGGAGCAGGGGGAAGAGGGAGGTTCCTACAGTAGATATATGAAGTTTAGTGTGGGAGCAGGGGGAAGAGGGAAGTTCCTACAGTAGATATATGAAGTTTAGTGTGGGAGCAGGGGGAAGAGGGAAGTTCCTACAGTAGATATATGAAGTTTAGTGTGGGAGCAGGGGGAAGAGGGAGGTTCCTACAGTAGATATAGGAAGTTTAGTGTGGGAGCAGGGGGAAGAGGGTAGTTCCTACAGTAGATATAGGAAGTTTAGTGTGGGAGCAGGGGGAAGAGGGAGGTTCCTACAGTAGATATATGAAGTTTAGTGTGGGAGCAGGGGGAAGAGGGAAGTTCCTACAGTAGATATATGAAGTTTAGTGTGGGAGCAGGGGGAAGAGGGAGGTTCCTACAGTAGATATAGGAAGTTTAGTGTGGGAGCAGGGGGAAGAGGGTAGTTCCTACAGTAGATATAGGAAGTTTAGTGTGGGAGCAGGGGGAAGAGGGAGGTTCCTACAGTAGATATATGAAGTTTAGTGTGGGAGCAGGGGGAAGAGGGAAGTTCCTACAGTAGATATATGAAGTTTAGTGTGGGAGCAGGGGGAAGAGGGAAGTTCCTACAGTAGATATAGGAAGTTTAGTGTGGGAGCAGGGGGAAGAGGGAGGTTCCTACAGTAGATATATGAAGTTTAGTGTGGGAGCAGGGGGAAGAGGGAGGTTCCTACAGTAGATATATGAAGTTTAGTGTGGGAGCAGGGGGAAGAGGGAAGTTCCTACAGTAGATATATGAAGTTTAGTGTGGGAGCAGGGGGAAGAGGGAGGTTCCTACAGTAGATATATGAAGTTTAGTGTGGGAGCAGGGGGAAGAGGGAAGTTCCTACAGTAGATATATGAAGTTTAGTGTGGGAGCAGGGGGAAGAGGGAAGTTCCTACAGTAGATATAGGAAGTTTAGTGTGGGAGCAGGGGGAAGAGGGAGGTTCCTACAGTAGATATAGGAAGTTTAGTGTGGGAGCAGGGGGAAGAGGGAAGTTCCTACAGTAGATATAGGAAGTTTAGTGTGGGAGCAGGGGGAAGAGGGAGGTTCCTACAGTAGATATAGGAAGTTTAGTGTGGGAGCAGGGGGAAGAGGGAAGTTCCTACAGTAGATATAGGAAGTTTAGTGTGGGAGCAGAGGGAAGAGGGAAGTTCCTACAGTAGATATAGGAAGTTTAGTGTGGGAGCAGAGGGAAGAGGGAAGTTCCTACAGTAGATATATGAAGTTTAGTGTGGGAGCAGGGGGAAGAGGGAAGTTCCTACAGTAGATATAGGAAGTTTAGTGTGGGAGCAGGGGGAAGAGGGAACTTCCTACAGTAGATATAGGAAGTTTAGTGTGGGAGCAGGGGGAAGAGGGAAGTTCCTACAGTAGATATATGAAGTTTAGTGTGGGAGCAGGGGGAAGAGGGAAGTTCCTACAGTAGATATAGGAAGTTTAGTGTGGGAGCAGGGGGAAGAGGGAAGTTCCTACAGTAGATATATGAAGTTTAGTGTGGGAGCAGGGGGAAGAGGGAAGTTCCTACAGTAGATATAGGAAGTTTAGTGTGGGAGCAGGGGGAAGAGGGAAGTTCCTACAGTAGATATAGGAAGTTTAGTGTGGGAGCAGGGGGAAGAGGGTAGTTCCTACAGTAGATATATGAAGTTTAGTGTGGGAGCAGGGGGAAGAGGGAAGTTCCTACAGTAGATATATGAAGTTTAGTGTGGGAGCAGGGGGAAGAGGGAAGTTCCTACAGTAGATATATGAAGTTTAGTGTGGGAGCAGGGGGAAGAGGGAAGTTCCTACAGTAGATATAGGAAGTTTAGTGTGGGAGCAGGGGGAAGAGGGAAGTTCCTACAGTAGATATAGGAAGTTTAGTGTGGGAGCAGGGGGAAGAGGGAAGTTCCTACAGTAGATATATGGCTCATTTCCACCACATATAACAGCACAGTACAGCTCTACTCGATCTGGTCTTACTCGGCTCTACTTGATATAGACTTGTTTCCATAGCAAGTTTACTTGCCTCTGCCCACACCTGGTCGTCATAGCGACCGCATATCTGCCCTCCGCCCATAGCCGAAGTAGGCTATAACGTATAACGTTAAAATTAAATCCATACACAGAACTTTTAAACTGATTATGAAATACTGGTGCCTTTAAATGACCTACAGTGTACATGGGCAAATGTGACAATCGGCCAGGAGAATGGATATCACTTTGTTGTTAGTCAAACTCACATGCATGCGCTGCGCGGGGGACGGAGAGGCGCTACAGGGAGAAAGGAAGCCTCTACCCTGGCGGCCTCTCACCAGGCAAGACCGCGGCTTCGCTAAACCCCCGCCTCCGGCCTAGCGGAGCCGACGCACCACACAACTACAAAGGGCTTCCCGAGGAGCAGACTTTTTCTCTCTCAAAACAATTGAAAACCACCGTCATGTTAAAGCTGAGCAAGGAGATCGATTTTATTTCACCAGAGCCGAAGGCAGCAACACAAAAGACTGATGGAAATAACAGAAGAGAAGGTAAGCCCCACTACACTGGTATCCAGCATTGACAGTAGATGCCTACAGTAAACACGATTCTGCCTGACCAATCAGTCATCTGCAGTGTTTTCAGGTCACCGTATGAACCCGGGTTCACAGCCCTGGAACCTCTACAGAGCAGGGACCAAAAGCAGCATGACTCAACCCCGACTCAACCCGGGCTGTCCACGTTTTTGATCGGTGGAATGAGACAAAAAAGTGAGACGAGCTGTGCGGGGCCGCGTTGATACCAGCAGTGGAAATGGGCCAATAGGAACATTATTTGTGGGAGCAGGGGGAAGAGGGAAGTTCCTACAGTAGATATAGGAAGTTTAGTGTGGGAGCAATATCCTAACTATAATGCCAGCATCGTCTGTCTCTCTGTCTGTCCTTCGCGTATCTCGAGAACCTTTGGTCGGATCAACTTCAAACTTGAGGAGTGCGCTAAGGGCGACCTGACGGAGTGTAGTGCCCTGTTTCCATGCAATTTGGCATAATAGCGTCACCTACTGGCAAAATAAATGCGGTTTATCTCAAGAACCGTTGGTCCGATTGACTTCAAATTTGGGGAGTGCGCTGATGGGAACTCGACACAGAGCAGTGCCGGATTTCGTACAATTCGTCACAGCGACACCTACTGGCAACACAAAAAGTGGTTTATCTTGAGAACCGTTCGTCCGATGGACTTCAAACTCGGGGAGTGCACTTAGGGGGACCCAGCGGAGTGCAGGGAGCTGAATTCTGTGTAATTCAGCATAGCGCCACCTACTGGCAACACAAAAAGCAGTTTATCTCGACAGTCATACATCTGATCGACTTCAAACCTGGGGAGTGCGCTGCTGGGAACCCGACATAGAGCAGTGCAGAATTGTGTGCAATTCAGCACAGCGCCACCTACTGGCAACACAAAAAGCGGTTTATCTTGAGAACCAATTGACTTCAAAATTGGGGAGTTTGCTGCTGGGAACGCGATGTAGTGCAGTGCTGCATTTCTTGCAATTTGACATAGCGCCACCTACTGGCAACACAAAATGCAGTTTATCTCGAGAAACATTCGTCCGATTGACTTCAAACTTGGAGAGTGCGCTGCTCGGACCCCGATGCAGTGCGGTGTCATATTTCATGCAATTTGGTCTTATGCATAGTCATAGTGCCACCTACTGGCAACATCAAAAGCGGTTTATCTGGAGAACCATTCATCCGATCGACTTCAAACTTGGTGGTTGCGTTGCTGGGAACCCGAGAAATTGCAGTGGTAAACTTTGTGCAATTCAACCAATAAGATCACAGCTTTCACGTATCTCCAGGACCGTCCGTCCATCCGACTTCTGTATGTCTGTCCTTCGCGTATCTCGAGAACCGCTTGTCGGATCGACTTCAAACTTAAGGAGTACCGTGTGTGTAGGGAGTGCTCACGGGGTGGTGAATGGGGGGAACGTGCACTGCACTAGTCAAACTTAATGCCACTTGTTTTTCGAGTGGATTTTTAAGCCTTTAATCCTACACCGTATGTTTGTGTGATGTGCGCCATAGGCCGATGAGAGATGAGTTACGGGCTGGTGGAGAGAGCGAAAACAACTTACCACACAGTGATATAGTCGTAGATTGGCTCTGTATTGATGACAGAGAAGTTGATATAGACGCCGTACCCTGGAGGCACCCGCACCATCCACATGCAGTCCTGGAAGTGCGGATAGTCGTTGGGGTGTCCAGGAGAGTAAATGGTGCCGTTCATGGATGTTATATTCCCACCGCAGAGAGCTGGAGGGAGGGAGAGATGTCAGTGAGGCTGGATAAAAACGCCAAGCCCGTCCTTTGATTTACCCCGAGTCGTAAAACTTGCTTTTATGGCTGTTGTACCGCCGCCAACTGTTGATAAAACAAAGCATAAGGACATGTTATTGGGTTATCACTGACATAATACGCTGTGTGTTACAGCACCTGGAAGAGACAACTGAAGGGGATGGTTACTGCTGGTGCCGTCAAGTTGATGACACAGAGTGCTTCAGACACTAAAACTGCCCTGTCATAACCCTACAGACTGATCTGTCATAACCCTACAGACTGCTCTGTCATAACCTTACACAGACTGCTCTGTCATAACCCTACACAGACTGCTCTGTCATAACCCTACACAGACTGCTCTGTCATAACCCTACACAGACTGCTCTGTCATAACCCTACACAGACTGCCCTGTCATAACCCTACACAGACTGCCCTGTCATAACCCTACACATACTGCCCTGTCATAACCCTACAGACTGCTCTGTCATAACCCTACACAGACTGCCCTGTCATAACCCTACAGACTGCTCTGTCATAACCCTACACAGACTGCTCTGTCATAACCCTACACAGACTGCTCTGTCATAACCCTACAGACTGCCCTGTCATAACCCTACACAGACTGCTCTGTCATAACCCTACAGACTGCTCTGTCATAACCCTACACAGACTGCTCTGTCATAACCCTACACAGACTGCTCTGTCATAACCCTACACAGACTGCTCTGTCATAACCCTACACAGACTGCTCTGTCATAACCCTACAGACTGCTCTGTCATAACCCTACACAGACTGCTCTGTCATAACCCTACACAGACTGCTCTGTCATAACCCTACAGACTGCTCTGTCATAACCCTACACAGACTGCTCTGTCATAACCCTACACAGACTGCTCTGTCATAACCCTACACAGACTGCTCTGTCATAACCCTACAGACTGCTCTGTCATAACCCTACAGACTGCTCTGTCATAACCCTACAGACTGCCCTGTCATAACCCTACAGACTGCTCTGTCATAACCCTACAGACTGCTCCGTCATAACCCTACAGACTGCCCTGTCATAACCCTACAGACTGCCCTGTCATAACCCTACAGACTGCCCTGTCATAACCTTACACAGACTGGCCAATTGCTCTCACCTGATCCAAAATGGGTTATATGGGTACCCACGGGTCTCCCTTTACAGATAAGGTAACATTTTTCACAGCCCAATGTTGGCAGGTATGGGTCATTTACATAACGTTTTAAATTTTTCTAATCGAGTTAGAAATGACCATGAAATATGTATGATTAAATATTTGCATTAAGAAAGTAATCACAACTAATATATAAAGCAATGCGATTTAAATGAAGTGTTCCGTTTATGAAATAGAAAAAAAAATACTTGGTCGTGTGTATTGATTGGTTGAGTGGTGATAAAGGGTTGGGTTTGGATTTTCACATTTCAAACTGGGCCACGGTTTGGGAATAGCTACTTGAAGGATTCAAAGTGCCTTGGGGAACCGTTTCACTCCACTATGGCCGTGACAAATGAAAAGCCTTCGTTCATGGTAGCATCTGAGGTGAATCTCCTTGAAATTTACTGCATAGAGAGGCATGATCAGCATTGTAATAAAGACTTGAGCATGTCCCATAGATCATTATAATGGGGTGCATCGTTTTATAGTTCAGTTAAGTGATACTAAGGTGGCAATAAAATATGAGTCTGATGCTTCAGGATGGAGGCTGGAGGGAAGGGCTGGACGACAACAAGACAAAGGATTTATAATTCATCACCATAATACACACATGGGTTTTAAATACGTTCAAATACCTTGTGCTTATTTGAGGAGGAGACTGAGGAGGCTGAGTGACAGAAAGCAGCCATGGCTCTTCATTCTATAGAGAGGCAAAGTGACCGCCTACTTCCTGCTTCAGCACTGTACCAGAGATTTTCATCCGCCATTTATTTTCCCATAGACATTTTGTGAAATGCTTATAAAAATAGTTTGTTGTGTTCAAACCAAACGGTTCAGATATATTTAGAAACAGGAGAGACCACATAACATTTCACTCGGACCAAAACGTAAAAAAAAAATGCAGATTTAAAGAAAATATTTTTTCGATGTAGTTTTTTTAAGTTTTGGTCTGAGTGAAATGTTATGTGGTCTCTCCCGATTCTAAATATAGGTTGAGGCCACGTCTCGTCATAGACACTGGTTTAGCTGGCTCAGCCTGGCTGGGGGCGTGGTCAGGGTGGGGTAAAAACCCCCGTTCTATCCATTCAGCAAAGTTGGAATTTAGCTGATAGCCCAGCCCAGGCAGACACGATCGGGGATTTAACCACCGCAGTAAACGCACATCTGAGCAGACGTCTTGTGTTCTGCTCTAGAACCCCCAAACCTGTAGTTTAGAGCTGCAGCACCGTCTTTTGGTGAGTCAGCCCATGAGATATATCGGCGGTCTTACCCCACTCGCGCGCCAGCCGTTTAACATTTTGTGGGCGTTCCCACACATGCGGCATGTCTCTATAGCTTTGGTTTGAACAAGTAAAACTCTTTTTTATAAGCATTTTATGAAATGTCTATGGGAAAATAAATGGCGAATGAAAATCTCTGGTACAGTGCTGAAGCAGGAAGTAGGCGGTCACTTTGCCTCTCTATTTGATATTACTTGTAGGTATGGTGCAAATATAACATAATAGTTCAGCACCACTTAGTTGGGGGATGCTTCTGCGTGCACGACAGACCCTGGCTGGGAGACACCTGCTGTGTGTGAGAGGTACTGCACAGGCCAGTCACCTTCACAGCGAGGTATGGGGTGGTTCCAGTTCCTGCTGATGCCGTGCAGACAGGTGAGAGAGGCCTCTCCCAGCAGCGTGTAGCCTGACAGGCACTCGAACGAGATGGTCATCCCCACACTGTAGTCCTGACCGATCACCATGCCGTTACGAAACGGCCGGGGGTCCGGGCACCGCTGCAGCTCGTACGCTGAGGAACACAACACAGAATGCAGGTCGGTTGACTGGTAAAACATATTTGTAAGGTTATCATACTACTGTAAAACTACTATCTATGGTGACCTCAGAAAACCAACGCCTGAGCCGGTACGCTGTAAGTTTCAACTTAAATTGGAGGATTACATGCTCCGCTGCTTTCTGATGAAATTCCAATGAAAGCCATTCAGAAACCCATGGGATATACTGAAATACGCGTGGCTGCCAAGCACAAAACAAGGCTCTTTTCCTTAGTCCCTCATAAGCTCACACTTCAGAGAGGCAAGGTTTTCACCGGACAGCAGTGCTAAACTGTAAAAGTGGAGTCAGAATTCTGTTACTGCGACACCAGATGGGCTCTAACTAGGGGTGTCACGATACACTCAGTTCACGATACGATACGATACACGATATTGGGTTCACGATAACGATACGATACTTTAACAATATTTTTTTGCAATCAATTTGTAAGTTGAGGGGGCATCCTCCACGCTAATTTGAGTAATTTCACAAATGTTCATCCTCCGTGTCTGTAACGTCCCTCGTCTGTTCAAACAGTGTTTTGTTGTATTGTTTTTGGAGAATATTCACCTTATGTAAAAGAGACAGGAAGTATAAACACAATTGGAAGTTCTGATTGTGTTTACACTTGCTGTGACTCATAAACCCCAGTCTGACTCATATGTGAGTCAAACTAGGTTTGACCAGGTGAGTGAAAAGGAGAGTGAGCATGCAATCAGATGCAGATCAGTGCCACCATGTTCAGCTTCTTTTTCTCGCGATATGAGATTTCATCTCAACGATACATATTGTCACGTGTTGATGTCGCGATATATCGCGGGACGATATATTGTGACATCCCTCTAACACATAGAATAACAAAACACAACTACAACAGAGCAATTGGGTAAATCCAAAGAGGATCCTGGAGCTCTCGAATCACTGGAAAAACTATTTGAATACAGGTGCAAAGACTAACGTTTTGATGCTCACAGTGTCTTCATCAGAGTCAATG
Organism: Poromitra crassiceps; assembly: GCF_964638095.1. Lineage (NCBI taxonomy): Eukaryota > Metazoa > Chordata > Actinopteri > Beryciformes > Melamphaidae > Poromitra > Poromitra crassiceps. Next base: position 17,604,164 of record NC_139641.1, read on the forward strand.
AAGACACTGTGAGCGTCAAAACGTTAAAGTCCCTGGAAACCAGAATTTTCTTTTTATTATTTAGCATTTTGAGTTCATCACATCACAGGAACCTACCGTATGTTAATAAGCCACCAGCCAAATTTGAACGATGATGAACGTTGCAAAGTATATAAATTTAGGTTTGACAGTCATGACAAAAGTCATGAGAATCAATTAGATTTTAGACCGTCTTTTCTCCCACGGACTGTGTGGGCGTGTCCCGTGTGTGTGCGTGTAGGACTGCAGGTCTCCTCCTCCTCCTCCTCCTCCTCCGAGAGAGAGAGAGAGAGAGAGAGAGAGAGAGAGATAGGGAGGGAAACAGAGACAGAGAGAAGGAGAGAGAGAGAGAAGGAAAGAGAGATGGTGTGTGTGTGTTCGCTCGTTGCATGGCGCATACTGACAGAGAGGAAGACTCTGCCGCTGCGAGTGATCAGCGCTACTGTGTGTGTGTGTGTGTGTGTGCGCGCGTGCGTGTGTGTGTGTGATTCGATTAAATCTTATGACGTGATAAGATCATTCATTTTAGCAGCGAGCGCACCGCTCTTCTCAATGAGGAAGTGGAAATCCAGACCTTGTAGAAAAGTGGCGATTTTGGGGCTTTGGGTTGAAACTACCGTAATGTCTCCTACTTTCTGAGGCACACAATTACTCACATAAGACCCTAAATTTAATAGTTAGAAGTTTTTTGTGGATTTTGGTTTCCAGGAACTTTAAGTCTTTGCACCTGTATTAAAAGCATTTTTGCAGTGATTCGAGTGCTCCAGGATCCTCTTTGGGTTTTACCCATTGATCTGTTGTTGCTATTCCGGTCCTGCCCTGTGAGCAGCGACCTCTCTCTGCGGAGGTGGCTGAAGCGCAACGAGGCTCCTTCTGCAACAAAAAATAACTCTCTGACTCAACCATTGCAAGGCTATTCGAGGCTACGTAATATCCAATCTTTTCCCGCTGCCGAAAAAACTGTAAAACTCCCCCAAGGTCGTTGGAAAAACACAACAGTGGCAGTGACAAGGGGTTATCTTCAAGGCTTTTGGTAAATGGCTCAAAGAGTCTGCCACCTTAACTTCCAGCCCTCATCTTGGAAATAGCCTCTCGATGTCTCAAAAGAGGCCACCACTGTATCACTCCATGACCTCTGACCTCTGCCCGTCCCCCGTCTGTATCGAACCTGACTGATGTTCTGCTAACTGTCCTATTAGCGACCTCTCTTCCCCATCCTTGGCCCGCTATACGCTGATAACACTCCATTTCAACTCGACCCGCCTGGACCGATCTTTGCCCCTCCTCACCCTGGTAGAGGATGTGGAAACCGGGCTTGTTCTGAGAGTAGTCGCTGTGGAAGAAGAGCGTGGTCTCGTGGGTGGTGCTGAAGAGGGAGCTGGGCACCACGGCGCCGCTGAACCGATCGATCACCGTCCCCGTCTCCAGGCTCCCGCTGCGCACCTCCAGGTAGTCGTGGACCGGCTCCGTGGAGAAGTTCAGGAACTGCAGGTGGATCCCTGAAAAGTCAGACAAACGCAAGAACTTCTAAATAACATTAATAACATAACATAGCATTGCACTCCTCGGATGCATGATGTCCTCTCAACTCATTACTATGAAGATTCCTGGTATGTATATTCAGTGCCGACATGCGTGAATGCAGTACTTACATTTGTTTACACAACTGGGAGAAGAGGAGAGGAGAGGAGAGGAGAGGAGGGGGAGAGGAGAGGAGGAGAGGAGAGGAGAGGAGAGGAGAGGAGAGGAGAGGAGAGGAGAGGAGAGGAGAGGAGAGAGGAGAGGAGAGGAGAGGAGAGGAGAGGGGAGAGGAGAGGAGAGGGGAGAGGAGAGGAGAGGAGAGGAGAGGAGAGGAGAGGAGAGGAGAGGAGAGGAGAGGAGAGGACTAGGGCTGCAACGAATGATTATTTTCCTTATTGATTAATCGGTTATTTTCTCGACTAATCAATTAGCCGTTTGGTCTATAAAATGTCACAAAATGGTGAAAAATGTTGATCACTTCTTCTCCAAAAGCACAAGATGACATCATCAAATGTCTTCTTTTGTCCTGAGCAACATTCTACGACCCAAAGATAACCAGTTTACTGTCATAGAAGAAAGAAGAACTAAAGAAGCCAGAAGATATTCATATTTAAGAAGCTGGACGAAGCTTTTTTTCCCCATAAAATAATTTGTCTAAATGATTAATCGATTATGAAAAATAGTTGCCGATAATTTTTCTGTCAATTGACTAATCAATTAATTGACTAATCATCGCAGCTCTAGAGAGAACAATGCAGAACAGAGCAGCACAGAGAGGAGAGGAGAGGAGAGGAGAGAGAGAGGAGAGGGGAGAGAGAGAGGAGAGGAGAGGGGAGGGGAGGGGAGAGAGAGAGAGAGAGGAGAGGAGAGGAGAGGAGAGGAGAGGAGAGGAGAGGAGAGGAGAGGAGAGAGGAGAGGAGAGGAGAGGAGAGGGGAGAGAGAGAGGAGAGGAGAGGAGAGGAGAGGAGAGAGGAGGAGAGGAGAGGAGAGGAGAGGAGAGAGAGAGGAGAGGGGAGAGAGAGAGGAGAGGAGAGGAGGGGAGAGGAGAGAGGAGGAGAGGAGAGGAGAGGAGAGGAGAGGAGAGGAGAGGAGAGGAGAGGAGAGGAGAGGAGAGGAGATAGAGAGGAGAGGAGAGAGGAGAGGAGATAGAGAGGAGGGGAGATGACAGACCGAAGCCGATGGGGAGCTGGACTCTCCAGCTGCAGTCCAGGCTGCTCTGGTAATTCCCTGGGAAGCCTGGGCTGAGGACCACACCGCTGAAGTCTGTCATGGAGCCGCCGCACTGAGCTGAGGGAGAGCAGCCAAGGAGAAAGAACACGTCAATCTAAAGCAGGGGGTGATGGAGAGGTTGAATGTGGTGGGGGAGGTGAACAGTGTTGTGGTGGGTCTTTGTGTATGGGCTTATGTATGTGGTGGGGGAGGTGAACAGTGGTGTGGTGGGTCTTTGTGTATGGGCTTATGTACACGCATGACGTGTGTGTGCAGGAGAGAGAAGGAACAGCCTTGAGGTTGTGTGTACTATACATTGATAGTTAATACAATCTGGATAAAGCGAGCTGATTGGTTGAAAGTGAGGCTTGAATCTCCCACTTCCTGCTCATCGTTGATTGGTTGAATAGAGTAATTCTACACGGAAGTACGAGGAGAGGGGGCGGCTGCCCCTAGCGGCTGCCGGGGGAGTTTCCGAATTTGCCCTGTCTCTCTCATCGCCGTAATGCATTATGGGTAGTCAGCTACTTTGGCTAATGCTAGCGGCTAACGCTACTTACTTTACATTGCAGTAAAACACCTCTGAATGGCCAAATTGATTTAACTTTTAACCATTTCGACTAACACTGTTTCCATACGGACCCCCAGCGTTGGTTAGTTGTTTATAATATGACTATATTTATAACGTTATAACGTACCCCGGTTTCTGGGCTGAATCCAATGGTCTGAATGGTCTGAATACAGAGAAGGCTTAAGGCTTTATCTAACGGTAGGCTATAGATAACGTTAAATGGTCCGCCATGTTATGAACGTTAGATGTATGGTATCTAAATAGTTACGTGTGTCTACTAACATTATTAAAATATCATAAAGTAACGCTATTTTCTGATAATTTGCTCAACTATTACTTGCTACCTGATGCCTTGCGGCACATTGCTGCCTCTACCGGTCGGAAGTAATACTGTTCTTATTATCCGATGTTTGTCGTAAATTTTCCTCGAAATGGGGCTATCATTTGGAAAACGGAGCGCGTTAGAGCATGAAAAAGACTTGAAATTGTTTTTTCAGACCATAAACTCATTTGGAAAGTGTTTATTTAAGACATAGACCGAGAGAGAAGTTGGCTCATTTCCCATAGAGTTGAATGGATGTTCCTGGGGAGTGCTACACAAACTGCGCGGCCCCCACTGGCCATTTGAAAGAATGCAATTTCCACATTGGCCTCAAAAATAGGGAGTCTGAATTGGGGACTGGTACTATATGATGGTTCCAACACCTTCTTAAACATCAAATTCAAGGGCTTTCCAGGCCCAGTTCCCCCAAATTCAAGGACCCAACATGGCATCGTTTGAGACACGGATCAAGCAGAGCAGCACACAACACTGACCCAGACAGACCCAGGCAGCAGGACAGGGTTGGCAAACGCAAGCCAGAATATCCGATGCCCACCAGCAGCAAATCAAGATCAGCAAGAAGCTGCAACCAGCAGCGCACGCAGGGGCCAGCGCTGCTGGTTGCAGCTAAAAATATTATTCTGCCAAACAAAATTCCCTGGCCTTCACTGTTTTATTGAAGGAAATTATTTTTGAGGTGTGACTACATCAGAAAATTAGCTTCAGAGTCAGTGATGTGTTTGAAATGTTTAATTTCACAAAAGGGCCATTATCTCAGCTTCTAGAAAAAAAATGCTCTTTTTTGTTAAATCAAGCTATCTTCTCCGGCTGATAACTAAAGAACGGAAAATGATATCAATAAACCTGTTTTTGCTGATGATAGAAAAGAGTCTCATCGTTCTTTTTGCGTGTTCATTGTTTACATAGTAATATCACACAATATTCTGTGGGCCTCGAGAAATCACTGAAAAAAGCTCTGAAACTCTGGCACTGGGAGCGTCCGTTCTCCAAAAGTGGCTGGCACTCAATGAGTTAATCATTATTCTAACAGCTTTACAGAACCTCACAGACAACAATTACAAATCTCAACAGAACTTCAATTTCTATTCTTCTATAATCTAAAATCTATCAATTCAAGCACTTTCATTGAACCATGTCTATTTTCAAAAACGTTCAAGGCCTTGTTTTTTTTCTTGAATTCACAAACTTTCAAGGATTTCAAGGACCTGTGGGAACCCTGGTACAGTATGGGTGTGCGTGTGTGTGTGTCTGTGTGTGTGTATGTGTGTGTGTGTGTGTGTGTGTGTGTGTGTCTGAGTGTGTAGGTTGTGTGTGTGTGTGTGTGTGTGTGTGTGTGTGTGTGTGTGTGTGTGTGTCTGCGTGTGTAGGTGTGTGTGTGTGTGTGCGTGTGTAGGTGTGTGTGTCTGAGTGTGTAGGTGTGTGTGTGTGTGTCTGCATGTGTAGGTGTGTGTGTGTGTGTGTGTGTGTGTGTGTATGTGTGTGTGTGTATGTGTGTGTCTGAGTGTGTGTGTGTGTGTGTGTGTGTGTGTGTATGTGTGTGTCTGAGTGTGTAGGTGTGTGTGTGTGTGTGTGTGTGTGTGTGTGTGTGTGTGTGTGTGTGTGTGTGTGTGTGTGTGTGTGTGTGTATGTGTGTGTCTGAGTGTGTAGGTGTGTGTGTGTGTGTGTCTGCGTGTGTAGGTGTGTGTGTGTGTGTGTGTGTGTGTGTGTGTGTGTCTGAGTGTGTGTGTGTCTGTGTGTGTAGGTGTGTGTGTCTGAGTGTGTAGGTGTGCGCGAGCACATCCCTGCTCGTGTGCACGTAGGAGGGGGGGGAATTAATTAATAAAAAGACCGCTCGGGAACAATCCCT
>NC_139641.1:17614671-17850207 GCF_964638095.1 Poromitra crassiceps
ATTCCATGATAAAAGGTGAATATTCTGTAAGCTGTTAAAGATCCCAAATGTGTTTCTCTACTTGTTCCTTCAGGTGGGCGTTTGAGCTTCACTATGAGGAACGATGTCGCTGCAGATCCAGTTTGACACTAGAATGCTGTTTTCACAATCGTCTGCTGAAAGTAGAACGTTTCTCTGGACTCAAAGAAAACCCAATTTCCTATGAGCATGATTTGTGACATCACAAATAGTTTGGACGTCCATTCTGGTCCAATATTCAACTTACAAAAGTGTGATGTGGAAACTTGAAGCCTCCAGTGCACATACACTGAGAACCCACTGTATAGTGAAGGAGGAGGATAAAAGAAATAGACAGACTGCATGTGTGGTAGTGGTCTCCTGAGCCAGAGGTGACGTATTTGTAGCCATATTTGGACAAGAAGGGGTTTTCCAGAGGCGCAGTGCCACCTGTTATTGGTCTGTGATTGGCGAGCTGCGCCATCATTGGACAGGCAACCTGTCAATCGTGCCCAAAATATAGACTTTTTTATTGTATATTTTACTCTAAACAGGTGAGTTATATAAAAACAGTTGAAAGGTGAAAGCTATAGAGACCAAAACCATTTTTTGAACAAGGCTGTAAACATGTTTATTTTTTTTTATGTTTATTTTGCATCCCCAACATATTTCGGGGCTGTTTTAACTTAGAAATCAGGGAGGTCACGTCTACCAGTATATGGATAACAAACTGAGGAGCTTCTATCTCTACAGAGTGAACACGCAGCTGCAAGCTAAATACAACCTTCATTTTCTCTCTCTCTTCTACAATAACAATCTGAGTGTCCGTTGCAAAAACAGTGAGTTTCATGGAGGTACAGCTGGCTCTGAGGCATGAGGGGCCAAAATAGCACCGATTTCAAATAAATTCTGCTAACATGCCTTAGTTATAGAGCTCAACAGTGAGTTTCCGTGACGTCATTTCCCCCAGAAGTAACTTCCACATTCATTTTCTCAATAGACATTTCGCTAAATCCTTATATAACGAGTTTTAAGGCTGGACCCAAGCCAACCAGTCTTCCAGAGAATCTTGAGTGACCATAAAACATTTGGTTTAAGCAAGAACAAAAAATAACAATGGTGGGGTGGGGTTGTTATTTTTCATAACGTATATACTTATTAGAACTATTATATACATTATATATATAATAATAATATTATAATATATATGAATATAGATAGACTGTCATAGACTGTGTTGCATAGTTGATTGCTCTATTGCTGACAAAAATGTGTTATTGTAAGTCGCTTTGGATAAAAGCGTCTGCCAAATGACGTAATGTAATGTAATGTAATGTAATGTAAAGAATATAATATATAATAATATACAATATATATTATAACTTATTCTAACAGCTAGAGGGCAGGTAGATATCATTCAGTTATTATAACAGGAAGAGGCTGTATTTGTGCTTTAGTGCATGCTTCTCCCTACCTGTAATGTGAAGCCTTGATCGCACAGGAATGACACCATATCGGCCACGGTGTAGCGCTCGCCCACTTAATATATATAATAATATTATAATATATAATAATATATTATATATATATATATAATATATTATAATATTATTATTAATAATTATATTATTATTATTATTATATATATATAATAGCACTGCATGCTTCTCCCTACCTGTAATGTGAAGCCTTGATCGCACATGAAGGACACCATATCGCCCACGGTGTAGCGCTCGCCCACTTTCTGACCGTTACTGGGGGGCAGCGGCTCTGGGCACGAATCCAAACCTATTGCTTAGGACAGAGTCACAACACACAAGTGGAGACAGCCATCATTCCTCTGCACAAAATTGGTTACGGTGAAGAAGACCTGTAAGCAACGGCTCAGTGCGTTTAATATGTTGAACAATAAACGCTGCATGCAGAGTGGATACAGCGTGAATTATAGAACATTCATATTCAACAGGAACATTTAATCACCTACAGTATAGTACTGTACCTGTATGGAGAAGGGATCATAATGCAATTAAACCCCAAAAAGTTTGTACATGTAATTTACAGGGCTTTATTTTAATTTGCATTTAATTGCATGATAATTTCGTTTTTTTCTCTCTCATCATAATGTTGGGAAACTGGGACAAGCCCACGAGGCGATTCTACTGGGGGTTGTAATCACAAAATCCTTCCGACTACGATCTGAAGCAATCACTGTGAAATTACAAAGCAAATCCCTGAAGTATTGCTTGACAGAAGCATGGAGCTCTACTGGAAGAAAGTGATTACTGCACCACTGACCCAAGTACTGCCAGGCCTGAGGATGTGCTTGACTGTAATGGCTTAAAGCCAACAATGGCTGCAACTTAAAGGAACACTCCGCCCATTTTCAACCAGCTTTGTATCATTAGAACATCAGTAGTATATCTGTAAACGGTTTTGAAGTCTGTCATTTAATTGGACAGTTATTGAGTGTTAAAGTGTGGACCAGTGACATCACTGGTGCACACTAACTCAAATTAATAACTCATTAACTCAAATCAACTCTCAAACTGTAAACGGTTTTTAAGTCATTCATCTAGTTTGACATTTATTGAGAGTTGATTTGAGTTAATGAGTTATTAATTTGAGTTAGTGTGGACCAGTGATGTCACTGGTCCACACTTTAACACTCAGTAACTGTCAAATTAAATGACAGACTTCAAAACAGTTTACAGATATACTACTGATGTTCTAATGATACAAAGCTGGTTGAAAATGGGCAGAGTGTTCCTTTAATAATAATGGTCATTTTTTTTGTTTTCTTATATGCAATAAAGACACACAAGAACAAAAACAAACAAAATAGACAAACAAGCTCAGTCAGAGGAAAGGAAAAGAAAGAAAAAGCAAACACATATCAACATTACAACATAGTGAAGTGCTACCAGTCGCATAAGGTGCTTATGTGCTTCTAAGAGACGTTATATAGAATCCAGTGTGAGGAGTAAACGAGAGATCAGTTGGGTGAGTTACCCGTTGCCCCTAACCTCGTCCAAGTAGGACATAAATGGGTCCCAGATGGTAGAAAACTTCCTAAGTGAATTTGGTCCTCAGGAACCTGAGTCTCTCCATACGTATAACAGAAACCATGTCTGACAGGCAGCCATAGCTGAAGAGAAGGTGGGGAGGGGGACTTCCATTCCCTTAGGATGAGTCTCTTGGTGACGGTCATCCCCTGCGTCAGAGACTGCTGCACAGCAGTAGGAAGGAGCAGAGAAGATTCAGAGCAGCCAAAGATGGCAAGTTCTGCCTCTGGCTGAAGGGTTACTTTATAGGCCTTGGAGTACCGTAATACATGGTACTTGAGTTGAGTGAACGCTGCACTCAGTCTTAGAGAGACTTTGAAATATAGTCAACTTTCAATTTCATATATCCCAGAGGTCAATGAAAAATATAAAATATACAGTATGCAAATTCACAGACACAGCCACTGTATTAATCCCACACTTTACTTGATGCACTCCTGCTGCACTGTTAATCAGTGAGAGGTAGCGTTTGGAAAAATAATAATTTTACACCATTTTAATGTGCCGGGTACAGGAAATGGTCTGTCAATAAGTTGTTTGAATCTCCTATGCCTATTTGGTTGTATAAAATGTAGATAAAATGGGAAGCTGTGTGTCTGCTGCAGGGGTAATACTAGATGAATGAATGTATGAATGAATTAATTAATTGAAAAGGGTCAGGGTGTCTACTAACATTATTAAAATATCATAAAGTAACGCTATTTTCTGATAGTTTGCTAAACTATTACTTGCTCTCTGCTAGCATTGGTTGCTAGGTTGCTAACACATGTCTTATTCGTGTTGCTTTCCGCAGACTAGATGCCTTGGGGCACATTGCTGCCTCTACCTGTCGGAAGTATTACTGTTCTTATTATCCAATGTATATCGTCTATTTTCCTCGAAATGGGTTAATATATATAATAATAATAATTATAATTTAGAAAAGTGAGGAGGTGAGAGCATGAAAACGTGTAGTCGGTTGTTTTTTCTAAACGGTTATGATTTAATATCCGGTTAGTCGTGTACACGGTGAGATCCCTAGTTAACATAGATTACTTGGCACACCTCCACACCGCCTGCAGACGTTGTTGTGCCGAGTTACGCACCACCAGCCAGTATTGCATCCCCACCATGTTTTGGGGCTGTTTTAACTTAAAAACCAGGGAGGTTGCGTCTACCCAAACAATTATATCATTTTTAAACAGTTACATTTCTGTATAAATCATTATAATATTCTCCTGTGAGGTGGGGATGCGTTTGACGGCGGGGGTGCAAAACTCGCCATAACATCTGGACACTTGCTGAAGGCGGACTGCTATCGTCCCTGCTAGCATAATAAGACACACATTAAGGCACGCTAACAGGTGCATGAGCGCAAAAAGCGGATAGCGCCTGTACCAAGATAGGGCCCCATGGCATTATGTGACGACTGCTCCATTAAAAACAAAACAAAAAACATTTTCTAAAAAAAAACTAACGGGCACACACACACACACACACACACACACACACACACACACACACAGCGAGAAAGAGAGAGAGCCAAATCAAAGTTGGGATGCAGAGAGGAGAGAGAGTGTTGTGTGACACAAAAGCACTAAGTGGGAGCTGGGAAGAAGCAAAACAGTCACATGATGTGTGTGTGTGTGTGTGTGTGTGTGTGTGTGTGTGTGTGTGTGTGTGTGTGTGTGTGTGTGTGTGTGTGTGTGTGTGTGTGTAGTGGGAGGGTGGTTGCAGAAAATAGAGCGAGATAATGAATACGAGCTACATGGCAGAAGTACAGCAGAGGCAAAACATGTCAACACACACAATAGTTCACAGAGGCACACGAGTCTAAACTGCTGCGAGGGTGGGTGTGTGTGTGTGTGTGTGTGTGTGTGTGTGTGTGGTGCACACGAGTACAGACAGAAAGTTAGAGTTCACAAAGCATAGAGACAGTCGCTCTGTGTGGGAATGGCCACAAAATGTTAACCGGCTGGCGTGCGAGTGGGGTAAAAAAAAAAACATATATCTCAATGGGCCACCAGGACGGTGCTGCGACTCTACACTACATGAGTGTGGATTCTAGAGCAGGTACATAGACGTCTGTTCAGATGTGCGTTTACTGCGGGGGTCAAATCCCCCGATCATGTCTGCCTGGGCTGGGCTAGCAGCTAAATGCTAACTATGCTGAATGGAGAGAACGGGGGATTCACCCCACCCTGACCCCGCCCCCAAGCCAGCTACCCCAGCGCTCTATGACAAGACGCAGACTGTCTATTAGTACTATGGCTAGTCTACACTGTCACCAGCACAGCCAACTGCCAGTTTAAGATGAGGAAGAAGTAGGTGGGTGGTGACATGCACAGCGGAGCGGGGAGAATTACAACACAACAGCTGTTTGGAATACAAACGCTACCGTCTCGGCCGTTTAGTAGCTAATGGTGTTTTGAATCATCACCAGCTCCAGTATCCCAATTATGATCATCCTGTCATGATTAGGCCAGCATTTATCATCCTCCCCATCACCATCCATCATCACCACTCTAATCCTTATGATTATGATTATGATTATCATAAAATTATGATTATGAGAACAATTCACCACTCATGTACATATTCATTGTATATATTGACTCGATTTGATTTGATTTGATTGCACTTGCAACTTTGTGATTGTCTTTAGTTATCTTCCTACTTCTTATCTCTGTATATTGATGTGACCGCTACGCTGCATACAGACACTAAGACAAATTCCTCATATGTAACTTGCATACTGTGGCAATAAAAGTGATTCTGATTCTGATCATAACGCTATCTAAATAAACAGCACAAACCTGTCTAACCAGTTTGCCAACCACGCTGATCTGCACCGTTACCTAAAGCCGGCAGTGTATTAGGCCGTTCGCCTTTTTCAATTCCTACCCGATTCACCCGTGTCTAAAAGGTAGGAAGTAACACAGGTGCAAGCAAAATATTAATGAGGGTTTCCAACTTCCAATCCCTTTTGGTGTTCCAGTGCCGGGGCCATAGTTAATGATTTGCTTGCACCTGTGTTATTTCCTGCCTATTAGACACAAAATGGGTGAATTGGGTGGGAAGTGAGAAAGGTTAATGACGACATGACGTCACAACAACAAAAATAACTTGCATCCGGGTGGATGATGACGTCGGTGGTGGTGCTGACGTCGGTGGTGGTGCTGCGGCCGGCGGAGCGACAGTATCTTCCGTCTTATTGAACAAAAGGGCTGTTTTGAAGCTCTTGTGATTAGAAAAATACACAGACATTATGTTGCTCTGCCTAGTCCACCCAAAACCACATGATAATAATGCTGTTGCTGTTGATATTTCTGTTAGTGGATAACATACAGCCTAACCTAAATACTGTACACTATAGATTATAGCCTATTTAAGCACGTGTCCACAAATAACGGTATTCTAGAAATGCGTAAAAGTTCTGTTTTGGCCACTGTCGTATACAAATTACTACTATTATTACTAATAACTTTGTGTTTTTATTTTATATTACTAGGGTATCGGCTCCTTCAGGGGGGCTTCGGCCACAGCTTGGCTGCTGCGTGGCCTCGCCTGTTCTATTGGCAACTTCGCATCACTGATGACATCACGTCACAATGCCTATGACATCACTGAAATGTCACAATGCCTATGACATCATCAGTGCCTTTGACATCATCAGTGATGTCATAAGATGATTTTGGTCAATAATGTCATTGATGACATCACTGATGATGTCATAGACATTGTGACATCATCAGTGGGACAAAAATCTAAACAGACAGACCCCATTTACTCCCTTTTATAAATAAAGGAAGGATGTTAAACAGCCAGTGACACAAAGTAGTCGTGTGATTCAATGAGCAGAAGTTCAAATTCAAGTGGTGATCTAACAAAGCCACCTGAAAGCAGGTGAATAACTGACGTAGAAACCATCGACTGTTGTTTATTTACTTTCTACAACCATGTTTCATTCAAAACCATGTGCGTAAAACATTTGTGGCACTTTGACAATAGAAAAGGGCCCGAGGATTTCAGAAAGCTGATCATGTTGGCAACATTTCTGTCAGGAAACCTGAGCGATTTGAAGTGAAAGATTTTACCCAAATTGTTTTTAATAGAACGCTTTGGGACTAGCAGTACCAGTCACAACTGAGCTACTGCTGCGATAGACCCAAAGGGGACTAGCAAAACCCAGAGACGGTATTACTGTCACTCTACAGTAGCAAGCGTGCACGTTATGCTACACAACAGCAACGTTTATCATTTTTATTACTGACCTGTGAGAAAACCCAGTCATGAGTGGTTGCTGCCAGCCTGTCCCCGGTTCTGTAGACGCATATGGCCTGTAAACTATTATCTGTGCCCACAGATTCTGTTAGCTTGCTTTGAAATCGAAAAAGCCTAAAGCGAATCCATTATGTACACAAGCTATTTGGCATCACAGCACCAAACAACCTGATTTACTACTGCTTAAAATGAATGATTTCCACTGATGACAGGTGCGCGTTATCCACCCGGAAGTATAGCCAATCTGTTGATTTACAATCATTCTGATTTGGACCAGAGAGATCAGTTGCTTGGCCATGCACATGTGAGGCTGGAAAGTAGAAATGAGACACCATGAGATGCAAGGATGGGCTGCAGAGTAGAGTAGAGTAGAGTATAGTAGAGAGAGTATAGAGTAGAGCAGAGTAGAGGGGAAAATGGCTGTAAATTGACCAAATAAAAGAGGAACGTGAACAATGACGGGAGGTTGATGACTGCAGGTTGCTCAGAGCAATACGGCCTGATCACACAGACACAAATGTTGACCAATGAGCAGAGAGAAGGAACATATGGGAGAGGCGTGCTCGCAAATATAGAGACAGTCCGCATGTCTGGGAACGCCCACAAAATGTTAAACAGCTGGCGCGCGAGTGGGGTAAAACCGCCCATATATCTCATGGGCTGACTCACCAAAAGACGGTGCTGCGGCTCTAAACTACAGGTTTGGGGGTTCTAGAGCAGAACACAAGACGTCTGCTCAGATGTGCGTTTACTGCGGTGGTTAAATCCCCGATCGTGTCTGCCTGGGCTGGGCTATCAGCTCAATTCTAACTTTGCTGAATGGATGGAACGGGGTTTTTTACCCCACCCTGACCCCGCCCCCAGCAAGGCTGAGCCAGCTAACCCAGCGTCTATGACGAGAGGTGGCCTCAACCTATGATGGCAACAGGGCGGGCAGAAAGGAGCCCGACTCGGGCCTGCTTTACAGGCAGCATCGGGGGAGGGTGAGAGGGGTGATGCGCGGGTCGACCCCCCAACCCACGGGCCCGGTGGGTTGGCCCACTGGGCGGGCGGTTTGGGTCAGCCTATTAGGAAGATATAGCGGATGCGGGCGGGCAGGTCAGCAGCGTTATTAAATCACTTACAGCAGCAGAACCAGTAAGCCTTCATTCCTGGCTGAAATCCATTTCACTATGTTGTCCACATCGAGGCTGATGGCATTTGTCATTGTCTTCCTTTTTGTGTCCTCATCCAACCTTTCAAATAGGAGGCCAACTTTTACAATCCTTCAGAAGTTCAATGAGCTTAATTATGTTTCCTTTATTCATTGAGAAAGTCTTATTGCCAGTAATTGAATTGTTCATGATCTTTATTCTCCGTGTTAAGTGTGACAGTTTTCCTGCTCTGGATATAGGCACAGACCTGCTTCACAGGAGTTATTTCTGCTTCATCAGAACTTTGCCATTTTACAAACTCTTACAAACTCAAAATATTTCTCCTTCTACAATTAATCTAAAACGTATTCAAAGGGAGGCATAGAAACAGTTCTTAGCCTATTCTTTCCAATAGCTTTTTAATTGCCTTCATACGTCTTCAACACTCAATAGTTTGGCCACGTTGCATTCAAGTTGAAAAAGAAGAGATCACAGTGCATTAACAAAAAAAAATCTGCTGTGGAATTTGTTTCTGGAGACTTAAAAATAATATTTATAAACCAATAATCCTTTGAAAATGTTTGTTTTGAGGGCACATACCTCATTTGAAGTGTGTCTTTGTTTACGTCATGCATGCCAGCGTTTCCTTTGTCTTTGCCCCGTGCGTAAAGCTCCGATATCAATCACAGCACGTCTTTAACGAATGTTCCGATGTGAAGAATGCATCGTGTGTATAAAAATAAAGAACGCCACTTGCAACAATGCATCTGTTCATTAGGCGAGATGTTCCACTGCTGTGAGCACCAGGGGATAAAAAGCACTGCAGCACCTTGGAGAGCGCTCGGTGCTCAGTCCTGAGTCGTGACAATGTTCACACAGTAGAATGCATTCCAGAACCTTTCAATCTGGGACCCATTTCTGGCCGACTTGGATGAGGTTAGAAGCGAGTAAAGCTGTGTTCACACCGAGATATTTATTTTTCTCTCTGTCGCTCAATTGAACCCTTTGGAATCGCTCTGTTTAAATCGCTCGTCAACAGGCACACGTCACAGACATCTGGAGCTATAACGTTACGCAATGTCATGATGTTTGTCCACTACGAGCCACCGTAGTTGTTTACAAGCTAAGCCTATCAGCGTGCTCCTAATGCGAGCTCTATACCGGTAGTACAGACTTCACTTCATGTCAGCTGTCAGCCTGTCAATCAGCTGTCAATGCGGTTTGTTGCCACACAATAAACCAGCGGTTTGTTCCAAGCCAGTGTGATCCTTGACTCACTCTCACACGGCAGCCAATCAGCGTTGAACAGCGAGCGACTGATGCCAGCGTAATTTCGCTCGAGTTGGGATATTTCATCTCGGGCGATGAGCGAATTTTCTCCCTATCGCTCTGTCTCTGTCGCTCGGACGCCCAGCGATATTTCTCCCGGGCGAATATACGCTCAACCGCTCATTTGCATTTACTGTGTATGTAAACTCGATGCCACCGAAAAAAAACGTAATAGGTCGGGTTGAACGCAGCTTAACTCGCCCAGCTCTCATGGACTCCTTGGGGGATTTTTATGTACATCTCTTACAAGCACATAAGCACCTCATGTCGCTGGTAGCACCACGTTGTAGTGTTGTAATGCTGACGATGTGTGTGTGTTTTTTTTTTGTTTTTTTTCCGTGTCTGAATTTGTTTTTGTTTTTTGCTTTTAATGTTCTGAAAATTGAAAAATAAAATATTGTAAAAAAAGAGAATGGCTTCCAGCACCTTGGAGAGCGCTCAGTGCTCAGTCCTGAGTCCTGACAATGTACAACACATACTGTACAGTATTTTGGCGGTGCAGGCGGTGCAGACTGGCTCTCATAATGGGTTGGGTTCGTGTGCATCACTACAGGGCGAATTGGCGATGGCAAAGTGCGAGACAGACAACCTGCTGTGAGACATGGCAGTGAAGCAGTTCTCTGCAGTAGGTGGTGATGGGGGAGGAAGTAAAGAGTACCCAGAGACTACGGAGCGGCTCCGAGCGAGGAGGCGAGGGTGGTTTGGAGAAGGGAGAAGCTGACTGTGAGAGACATGACTGTGAGAGCGGTTTTCAGCAGCGGGCCGACTGACACAACAGACAGAGAAGGCATTTAGATTTGAATGACAGCGATGGGTTTTTTCTGCCACTTTCGCTCTGGGAGCTCATGTTTGCACTGACTGCCTGTTCTGTTCAGTTTGACTCGCTGTACTCCGCAGAAAATGAGTGACAATGGGCCTCCCACACTTCTAGAATTGGAGAATAGATTGAACGTGTAGGTGAATGGTCACTGACAGACAAGCATGCTGAAGAGACAAAATGTGAGAGACAGAGAGAGAGAGTGGTTACACGATCAACAGAAAATTAATCGCCAACTATTTTTTATAATCTATTTATCGTTTTGAATAATTTAATTAAGGAGAAAATTACTAAAATGATCTCGTTCCAACTTCTTAACACATTCAGTGCCAGCGACGCCATATGGCGTCATTAGAAATTTACCGTAGAGTGCCAGCGACGCCAAATGGCGTCAATAACTCGAATTTTTTTTTTTGACGGGGGGGTGTCGATCTATGCCTCTTACATCGCCTCTTACAATATTCAGAGGTATTGAATGTGTCTAACCTATTTTACAGAACCCTTAGGTGGCGACAGCGCTCTCCAGATGAGAGAACGTGGAGTGAAACACACAGAAGAAGTCATTGGGGGGAAGGAAATCGCATCGCATCCGTCCGTATGCAGCGGCTTCATTGAAGCAACGTTTAGCTGTGCCCCTGCAGCAGCCAATCTGCTATCACAATTGAGCACCTCGGTGTCCGCTGCAACAGCCTCCGTGTCCGCTGCAACACATGATCAGCCGTGGATTTGTTATTATTCTCAACTCGAAGCATGGGAGCTGGTACACGCGGCTGTAAAAAAGCAGGATCTAGCGGACTTTTTCAGTGCTGAGCACAGGCAGAGAAAACAGCAGAGCAGAGAGACACTCCTCCCACAACGGGGGGGGGGGGGGGAGGAGGAGGGGGGGAGGTGGGCACGCAGAGCCAAGTACACAACACAGACCCAGACAGCAGGACAGGGTTGGCAAACGCAAGCCAGAATATCCGATGCCCACCAGCAGCAAAAGATCAGCAAGAAGCTGCAACCAGCAGCGCATGCAGGCGCCAGCGCTGCTGGTTTCAGCTAAAAATATTATTCTTCCAAACAAAATTCCCTTGCCTTCACTGTTTTATTGAAGGAAATTATTTTTGAGGTGTGACTACATCAGAAAATTAGCTTCAGAGTCAGTGATGTGCTTGAAATGTTTAATTTCACAAAAGGCTCATTATCTCAGCTCGTAGAAAAAAAGCTCTGTTTTTCGTTCAATCAAGCTATCTTCTCCGGCTCATAACTAAAGAACGGAAAATGGGATCAATAAACTTTTTTTTGCAGGTGATAGAAGAGAGTCTCATCGTTATTTGTGCGTGTTCAGTGTTTACATAGTAATTATTAAAGAAATTATATGACTGTTTTAAAATGCATTGCGGCCTATGTGGCACAGCAAGCAACCTTTTGCCCAAGGGCCGTGGCACTGAAAGTGTTAAATGTGAATATTTTTTATATAATATTTTTTTTTATTCATTTTTTATTATTTTGTCAGCTTCCTGGGACACCTCACCGGCCCCTCTACGCCCCCTCTCCCCGGAGAGCTCCACCTCACCGGCCCCTCTACGCTCCCTCTCCCCGGAGAGCTCCACCTCACCGGCCCCTCTACGCTCCCTCTCCCAGGAGAGCTCCACCTCACCGGCCCCTCTACGCTCCCTCTCCCAGGAGAGCTCCACCTCACCGGCCCCTCTACGCTCCCTCTCCCCGGAGAGCTCCACCTCACCAGCCCCTCTACGCTCCCTCTCCCAGGAGAGCTCCACCTCACCGGCCCCTCTACGCTCCCTCTCCCAGGAGAGCTCCACCTCACCGGCCCCTCTACGCTCCCTCTCCCAGGAGAGCTCCACCTCACCGGCCCCTCTACGCTCCCTCTCCCTGGAGAGCTCCACCTCAGCCAGACAGCCAGGCTGACAGACAGTCAGGCTATAGATATAATAGTCCTCCTACAGAAGCCAGTAATTTAGCCGGGGCGGTTAAACAGATAGTGCTGCGTGAAACAACCATTTTAAAGCAGCCTTTCCACAGCCTGTGCTGAGTTTAGGAGAGGAGCAGCTTATAGTGCCGACAGAAACCTTGGGGCGTTTGAGTATTTCATGACATGTTTTGCATCCTGCAGGTGCGCTGGATTTGATTATTTGATTTGATTTGATCACTGACTGAGCCGTCGTCTCCGTGTGACTACATGTGTTGTTTGCTCGCTGCGTGCAGCAAGCGGTGCACCATGATAGTGAGATCGAACACACCCTGCTGTAAACTCAGCACAGGCTGTGGAAAGACTGCTTCTAAACGGTTGTTTCATGCAGCAGCATCATTTTAACAGCACCGGCTAAATGACTGGCTTCTGTAGGAGGACTATCATATCTTCAGATCTGTAATCAGACGTGGGAGACGGGTAGAGTGTTTTGAACAGCTGTTCCCCCCTATTGCCTTATGGAGCTGAGTGCTACCCTACTACTGCACAAGTGTATAGTATGCAGTGCAGTAGTAGGGTCACTTATGGGGCGAGCAGACAGCCAGGCTGACAGGCAGTGGAGGCGGACAAGCAGATAGCAAAATAGAACCTTAGAGATTAGGGCTGTGAATCTTCACTGGCCTCACCATTCGATTCGATTACGATTCAGAGGGCTACGATTCGATTACGATTATCGATGCATCTCGATGCATCTTCAATCGATGCATCACTTTTTTCCGCAATACATGATTTATTTTTTCTCACTTTCTTTTTTCTCACTGTGTGGCTACTTTTAAAATAAAAGTGCATTTAGAATTGCATTGTATTATGATCCATAATTAAAATAAACAACTGCATGTACTTCCATTATATTTTATTTGACTATAATTATAATTATTATTATTTTTTTATTAAGCGATTTTTGACATTTGTGAATTGATGCAGAATCGTGCACGTCCGCATCGCGATGCATCTTATAATCGATTATTGTTGACACCCCTATTAGAAATAGAATAGGGTCTCTCCTCATACCTGTGTCTCTCTCTCTCCTCATACCTGTCTCTCTCTCTCTCCTCATACCTGTGTCTCTCTCTCTCCTCATACCTGTCTATCTCTCTCTCCTCATACCTGTGTCTCTCTCTCATACAGACAAGCTCTCTCTCTCTCATCATACCTGTGTGTCTCTCTCTCTCCTCATACAGCCAAGCTCTCTCACTCTCCTCATACCTGTCTCTCTCTCTCTCCTCATACCTGTGTGTGTCTCTCTCTCCTCATACCTGTGTCTCTCTCTCTCCTCATACCTGTGTCTCTCTCTCTCCTCATACCTGTGTGTGTCTCTCTCTCCTCATACCTGTGTGTGTCTCTCTCTCTCCTCATACCTGTGTCTCTCTCTCTCCTCATACCTGTCTCTCTCCTCACACCTGTCTCTCTCCTCATACCTGTGTGTCTCTCTCTCTCCTCATACCTGTGTACTCCAAGTGGAAGCCCGCAGCTGAGACGCTGATGTCCGACTGGAAGGTCAGATACAGGTTGTTGGAGGTGCTGTTCAGCAGTTGGGGGATGGTCGTACCTGTAATCACATAGAAAGTATAGAGTATAGAGACACTGCATGAAATAGGCCACGCCCATCACGAGGGAAAAGCTGTTGGGGTTAAGGGCCTTGCTCAAGGGCACCTCAGTGGTGGTAATGAGGGAGGGGCAAGCGCTGCACTTTCACTTTCCCCACCCAGATTTATCCTGCCGGTCCCGGGGATTGAACCAATGACCTTCTGGTCACAAGCTCGCTTCTCTAACCATTGGGCCACCACTTTTTCCCCATTGTATTGTCTCATAGAAGAGCTATAACCAGCTGATTACTGAGCTAGCAGCTGCTATGCTAATGTTTATGTTTTCATGATTGGGCTTTTATTTCTGCTGGCACTCCAGGCTGGCCCTTTTTCCATGAAAAAAACACACTACTGCCTGTGTGAACGGCCCCTAACTCGTCACTGTACTGTACTCGATTTGACAAGGTATCTCACTATGGCAGTGATACGGATGTAATCCTTTCAAATCCACACAAGCTGACACAACAACAAGCACACTAAATACATCATCTTTCTTTGTCTGAGTTCTAGAAAAGCCTATCGAGACACAGACACACACACACACACACACACACACACACACACACACACCTACACTCACTCACACTATCACACACATCATGCCATGCTAATGTCTGTCTTAGCTTAGTTTAGATT
Source organism: Poromitra crassiceps (assembly GCF_964638095.1). Lineage (NCBI taxonomy): Eukaryota > Metazoa > Chordata > Actinopteri > Beryciformes > Melamphaidae > Poromitra > Poromitra crassiceps. The sequence continues at coordinate 17,629,467 of NC_139641.1, forward strand.
TGCTGTTTATTATTGCTTCTATTCTTTTACTTTGTGTTTTTGTATTTTAATTATTGTGTGTCATGTAATGTATATTTTGTCTTGGACCCCAGGAAGAATAGCTGTCGTCTAGGCGGCAGCTAGTGGGGATCCTTTTAACACGTTCACTGCCGTCGACGAGTTAACTCGTCAAACAGAAACCAACCGTTGACTGCCGTCGACGAGTTAACTCGGCCAAAAAAAAAAAAAAAAAAAAATTGACGGTGGGATGTGGATCAAAGCCTCTTACGTCTCCTATAAAAATATGGGAGCTATTGAATGTGTATAACCTATTTTACCGACCCATTAAGTGGCGACAGTGCTCTCCAGATTAGAGAAAGTCGAGTAAAAACAGCCGGAAAAAGCGTGAGGAAACCATTCTCATGAGAATGGTTTGGCGAAAACGCTTTCGCGCTGGGAGCTGGCGCACAACGGTGGGGGATTCCAAAAATAGACTCTGGGTGCAACACACTTTGAAACAAGCAGCAGAAAGCCCAGAATCGCACGCAGCTTCATCCCAGCTCACAACCGAAACCCCAGAAACGAGCGAGCCCGATCCAGACTCGCCCGACGAGTGGCCGCCAGGCAGCACAGACAGGCAGCAGAGACTCGCCTGTGACACACGCTGCAGAGCCACCAGAGACACACCCACGGAGGGAGGAGTTTGCGGGGTGCTGTGGGGGTGCTGTTATATTGGAGGAAATTACTGTTCAGAACTATTGTTTAGATGTCTGATGTCTCACTGATGCCAAAAATAAATGGTTAAAGTGACTGTTCTGCCTGTTCTATTGAATTTCACAAAAATGCATTTATCTCAGCTTTTCTTCTCTGACGCTGAAACCATGCTGTATTCAACTGCTAATGCCTACATAACAGAACAAAATAAAAATAAAAACTCTTTTAGACAGAGAAAGCACACATTCTATTAGTTATTTTGAGATATTTTGTGTTCACAAAGTCCTAGCAGAAAAGAATCCTCGGCTCTTGAAAGATGAGCCAGAATCCTCAAAAAACCCCATTGGCAGAAGCTACCTACTGTATTGGATAAACTGTTGGCAGTGAATGTGTTAATAAACAAATAAATAAACACTAGCCTATAGATTATTTATCAAAAAACATTTTGTGAAAGTACCAATAGTCATCCCTACAATATTGTTGGGATATCGATATATGATCGATAGGTATTTGGTCAAAATGATTGTGATATTTGATTTGGTCCATATATTGCCCAGCCTCTATTAAACAGTACCATTATAAATGTGTAAATCATGTTCCACACACTTCCTCTGTACTCTCAGGCAGACAGGCCAGGAATTCAAACCCATGAAGAAGAGCATGCTATGGACCGTGGGGGAATTCAAACCCATGAAGAAGAGCATGCTATGGACTGTGGGGGAATTGGCAGAACATTTAGTATGCGTGTTACCAATAAGGTCAATATACTTGTCTGTAATTCAGCCCTCTGTCTTGAGAAATTTGCATGGAGACTCTTACGGTTCCCCAGGAGCAAATTGATTGCTAGCTATTTAACGCCCTCCAGCCTTTCCACACAACGATGGCGCTTCTCTGTGCAGAGGCACAGGGGGTATGTTCGTGAGACGGTATGTTTTAGAGGGCTGCACGGTGGAGCTGCTCTGTGCAGAGAGAAGGCTGCACGGTGGAGCTGCTCTGTGCAGAGAGAGGGCTGCACGGTGGAGCTGCTCTGTACAGAGAGAGGCTGCACGGTGGAGCTGCTCTGTGCAGAGAGAGGCTGCACGGTGGAGCTAGTACAATATGTCAAGAGTTTCCTTCTAAAATGACATATCTGCCATTTGAGAAATTTGACACCTAGGTCACTTTCACATATAAGCTGTTTGGTCCACTTTAAACGCGCCAGAGTTTGTTTCCTTGGATAGTCCGCTTCGTTTGGGGTGGTGTGAAAGCGCAAACAACTCTGGTGCGGAACAAACAAGTGAACTATGGTCGCTTCCAAGTGAACCCTGACACGGTTTGTTTGTTGTGTGAAAGCAAACCGGACTAAACACAAGAGCATCATGTAGAAGGCCGTAGAAGGAAGCAAAACTAACACTGTGGCGTGCACACGTGTACTGTACACGTGTGCACGCCACAGTGCGCACCACGCAGCGTGACGTACGTCGTCATAACAACAACACATTGTTGTCTCTCAACATAGCTCGCCTTCTATTCTGTCCAATGGACGAGTGACTGTTTTGACCATGTGACATTGTTCAGAAAGTTTGGTGCACTTGTGACAAATTGCTGTGTGAAAGTGAACCAGACCAAATGAAAATCAGAACACTGTTGCAAGTTCACCCCCCTGAATCTCAGTGAGTCCAACAGCTTATATGTGAAAGAGACCTGAGTCTCACAAAAGTGAGGCTGATATGGAGGCAAAAGTCATGCTGGTGATGTCATCACCAGAGCTTCTTCAACTAGAATTCACAATCCAAAATGAAGTGAAGGCCCGTTTCTGGGGACGGCACGGTGGCTCAGTGGTTAGCGCTGTTGCCTCACTGCTAGAACGTCCCGGGTTCGAACCCCGGTCTGTCCCAGGTCCTTTCTGTGTGGAGTTTGCATGTTCTCCCTGTGTTTGTGTGGGTTTTCTCCGGGTGCTCCGGTTTCCTCCCACCATCAAAGAAAGACATGTATGTTAGGGTTAATACTCCTGTCAGTGCCCCTGATCAAGGCAATGGCAAAAAGAACTGGAGTTGGTCCCCGGGCACTGCACTGTGGCTGCCCACTGCTGCTAGTTCTAGGAAGGCTCCTAGTAGAGGATGGGTCGAATGCAGAGGATGAATTTTAGTTGAAAAAGGAGGACTCCCGCACACTGAATACCACTTCAAGGCTTTTATTAACACGTTCACTGCCGTTGGCGAGTCAACTCGTCAAGCAGAAACCAACGGTTGACTGCCAATGGCGAGTCAACTCGTCACGGTGGGACGTCACGTCACGGTGGGACGTTGATCTAACCCTTTTACATCCCTCTGCCTGCAACAACTCCCAGGGCAAACTTGCATTCGTTTACTCGAAATGACAAATATGGATTTATTGGATTTAAGCTGGTCTCTCAACGCAAATCAACTAAACCTTTTGGGGTCCGGGGAACCCCCACCCTCTGCCCAGACGGATTTCGCCGCGGGACACGGGAAGACAACAGCGATTGACCCTAGGCAGTGACGTCATGAAAATTCAGTGAATTTGAACTGTGAATTTGAACTGTGAAAAATGGATTATATCTGGATATATCAGAGAAATTCCACTGATCTGCAATAAGGAGAATATGAACTAATGTTGGCAATCAGAGACTTGACACCTGCTGTTGACTTTCTGGTCTGTGTGACCCTGGTCTGTGTGACGGAAAGGAATTCCAGGCAACCAAAACATTTCATCCTAATCTGGACTCTCTACTGCCAAGGACGCAGCTCTCCTGATATTTTCGTCTGCAACTGAGCTCTCCCCCCCCCCCCCAAACCCCCCGTCTTGTTCAGCTCTTGCACCATCCACCCCACCCCCCCCCCCCTCTCCCTCTTCCTCCGATATACATCCATCTGGCGCTGATCACAGCGAGCCACTTGCGTTGTTTGAGGAGCTAATGCAACGGTGGCGCTGCGCACGTGGCGACCCGGCTGAGGGCAGTAGATGGTCCTTTGGAATCTGTACATAATGCAACAAATGTTTATGTATTGTATAATATTGAAGTGCGCCTTTATTACTTTAAAACTAGTAATAATGTATCTCAATTCTGAAGTGTGCCGTTATTACTAATCTCAAACTAGTAATGATGTTGTAATTATCCACTACTGTCTGATGTGAACCAAAGTGCCCTTCTGGGACATACGAATAAACTTGAACTTGAACTTGAACTTGAACTTGAATCTCCTATAAAAATATGAGAGCCACCGAACGTGTACAACCCATTCCACCGACCCACTAAGTGGCGACAGTGCTCTCCAGACTATTGAAAGCCGAGCCAAAACTGCAGGGAAAAGCGTGAGGAAGCCATTCTCATACTGTAGGCGAAAACGCTTTGGCGCTGGAGCACAACGGTGGCGCACAACGGTGGGGGGTTCCAAAAATAGACTGGGTGGAACACACTTTGAAACACGCAGCATAAAGCCCAGAATCGCAAAAGCTTCATCAAAGCTCTCAACCGAAACCCCAAGAAACGAGCGAGCCCATCCAGACTCGCCCGACGAGGGGCAGCCAGGCAGCACAGACAACAGAAACTCGCTTGTCACACACCCGCCCGCTGCAGCCACGGAGGGAGGAGAACACACATGGAGGGAGGAGTTTGAAGGAGAGGGGGGTTTCCTGCTGTTATGGAGGAAATTACTGTTCAAAACTATTGTGTAGATGTCTGACGTCTTACTGATGCCAAAAATAAATGGTTAAAGTGACTGTTCTATCGAATTTCACAAAAAGGCATTTTTCTCACCTTTCATTTTCAGACGCTGAAACCATGCTGTATTCAACTGCTAATGCCTACATAACTACTAACTCTACAAACTAACTCTTTTAGACAGAGAAAGCACACATTCTATTGAGATATTTTGTGTTCACAAAATCCTAACAGAAAAGAATCCTCGGCTCTTGAAAGATGAGCCAGAATCCTCAAAAAAAAACCTTGGCAGAAGCTACCTACAGTATTGAAAAAACGGCTGGCAGTGAATGTGTTAATATAATTGCTGCAACGTTTCGGTCACACGACCTTCATCTGGCATATAGTATGACAAAACACTGGAACCTGTTTAAATAGGAACCAGGAAAATAACAATTATCCAATGGGAGCAAGGCAATTATGTCAAGACCCATGGAGCAAATCAGTGCAAATCACACTGCAGGAATTACAATTACAGTATTGAAGGAATAGTCTACAACAGACCCTGGAATAAATAGAAGAAGTAGGCTATATGAAAACAATAATAATTATATAACTCAAAGCATGACATTCAGAAGGAGTTCATCATTTAGGCCTTTTGGCGATAAGGTTTGTAAATGAAAAATCCAAAAGGCTTCTGTTCTTTTCAGTAGAAGGTCATGACCCCTAGTCCTCCTTTTTCAACTGATCCTGCTTTTCCGACGCACCCAACGTACACGGTTGTGTAGAGATTTCCTCTCTTAGAGGATGAATCTCCCCATGGGGATAAATAAAGGATCATTTAACTTAACCTTTCTAGTGGGCTACCAGTTTCATTACACTGAGCCCCTAAAGCAAGAATACATTTATCAAATCCCACGTCAAAATAGGGCACAGAATAGGAAGATAACCAGTGCTTCCCTGACTGGGATCTGAACAGCTTTGAAGACAGCACTCTCAAAGGATGTGCCAAATGTCATCAGCGCCATCAGCACATCTGTGGGCTGCTCAGACGTGTCACACGGGGGGAAGGCTCTGTGACGGCTCAGACGCGGGGGGGAAGGAGGCTCTGTGACGTTTGATTGATATTCAGTTGGGAGCTGACGAGTCAGATTCAGTTGTAACGGGTTTTACCTGAGTAGCTGCCGAGCCGCGGGGCATTGAGGGTTTTACCTGAGTAGCTGCCGAGCCGCGGGGCGTTGAGGGTTTTACCTGAGTAGCTGCCGAGCCGCGGGGCGTTGAGGGTTTTACCTGAGTAGCTGCCGAGCCGCGGGGCGTTGAGGGTTTTACCTGAGTAGCTGCCGAGCCGCGGGGCGTTGAGGGTTTTACCTGAGTAGCTGCCGAGCCGCGGGGCGTTGGCGTCGACCCCGTCAAAAAAATCCAGCGAGTCCCAGTTGTGTTCCGTGGCAAAGGTCACAACTTGGATCTGAAAGGGAAAGATGATTTTATGCAAACGACGGAGAGACGAAGAAAGTGCCATGAAAAGTGGATTATCTTCAAAACATAAAAAAAACAAAAGATCACAAACATCAAGCAAAATGTCTGACTTATTAATAATTCAAGGATTAAAATTGAATCCACCCCGGAACTCATTTAGCCTCCCGTCAAACATTTTACTCCTAAGGTCTCCAACTGTGTCCTCTCACTTGGATGCCGGCTCCCTCGGGAACGGAGATCTTCCAGGCACAGTTCAGGTAGTTGGCGTACGGCTCTGGGTAGCCGGGAGAGAGGATGGTCCCCTTACGCTCAGTTAACACCCCGCCGCAAGGAACTAGAGAGAGAGAGAGACAGAGAGAGAGAGAGAGAGACACAGAGAGAGAGAGAGAGAGAGAGAGAGACAGAGAGAGAGAGAGACAGAGAGAGAGAGAGACAGAGAGAGAGAGAGAAACACAGAGAGAGAGACACAGAGACACAGAGAGAGAGAGAGAGTCATGACAGAGTTCAGACTGGAGTGATGGGAAGTATACGCACACACCTGCTGATCCAAGAGTGGGCAGAGGAGGCGATATGAGCCTGCAAACAGCACCCCCGCAGGCTTAAATGTGCACTCCTTCAAAATGAAGAGGAAGTGATTTTCCAGAAGTATACGATCAACATTTCACCTACTGTATAGGAATCCACCAGGTTAATAGAATGTATAGGCAGCATATATATATATCATATTTTAAGCTTTACTTATCATCCAAATGGAATGTGTGTGCGGTGTGTGTGTGTGTGTGCATACCTGCGACCATGTGTGTGTGTGTGTGTGTGTGTGTGTTTGTGCACGTGTGAGTGGGGCCTGCACAACTGCTTAGTGTAAAAAGACAGGAATAGATTGATCAATCACACGTGTGTCTGAATCATGAGCCACACTTCTATCATGTTGATGCCTCGGTGCACAGGTGAATACTCACGTCTCCATCTACCAGTGCTGTTTAAGTCACAGATGGATTCTCAGACCAGACAGACACTGATTAAATGGAGCTAGACCGAGAAGCTGGGAACCACGTAAACACTACATTCAAAATCATTTCAGCCCGATAGAGAGTCTTTACCAAGCTGTGGCTAGAAGAAAAGCCTCCTCGGGCCACAGAATGGAAGACTGTACTCATGTATAGGGCTGGTGGTGCCGTGTGGGCTGGACGGAGCATGAGGAAGTAATAAATGCTGCAGATTTGTCTGCATTGTTGATTGTTTTGTTTATTTTTGTCTGAAGTCAAACATTGTATTGGTGATTGGTGAAGACGTAGCCAGACATACGTCGGAATTGAGCCGAGCATTGATCATGACTGGCTGTTGTCAACGTCAGAATTTTGGCGCGCCAGCACACAATTGGGACACTGGAACACGGTCATCAAATGCACGAGAGAGGATGGCAAGCTCCATGTATGTGTTTCAAATCTCTGGGATCAAGATCCACGCTCAGAAGAAAACGTTGGTCCGTGGAATCAAGCAGCTGGGTGGGAAATATATTGGTGGTTCAGTCTATCAGAAAGACAGCACCCATCTCATAGTCCCTCAAGTCTTGTCCAGTGAGAAGTTTTTGGCAGCATGTGCTGCAGGAAAGTGGCTTGTGACTCCAGAGTACCGGTATGTGTTGGACAGCATGAAGAGTGGCTCCTGGCTCGCGGAGGGGGCTTATGAAGTAGCCCGCGGGCCGTATTTTGCCCATGTGTGTCATAGGCGCTGGGGTAGCTGGATGGCGGCGTGGTCAGGGTGGGGGAAATCCCCCCCGTTCTCCCCATTCAGCAAAGTTAGCATTTAGCTGCTAGCCCAGCCAAGGCAGACAGGATCTGGGATTTAACCACTGCAGTAAACGCACATCTGAACAGACGTCTATGTAGCCTACCTGCTCTTGAATCTCCAGTCCTGTGTAGAGCCGCAGCACCGTCCTTTGGTGAGTCAGCCCATTGAGTTATATGGGTTCCCCCCCCCCGCAACGTCTAGTCTCGCGCGCCAGCTGTAGTAACATTTTGTGGGCGTTCCCACACAGACCGACTGCTCTTTCTATTGGTTTTCATACAATATGGCTGCCAACTAGCCTTTCATCCAGCCAACTAACACTGCATGGTGTTTGGCTCCAGTTTTACCCACAATGCACCGTGGTAACCCAGGCTGGCAGACAGGAATCCATTAGACTGCTAAACATGTCAAAACCTTGAACAAAATGCATTCCCTTCTGATTGAAATATAAGCTTGGCTGGCTACTTATACAAGCAGCCACTTATTGGCCTGCTACAGTAGCCATCAACATCTCTAACACTTTGAGGAGAGGGGAGATGTAATGTAATATGTGTCTGACTCCTTTTTCATTGTTGCTGTACTCTGTTCAGATCCATTGTTATGCTGCTTGTCCCCAGCTGGTGCATATTTGTCTGACATCTTTATTCCTTTCTCCCCTCACTCCTGATAGAGACAGATGATCCAGGATCTTTCTCCCCTCACTCCTGATAGAGACAGATGATCCAGGATCTTTCTCCCCTCACTCCTGATAGAGACAGATGATCCAGGATCTTTCTCCCCTCACTCCTGATAGAGACAAGATGATCCAGGATGGAACAATGCAACGTCTTATCTCCTTCTACATCCATCAAGGACTTTGTTCATCACACCTGTTGTTGATGTTCAAGTTGACCACAGCTATTGTCCTGTATTTAGCACTTCTCCTACAGGATCACAAGCAAAGCTCAGAGGGAATATGTCCCCAAAATGAGGGACCAGATGCTATTATTAGCGGTGGGTGGGGAAGGGGGGGGGGGGGGGGGGGGGGGGGGGCATGACTGATTTTCCAAGTCATAATTTTGCGGCAATTTCAAACTCATCAATATTTTACAGGTGATATCCAGCCTCCCACACATGCTCTGAAAATCATGCAAAAATGACTCCTTCATTCCTCTCCTTCCAGGCGAAACATTGGAGAAAACGAGCCCTATATTATAGCTCACGGCAATCACACAGCAGAGTAATCATGTTTCCATATAATCATGTTTCCATATAATCATCATCTCCAGCTAACGCATGTGGCATGTAGAGTGTTCAATATTGAAATCGATTAAGTCAACGAGAACAAGTCGCATTGTCGTCATGAATTCTGCTCCACAAATGGAAAATGAAGAAGGTCAACACTTCTGAGATGTGGGCTATTGTCAGTATGTCATATCGCGTGTGGGGATGCTAGTTATCGTGCATTCCTTTATAACTGGGAATTGGTAATCTTACGACTTCAAAGGTCATGAGCTGGGCGGTGACGTCATCAGAGCTGGTATTTCCCATTCCAAACTCGTAGGAGTCTCAGTCAGCAGCCCCAACCTCACAAATCCAAGATGGCTGATCCGCGCAACAACAGTACCGTAAATTCCGGACTATAAGCCGCGGCTTTTTTCCCGTTTTTTGGGCTTTTTTGCCCCCTGCGGCTTATATAACGGTGCGGCTTATCTATGGATTTTTCCAGCAAACGGCCACTCGGGAACCTCCAAAATCTATGGATGTTGGTATGAGGCAGAACAAGAGCAAGACAGACATTATGAGAGCGAGACCCTGATTGGATGATGTTGCAAAAAATGTGCCTCGCGACCTGATTGGAGCACTGTGCCACTACTCTCTCTCAGCCACTACGGTAAAACACCCTCCCTCCTCCCTCGCTCCGGGGGGAAAAAGGCAGCGATTGAGCCTGAAAGACAGTCTGAATGAAATTGAATGTAACATTCCCAATTCTATGTATTACATTCTAAAAAACTAACAGCAACATTTTGGAAGGCTAAGCCACACAACTAGCTCGTTGTAATCTAACATCATGCTTCAAAAGATGGAGAACTGGCTGTGTTACGACGATGGCGGCGATTGAGCCTGAAAGCCATGTCTGAGACAGTAGCGAGACAGGAACAACAACAGCAGCAGCAGCAAAGGATCATGCACAAACCCGAGACGAAAGGGACTGTCCGTCAGGGCGCGGACGACTGTGTCAGCAACTCCCTCCCGACTACCAGGAGAAAATTACAAACTTCGGCGAATTCACACAAAGAAAGATCAAGGAATATTCCATCGGACCGGAGCAGATCATAAATATGGATGAAGTGCCTTTGACGTTCGACCTGCCTCTCACTAGGACTGTTAACAAGAAAGGTGAATCGTCCATCACGTTGAGAACCACAGGTCACGAGAGAACGAATTTCACTGTTCTTGGCTGCACAGCATCTGGAGTAAAGCTCCCGCCGATGGTGATTTTTAAGCATCTCACAATGTGTGATTTTGTCTGGGGATTAGTGACCTGACTTTTGTTTTGTTGAAATGTTAATAAATGGGAGCTTCCCCAAACAGCCATCTCTTTCCCGACAATCCCCTCTGTGCACGAAGCCTTACATATGGTAATTAAACATCAAAACACCCGCGGCTTATAGACCGGTGCGGCTTATATATGTAAAAAACAGTCAACTTTGAAGGTGCGGCTTATAGACCGGTGCGCCTTATAGTCCGGAATTTACGGTAGTTATAATCGTAGTAATATTGTTTAGCACTTCTGTCTTGTTTGTGTCTCATTAAATCAGCTTTACACACAGCACTGCATAACATCTATCTGTGTGGACATGAGGCTGCAGTGTTTGTATGCGCAAAATGCCACGAAATGCCTTGTTATCAACTTTTATAGCTAACAATGGCTAGCCTGGCTAGCTAGTGGATCTGACCAATGAACAGTGAACTTCCCAGCTCAACTTTTCTGCAAATGGAACGCTAACAAAATGGATGTGATGTCATTTAGCCTCCACATCCCAGTTATTTTGCGATAAAGGAACGCACCATTAGAACGGTGAGCTGAAGCTGTGAAGTGGTCAGTATGTTATATCAATGCCAATAATGAAACAGTGTTAAATACTTTGTGTCACCCAATCAGGTGGCTAGTTAGCCGCCCTTTTAACGGCACGTAAAAGCTTCAAAACTCATAAAAGTGGTCCTCATGTGTGAAGATTATCCTGCTGAACACAGGTTTGTGTTTGAATAAGCTTACATTAACCACAGACCTCATTTGAAGCATCGCGCCAAAAACCCATTCAAAAATCCCATAGACAGAAACAGTGAAGAACCTGGAAGTGTTAGCATCCATGTTTTCCAGACTCATTCCTGCGGTACTCTATACTGCCCCATCTGGCGGAGTCAGGTTACTATTAGGCTGCTATTATCAGTAACCTTGACTTGTACTTTCTGCAAAATCTCCAAAGTCTCTTTGACACATAGTGTCCATGTCAGTGCATTCTCAAGACAACCAAAACATCGTTTTGATCGGCCATTTCCATGTTTTTGTTTGTTTGTTGTTGTTGTTTTTTTTTGGGGGGGGGAGTTATAAAATTAAGTGCAAAACAGGAAAATGCAGCAGAAAATAATTATTTTTTCATCATAAGACCCTGCTCAATATTTAAGCATAGCATATGGGGGTGATATTAACATTGCAAAAAGAAAGACTGCACAATGACCACACACACACACACACACACACACACACACACACACACACACACACACACACACACACACACGAGTTCAGGACTTCCCTGCAATGAAACCTGCGACTTTACGGCCATCAAAAACATTTCCAGGGATATTGTTTGTGGAGCTTAACAGCTCCTCTGGGTGGCATGAGCTATAAGTTAATTTGATTGGTCCTTGGGGTCACATGAGCTATAAGTGAATGTGATTGGTTGAGCGTGATTAAAAACCGTGACAGTCATAAAAGGATGAATACTCCCCACCTATCTCTGACAGGCTCATATGTCATATTTACGGCAGGTAGGCAGAATGCATGCATTGCAAAACACTATCTGCAGCGTATGATATGCAAGAAACTGGCAGCAACTTTTCATTAGAGATGTTTTAATGAAGATGTCAAAAACCTGTTTGACACATATACGATATGGGTGCTTTCATATCTAATGCACCATGTCAGAGATATTAAGTCTATTTTCCTTCTCCCCCTAAGTATCTTATTTTTCTCCAAGTTTAAATTTATGTTTCTATTTAAAGTGATAATCCAGAAGATTTTCATGTAAATAAATGTCTGTAAAGTCACTATATATCGCTAAGTTAACACAATTGTGATTGAGCCTATGGCCTATTGATGAAAGCCCTTTCATCTCTCTGTATTGCAACATTTATGAACTTGTGTCTGTGGTGACACTTGCCCCGCCCCCCAAACAAAAACAACAAAGATACAACAAGCGGTGCACAGTTCTTGACGGGTTTCCCATCACCCAGTAGGCAGAGTCAGAGCAAGTTGCTGTTGTTTCCGCATTATTATGATCCCACTGGAGATTTGGGCAGAACACACCCTGCGCCCGCCTACGCAGCAGTCAAGCGCCAGGATTGGCCAGGAGCAAGCCTTTAGTTCCCTTTTGACAGCTCAAATCTGCCACACACACACACACACACACACACACACACACACACACACACACACACACACACACACACACACACACACACACGTGTCATAGCCATCTCCAGTGGGGTCTGCTGAGCAACTTCTTCTTTTGAGATGTGTGCGCGGTTGGCGTCCAAGTGTTGCATTACTGCCCCCACTGGCCAACTTGAATATATTAAGAAGAAGAAGAAAAAACCCTTTCACGTCACATATGCACCACTGTGTGTATCTCATTTGCAATTACTGCTCATGGCCATAGGTCACACATGAGCAAAATGTGGCCCCTGGACCATCTCAATCCGGCCCTCAACATCCTCAAAAGTAAAATCAACAACCCCCAAAAAACTAAATAAAAGGCAGAATTATGTTAATAAATCTCATCTGCTACAGCCATTGGATTTGTATCACAGTTATATCAGGGGATTAACAGGAGAAATTATCAATCACAGAGGGAGAGAAGGTTAAAAAATAGGGAGACTCCCGCGAAAATCAGGAGTGTTGGCAGGTATGATGTCCAATGTGTGGCCCTTCACTTACTTGATGTAAGTCAGTGTGGCCCACCCCTGCCATAGGTGTTGTCAGAGACAAGAAAACTGAAATCTTCCATATTATCACTTTAATTTACCATATATCTTTATTTATATTTTCTTTAAATTCAATTTGAAAGTTTTTCATATAAGAACTACTAAATAATGCAGTGTGGTCAAAATTGCTTTTTGCCAATTCTGTTGCTTGTAATGAGAATTACTGCCACCACTGAACTGTGCTGAACTCAACTATAAAATGGTATCTTATATTGCCTCCATTATCTCCCATTTCTCTCCATTATTAATGGTAGAGTTGGACTCTCCACCTGAAGCCATACATCAAGTCTTCTTGGACCAATTAAGTACCAACGTTGGCATCTCCACCAATGTTCCAAGGTCAGTTTGCTCTGAGGAAGTCTGTTAAAAGCAACTAATGCCATAGATACTGTAGGATTTCAAGTCTTCTCAAATGGTGTGGGACAGCCTCATTGTGACTGAATATGGTGAAAATGTTGTTGCATCTATTGTAAGTGCAAAGTTATATGTTTTGGAGGCAACAGAAGAGATGATTGGTTGGTTTGAGCAGGGATTCAGCCAATGGGTGAAATTCAATGTGGATAATCTATGGTACAACAGTCATGACAAAACACTGTAAATCACTAGGGGTGTCACGATATTTCGTCGCACGATATATCGCGATATCGAAACGTCACGATATGCGTATCGTCAGAAAAAAATATTGTAAAAAAAATAAAAAAATAAAAAATGTTTTGCTCCTGAATAATAATAGAACAAATTTAGAAGAATCAACACGCATGAGTGAGGGGGTAGACTACTGGCATGGCAAAACAGCTCAAGGGGTACATAAGATTACATAAGTTTAGGGACCATTGAGCATGAGTTATTTAAGAAATAGATTGTATACTTTATTTTTCTTTCACCATGCAACAAACATTTAGTTTGTGACAGTGTGACACATTCTATTGCAAGAGAAGCATTATCTTCCATGTTGTTTTATAGTTATTATAATAACAATTTCCAAAAACAGCATTTGTTTTGTATTTTGTGTATTTCAAATGAAAGACTATTTTTCCAGTGTTTTCCCAGGGCTCCCTTGAAAAGAGGTTTCGATTTCAACGGGACTCACATGGTTAAATAAATCATAAATAAATACATAGAAATTATTTACTTTTGTTAAAAAGAATATAGTTAAAATATTGTATCGTATCGTTATCGTGAACCCAATATCGTGTATCGTATCGTGAAATTAGTATATCGTGACACCCCTATAAATCACATTAGCCACAATTTTAATTTCTTTTACAAAACATGTTTCCTAAGTATCATAGTCTCAAGAGCAGCCCAACTCGCTATGAACCATCAGCTCGTTTGTTAATAACACAGACAGTGAACACTTTGGCATCTTAGGCCATGTTCACATTACAGGCAAATCTGATTTGCTGATAAAGTCATTAATCATCATATATCTTGATTGGTTTCCCAAATCTGATTTGGGAGTGTGTCCGCACTGCCACAAATCTGATTCTCAAGTCGGATCTGTGTGTCCAGACCTAAACAGCCTATCTGCATGGGTTGCTATGGTAACGACGTGGGCGTCAGTAAATACGTATGTAGCGAAGCTTGTGGGCTTGCCTCGGGTGATGCATGAAGTGGCCTGGGCCTGGCCTGGCTGGGTGTAATGCAGCCAGTGACCAAGAGTGATCGGTCAGAATCGCAATCAATTTGTTGGGAAGCTTATGGGCTTGCTGGGGGCGAAGCTTTTGGGCTTGCCTCGTGAAGTGTGCTGGATCTTAGATGAGGGCTCACGGGCTGTGATCGATCAGAATCACGGGGATGGAGATAGGGACCGAGATGTCGGTCCTGGGACGCGGTTGAAATACCACTGGTGACCTGGCTGGGTGTAAGGCAGTCGGTCACCAGGGCCTGGCTGGTTGTAAGATAGCCAGGATTCAGCTCGGGTTCGGATTTGGTCGTGCTAATGGTTGACATTATGAAGGTAGAGTAGGAAGTAAGAATACCTGAAGAAGTATGGAAGTAGAAGGAATCAATATAGCGTCACAGAACACCTTGTTTATATCCCCGCGTTTTGGTGTATGACATCACGTCATTGGTGATGTCACAACGTTCGAGGGAGCTATGACATCATCGGTGTTATGTCTGACATCGCCGATGACCTCACAGGTGAACTCTATGCTATGACATCATTGTCATCGTTGATGATGTCATCGTCATTACGTCGTTGGCGCGCCGGTTGGTGGGCATCGACTGCCCCAAGAACAGGCCTGACGGTGGGCCATTATGGACCCTTTTCTACAACGTACGTTTGTGACGTGGTTTTCCTGCGCAGAAGCATTTGATGACGAGTTGCGAGTGACGTTCAAATCAGATTTGGTGGATCTGCGCGTCCGCACTCAAGTCACATCAGTCGAAAGCAGATTGGAAATTACCTCCATATGTGGTTTGGGACAAGTGACACAAATCAGACTTGGAGCATCCAGACTCATAAAACCAATCTGGCTAAAGTCATTAATAGGTCACTAAAGTTCACAAATCAGATTTGGCCTCCTAGTCTGAACATAGAGGAAGTGTCTGATCCAAACAGCAAACTCCACGTTGTGCAGAGAACACACCTACTGAAAGAAACATGTATTCAGAAGGTGGGCCTCATCTATCTAACCTCATACGTAAACATGAAAGCATTTGTAGTTGGTAAGTGCGCCATTTGTATAATTTGCATGGAAAATATCTTCAATATATAACAAAAACTAACAGTTCATTTAATTTGCACAATCTGAAGTGTACGTGTAAAGTGATGGTAAATGATTCGTACTGCAGCAATTGTGCTGGACAAGCAGTAACACACACACACACACACACACACACACACACACACACACACACACACACACACAGAGACACACCCACAAGCACGCACACGCTTGTCCTGTCAACCATCCAGGCGAGACTAATTAACTCATGACAGAACGCTGTGCTACAACAGCTCAAATCTGTCATTCAAACAGCTTTGCATTTGTGGATTCAAAGCTCAACAAAGTGTTGTGTGACGAGCTGGCCCAATCACAGCAGGATAATGAGGCAGGGCCCAATCACAGCAGGATAAGGAGGCGGGGCCCAATCACAGCAGGATAAGGAGGCGGGGCCCAAACACAGCAGGATAAGGAGGCGGGGCCCAAACACAGCAGGATAATGAGGCAGGGCCCATATATATCATGGGCTGACTCACCAAAAGATGGTGCTGCGGCTCTAAACTACATGTTTGGGGGTTCTAGAGCAGAACACAAGACGTCTGCTCAGATGTGCGTTTACTGCGGTGGTTAAATCCCCGATCGTGTCTGCCTGGGCTAAGCTATCAGCTAAATTCTAACTTTGCTGAATGGATAGAACAGGGGTTTTTACCCCACCCTGACCCCGCCCCCAGGCTAACCCAGCGTCTATTGTGGGCGTTCCTAGAGCCTGTATGGGCGTTCCCAGACATGCCGACTGTCTCTATAAGGAGGCGGGGAAAGTAACCTTCACAGAGGCACCGCCCAGGAGAGCGAGGCCTGCTGCCGTCAGAGTAATTGAGCAGAGTGTTTTTGTTGAAGCTGCCATGAAACTATATCCATTATTCTGGACAAGTACACTGGTGCTGGGGGAGATACTTCAGCCAGATTCAATCTCAAGATAAAAATCACTAGTGTTTAAAATTGAACTGCGCGTGCCGCTGCTATTCCCTTACCACTAGGCAGTAAACTCACATGAACCCTGGCTTGAAGTCTGCAGCTCCGACTCTTTTCTGGCTGCCTTCAATAGATCTCTCCTCTACCTCATCTGTGTAGCTCCTTCAATAGATCTCTCCTCTACCTCATCTGTGTAGCTCCTCATCATCCCCAGCTACAGCAGGTATGTGGGTGTCTGTCAGTGTGAGATTGAGTGAATATTTGTCCTTCTGTGTGTGTGTGTGTGTGTGTGTGTGTGTGTGTGTGTGTGTGTGTGTGTCTCTGTGTGTGTGTGTGTGTGTGTGTGTGTGTGTGTGTGTGTGTGTGTGTGTGTGTGTGTGTGTGTGTGTTTCAGTGTGAGAAACTGTGAGAGCAGATGAGCCAAATAGACCTGTGTATCCGTAAATTATGAACATGTGTGTGCATCCATGCAGGTATATTTGTGCATACATGTTTATGTGTGCGGTTGCCAAAGGGCCAGACAGAAAGATGCTGGCCTGCACAAAGCACCTTAGGTTAAGATTTCCCTCAGAGTTAAGGTGTCCATAAAATAGAATTGGCTGCACAAAACACCCTTAAATCTTGTGCTTATGTTTTCCTTAAAATGTTTAACCTTATGGAGAAGATTTAAGGGTGTTTTGTGCAGCCAATTCTATTTTATCATAGATACCTTATTCTGACTAAGGGAAATCTTAACCTAAGGTGCTTTGTGCAACTGGGCCCTGGTTCTTTGAACAGATGCCTGATCTGATCTGATCTGATCTGATCTGATCTGATCTGATCTGATCTGATCTGGTCCAAAGCACATCTTTGTGTTTGTCTTTGATCGGAGGGAGACTTTGGATGCTCTGCAATCTGGAATGGTCTTAAAGAAACGTAATGACCAGGGGAAAAAAACAGGCAACCGCCATCTTTATGCACCTGCTCCTTCTTTGCCGATAAGTGTGTGTGTGTGTGTGTGTGTGTGTGTATGTGTTTGGGCTGGGTATTGGCAAGGATCTCATGATACGATACGTATCACCAGGGCTGGACTGGGACCAAAAAAGCTACCTGCCATGTGTCAGACAGGCCCACAATTTCGAATCGGCCCAATTTTTCGAGCTCGCGCTCGCATGGGTTGTACAGTACAGTACTAAACATAACAACACTGATTTTTTTTTTTACGCAAATACAAGTGTATTGATTGTTGTCATGTTGGTATGGTATGGTATGGTGTTTATTCTTAATCCCCGAGGGGAAACATGGTTTGCCACCAGAGCGAGTACAGATACAAACAAGAAACAGTAACATACAGCACAATAACAATAATACAGTGGAGAGAGAGAGCCTCACAAAGCAAGGCTAGCAGTGTTCGTTAAAGAATTTTACAGAAGCAGGGACAAAAGATCTTCTAAATCGCTCAGTAGAGCACCGAGGCATCAAAAGCCTATTACTAAACGAACTGCGCAGGGCATTAAATACAATAAACAAAGGATGGCCTTCATAAGAAAGAATAGAATTCAATTTTCTCCTTGTTCTCTTGGCTATAATCATCTCCAAAGAATCAGGGGGAAGGCCAATCACTGAGCCTGCCTTTTTAATCATTTTGTTTATCCTATTTCTGTCCATGACAGTGAGGCTGCCCCCCCAGCAGAGCACAGCATAGAAAAGGACACTAGCTAGGATACCTTGGTAGAACACATGAAGAAGTGACCTGCTGATGTCAAATGATCTAAGCTTCCTCAAGTGGAAAAGTCCAGACTGGGCCTTCTTGAACACAGAATCTGTGTTCTTCTTCCAGTCCAGCTTACTGTCCAGGTGGACACCGAAATACTTATAAGACTGGACTATTTCTACCTCCAGCCCTTTAATAATGACAGGGGAGACTTCTGCCTTCTTCCTCCCAAAATCAATAACTAGCTCTTTGGTTTTTTCAACATTGAGCAGTAAAAAATTGTCATCACACCAGGAAACAATTAAATCAATCTCCCGTCCCTTCCTACCACTAGGAATCAGTATTGTTATAGGTGAAACTATAAAACTAAACTAAAACTTAGATAGCCCACTCAAAACCAAAAAATATAGAGTAGATTACTTTGGACATAATATAGCCACACAAACATTTCCCATATGTCTGATGTATCTTTCCCCATAGTCTGTTACAACTTTACCCCGCTCGCCGGGTGCTTCTGGCTCATACTGAGCGCATTAGCGCCCGGCGAATGTAACGCATTTCCCATTACACTGTGCCATTTTCACGTCTAGGTCTAAATGCTGGCTCCTACCTGAGTCTTCACGTGAAGTTAGACGCTATCCGATGTAAAACATCCTCTTCTTTTAATGACACCTAGTTGTTGCATCCAAATTGTTGCATAAAATCCACTTTTCTGTCGCTCAAAAACCGATTGGAGGGCCACTCCAGAGACCAGAATCATTCATTATTGATGCCTGAATGGACTGCGGTCCCGCCATCCACACTTTGAGGAAGCGTAGTCGCGCTATCTGCACGTAAAATCCATTGAGCCTCTACTTCGCTCTGCACGGTAAGTGGGTGAGCCCCTCATGGTGCCTTCAGGTACGCCTTGTACACCCAGAAACAGATACTAATGGCCACAGAGCTTGTTGTAAACAGCACAGATAATGTTGATTGGGCGCTACCGGCCCAATCAAATACATAATACATACTTTCACCAACCTGAGCGGCCCAAATATGCAGCGGCCCGCCGGCCATCGCACCGGTAAGAATACATTGCAGTCCAGCCGTGCGTATCACGATACTTGGGTCACGATACGATTGTATCACGATAAATTGCGATGCGATACATATTGCGATATATTGCGATATTCTACAGAATTTACTCAAAATTAAATAATAGAGCTAAAGATACAACACACTGTGTACCACCCAGGTAGTGTAATAATATGTGCATCACTTTATACTGATAAGTTAGTGGACAAATTTAGTCATTTTATATGAATAGTCAATTTCATAGTCAATTTACTGCCGATCTTTCGGAAAAGACTAAAGACTCACCTTTTCAGGCTCCATCTGGGCCCTTCTTGATCTAACTTCGTTCTCTCTCTCTATATCTAAAAAAAAAAAAAAAAAAAAACTAACCTAAACTTGTACCACTAAACTAAACTTGTACCACTGTTCCTTCAGAAGTTGTAGTTGTCATAGACTGTACTCCATAGTTGATTGCTCTATTGCTGACAAATATGTGTTATTGTAAGTCGCTTTGGATAAAAGCGTCTGCCAAATGACGTAATGTAATGTAATGTAATGTAATGTAGTCAAAACTACTGAGTGTTGAGTGTTACTGAACGCATCGATATGGGAAATATCCATACAGTATCGATTAGGGGTGGGAATCACCAGATGCAGAGACGTGGCATGGCATGGCCTGCAAAAATAAATAAATAATAATAATATCGTGATACTTGGCGTCCAAGTATCGATACAGTATCGTGAAATAAAATATCGTGATACATCATTGCCGTATCGATTATATTGCCCAGCCCTAGTATGTGTGTGTATGTGTGTGTGTGTGTGTGTGTGTGTGTGTGTGTTTGTGTGTATGTGTGTGTGTGTGTGTGTGTGTGTGTGTATGTGTGTGCGTGAGGATCGGGACCTGGATAAGGTCACTCACCGACACATGTGGGCACGGTGCCGTTCCACTGGGCCAGCGTGCTGGGCACAGCCTCACACCTGATGGTGGTGGAGCCGTGGAGCGTGTAGCCCGGGTTGCACTCGAACACGACCGACGTGCCGATGCCAAAGTCGTTCCCGATGCGCTTCCCAAAGCGCGGCTCGGGGACGGAGCTGCACTGCGAGGCGCTGGTCCTGGGGACAGCTGGGAGGACAGAATGAGCGATGGGAAGACAAAGAAGACAGAGAGAAATGGTCAAGCCCCTCTGAATCTCCTCTCCACATCATCAGTCAGTCCAGTGGGCCGTGCCAGAGCAGAGGCTCTCTGTCTGTGGCACCAGCCACAGTCAATACTGAACAGGCTGCGTGTGATGAATGCAAGGTTAAGCCTTTTGTTTTCCTTTAAAGTCGAGCTGAACCCAAAAATTACTTTTCTTTTCTTTTAGTTCAAATACCTGGGTATGCAGGGCACCTATTTAATAATGTATGCAAAACAAATCAAAACAATCACACTTTTTCACATCAAAAGTTCGTTTTTCAAGATTTCATTGATAACAGTAATGTACAGTTTGCTGACGTCACCTAGTACTATCAAATTTCTACTCCATTTCAACCAATAATTTCACGACATGCAGCTGTCAATCAAATCTTCATTTCAGGATAATTTTCTCTTCCAAATGAAGGGGAAAATGGCGCCTAGTGCCTGTCATCTGGCAGAGTTTCTAGCCCATAAACTAACTACTAACTTGAGCAATTATGCAAATTAAATCAAACGGTAATGTCTAAGAATGCAAAGAAATGTAACTGGCTCGTTAAAACACACATTCCAGGAATATTATTTACATTTATAACGATAATGGCGCGCGCCTCCGAGCCTGACAGCCTCCCTGGCTGTCAGGGGTCGTCTCTCGGAGATTCCAGGCAGCGGGCAGCACCTATGGATCGGATTGTCCGCTCGCTCTGCACGAAGCAGCTGGCTCCCTGGTACTCTGCGGATCCCACTCGCGTAGCACGACAACAGGCTGAATCCCACTCGATTTGGGGGTGGAACACGCCAGGATTGGCCGATGCCAAAGCCAGTCCTCAGATTTGTCAAATCAAATCATCGACACGTATGGTCCGCCTCTCAATTCTTTAAGCCTTTTTCTTTTCTTTAAGGCAAAGCCAATGCACTACCAGGTGGCATAAGCAAAATGAAAGTTTCCATCACAAACATGTGGGAAAAGCATCAGGGAGAAAAGGCGTCTTACCTTGGTAAACAAAATGAAATCCTTTGGCCGTCTCTGTTCCATTAGTGGTAAACTTGAGTGTGATCTTGTTCCCTGAACTCAGAGGGAGCGTCTCGCCTACGTGGTAAAAGCAAAAGGGACATTATCATCATTATCATGGATATTTCATATGATTTATTATACAGTTACACTACAACAACAAAAAGGCACATTTTGATTCACTTCTGTGTGACAGTCCGGTAGCTGTGTTTGTTTAAACCGTGTTTTAATATGTTATGTGTCATTGTAATTCATTTCTAAAGTCTCATCTGATCTACACCCCCTTTGCAAAAATAGGTTAAAACAGACAAAATGAATTCTTAGAAACTGTCAAAATCTAATATTGCAGGTAGGGTGTGACAACAACAATTTACAACAGCTGTTTTGCTTTTGTAGTTTTAATTGGGTTCTCGGGGGAGTTTATTCATAATCATAACTAATTATGTATCATCATTGTGTTTCATTATAACATGAGTAGTTAGATTGGGGGGGGATCCTTTATCCTTTACAGAACTAGATTTATGCCTCCGCCATTAGTTCATTCTTGGGAATCGCGTTTGTGAGGTCACAGTGACCTTGAACTTTGACCACCAAAATTCCTTGACGCCAAGTTAATGTTTGAGGCAAATTTGATGAAATTCCGTCAAGGCATTCCTGAGATATGGCGTTAACAAGCTTGAAAATGGCATTGGAGAGGTCACAGTGACCTTGACCTTTTATCACCAAAATGTAATCCGTTCATCCTTGTGCCCAAGTCGACGTTTGAGCCAAATTGGAAGACATTCCATCAAGCCGTTCTTGAGATATCGCTTTAACAAACGTGGGAATGGCATTCGTAAGGTCAAAGTGACCTTGACCTTTGACCACGAAAATCGAATCAGTTCAAGCTTGAGTCCAAGTCGAAGTTTGAGGCAAATTTGATGAAATTCCATCAAGGCATTCCTGAGATATCACGTTAACAAGCTTTAAAATGGCGTTCGAGACGTCACAGTGACCTTGACCTTTGGCCTTTGACCACCAAAATCTAATCAGATCATCTTTGAGTCTAAGTGGGTGTTTGAGGCTTGATCGTATTGAGGTTGAATTGAAAGAGATGGATATGCTGTCTTGCCTGTGCTGCTGTGCTTTACAAAATGACTCATATCTATGAGCTGGCACAGCTAAATAAAGACACAGGCGGTTTGAGGTCTCATAAGTTCTACCTGAGTGGGATCCATAGATGGATGAAAGGAGGGCAGCATCTGTAGAGCGTCCATCATAGATCTCAACCACATCGCTGGTCAGCGTCTGGAACACCACAAACTGACCAAACAGCACTGCAGAGACAGGAAGAGGAGGAGAGAGAAGATCACAAACAATCCAGAAATACATGTCAGCGTAGGTCAGTCCAGCTCACGGTGCTTTTCTTAATGTAGTGTCCCAGGGAGGCAATTATGAGGTAGGCTGGTCTGAATCCAAATGGCTGAATCTCTTTAAGAGTCTGGCCGTTACTTTGACATCACTGACACCTTGGAGAACAGCAACGCTCAAGGTTAATTTTGTTCTTCTAACTGGAGCACTCCCTCAAGCCTTGAGTAGGAACATTTGAGCAGGAACGACGCACTAAATCTCTGACCTTCAAAGGTCTGTAATCATGATCGGAGTCGGTGCTGTGGAAATATTCACAGGATTGCTGATCTGCAGCTAGTTTGGCCCTCATGTGATGGAGAGATAGCAGCACGTTATCGAATACCTTGGATCAGTACTTCGGTAAATCTATCTAAATAAATAAAGTCCAGGAATCTCTGTTTATGTGACCAATCGACTTCGAACTTGGCAGGTGGGTTGTTGTTGCTGGGGACCCGAGGACGTGCAGTGTCGGATTTAGTATAGCCAAGCAGTGGGCCCGTTCCAAACGGCCATGCTTGGAACATGCTGCACTAGTCCCTCATAGATTGTGGGAAATAGGTTGATGATCCACTGTGCTGAGAAGAGCTCAGGTGTGCCTGTTTTTTCCCCCCCTCAGATCTCACAAGTCCTCAAGATACCAACTAATAAGGTAAAGGTAAAGTCCCAACGATTGTCACACACCTGAGTGTGCAAAATTTGTTCTCCGCATTTGACCCATCCCCTGGTGGAGCGGTGAGCGGCAGCGTGCGCCCGCGCTCGGGAATCCTTTGGTGATCTAACCCCCCAATTCCAACCCTTTGATGCTGAGTGCCAAGCAGGGAGGCAAATGGGTCCCATTTTTATAGTCTTTGGTATGACTCGGCCAGGGATCGAACTCACGACCTCTCAGTCTCAGGGCGGACACTCAAACCACAAGGACACTGAGCTGGTCTCACTCCGGTGCATAGAAACAATACAAACATGAAGCAAATCATTACCAGCTGACACAGAAAGTCATACTTTTCATGCAGTAGGCTTCTTGGAGAGGAGCTTTTCATGGTGCATGTCACTAATTTGCTCTTCATAATTGGCATAATTTGCATTAATTATTGCGATGGTTAAAATCGCAATTTCCCAGAGGGACTGTTTTATGTGACATTTTCTTAGTGTTCAACAATTAGAATTTTATGTCTCACTTAGGTGCACCACAGCATTAAAAATGTGGAGAACCTCTGATGGACTGTGGAGGAGGCGGACATGGTGTGAGTGTGACCTTTGCACAGTAGGTAGATGATTGCTCTATGCAAGACAGGGGAAAGAGAATATTATGTGAGCACCAAAAAATAGACTGCAAGCATGACTTCACTTTTCAAGTGATACCATTTAGGAGAAAAATATTTATCTGCACCTCAGACAATATAAAGTATGCTGATTGAGCTATGCTGATGCTAATATGAATGCATCATACCCATAAACAGCTAAGCCCATTATGTAAATTCTTAAAACCACAATTCTACCTCACCAAAAAGGTCTTATTGAAAATATTCTTTATGTAGATGAATAATTCTGAAAATAATAAGAAAGCAAGAAAGAAAGAAAGAAAGAAAGAAAGAAAGAAAGAAAGAAAGAAAGAAAGAAAGAAAGAAAACAAGGCTAGGTCAAACCTAGCATATGGCCAGCACAGAAAAGCGTTGACGAGCCTGTTGGTTGTAGCAGAGCTGTCGGTGGCAAAAGTATGAAGGATATAATGGAAAATCAGTATGGTAAGAAAGCCCTAGAAAATAATTATTTAATTATGTAGTTGCATTTAATAAAACATTTTATTATAATACATTAATGTGTGTGTACAGTATGTGTGTGCACGGGTGTATTTATTGTGAAATTCTAAAATATGTCACATTTGTCGCATTAAAAGGACCGCACCCCTCTGTATAGCCTCATGGTGCCTTTTCAACTTATATTGTTCTAATTACATCTCTCCCAGTTAGCAGTATCCCAAAATCCTAAGTTCATGATGGAATCGCTTACGCTGCGGTGCAGTCTTTCAAAAAACCACAAAATAAGTTTTGAGCAGCACAGTCCACACATGCTGTGTGCTGTGGTTTGGTGAAGTGTGGACAAAATTAGAAGGCGAAATAGCGATTTCTGTGAAATAGGCCCCACCCACAACACTTTGCAAGTCGATTATATCGCAACGGTGAGGTCTTTAAAAAAAATGGCAAAACAGGTTTTGTGCAGGACAGATGTGGTTTGGTGAAGATTTGACAAAATTTGAAGGAGAAATAGCGAAAAAATGCTTTTGGACAAAATTCTAAATGGCGGAAAATCTAGTTAGATGAAAATGGGCGTGGTCTATATAGAAAGAATGTTGATCGTAGAAGCTATGGTTCCAAAGTTATGGACCAAAACGTAAAGAGGGCAGCTATAGCGCCACCGTGAGGTCAATCAGTGTAATTTTTTAGGTCAGAGTAGAAGAGTACTCTATGAACCTATGTACCCAATTTGGGAACAGTCGCTCTTATGGTTTGTGAGCTACGGGTACTTATTGTTGCCATAGCGCCCCCTATAGTCGAAATGACACAATTGTTTTTTTATCAGCTCAGAGTACACCTGTACCAAGGTTCAAACGCAACGGACAATACGTTCCGGAGTTAGGGTGATTTTTGTGAACTAGGCCACACCCACAAAAGGGTGTGGTCGGAAGTCGATTATATCGCAATGGTGCGGTCTTGCAAAAAACCACAAAATAAGTTTTGTGTTGGACAGTCCACACACGCTGTGTGATGTGGTTTGGTGAAGATTGGACAAAATTTGAAGGAGAAATAGTGTGGGGGGGGGGGAGAAACGTGTTTGGAGAAAATTCAAAATGGCGGCCATTTTTGTGAGACGAAATGGGCGGGGCCTCAATCAGCAGATGCGTAATGACCCAAGGAATTCAGGGGAAAAATTATTTTGATTGTAGATGCTACGGTTCGTAAGTTATGGACCAAAACGTAAAGAGGGCTGTTATAGCACCACCTAGTGGTCAACAAGTGTAATTTTTTCGCCCATAGTAAAAGGTGGCTCTGTGAACCTACCTACCAAGTTCGGTAGCGGCAGGTCTTATGGCTTCTGAGTGGGACCTAATGGGCTTCCAAATAGCTTGCAAATTGGGTGGACTGCGTGCGCTGGCCAAAAATATTATTATTTATAAAAGAATTGGCCAACATGAATGATCTGTTTACTTCTGTTTATAATTTCTGATGGTTGTTGATATAAAAAAAAAATTATTCTTGAATGTACAGGACTAGGTTCTGTTTCCGAGTAACAGCCTTGGTGATGTGAATGCAATGAAAGTGGGGAGGGGGGGGAGTGCAACATCTAGAATGTTATCAACGTTGCATGTTATCAATAGCACCTTAATTTAATTAAAAGACCTTTACTAAATGACATGTCAAATGACTGAAATGAGAACAGTATTGTTTATCGCAAAAGACTACATTGAACTTATAGCAATGATCATCAGATAATTATGTAAATAGTGTCCTGCATGAATATTTCCAATTAACCATCCGTGATTATATCAATGTGTACGCGCCCTTCAACGCAATCTGATCTTTGTCCGACCGAATGAACGGACATGGCCGATCGGCTCAGTAGGTCCGTGATGCGGTGTGTGTGTGTGTGTGTGTGTGTGTGTGTGTGTTTGTGTGGACGCGCGCATGTGCATGTGTGTTAGTGCGTGCATGCCCGTGCACGTATATATGTGTGTGCATTACCTATGGGGCAGATAACAGTCTCAATCTCACCCTCTGGTGCACAGGCTAAACCCTCCTTTTGGCCTGCTCTCTATCATTCTATCACTCACTCTCCATGATCCGAGCTAGGCCCCCCCCCCCTCTTCCTTCATCCCTGATGAAGATGGATGCACAGCAGAGACGACACATTAGTATGAAATACTACCGTCATCTTCCCGTTTGACAAGTAGCTTTTAATCTGTGAGAAAAACCACTGATAAACAGCACGGTCTTAAGCTCCTACGCTATGCGCTTCTTCATCAAACATTCATCTCTATTTGATTTGGTAGAGTTCTTTATCGAGCTTGTAAATAGAAAGAACCAGTACCATGTCTAAGTTAATTTAGACAATAAATGTACGCCAGCAGCTTGTTCAGTCTAGTTGTATCTTTATGGTTAGATTTGAACAAACTGACACCTGGTTTATCCTTCCAGCGATCCTCGATTGGAGCTGCAGTTGAACATGAGCTAAATATCTTCGTTTCAATTTGGGGCGGTGCCATGGTGACAGAAATGAAGCTGGTGAAAAACAGATGCTGTAACACAGAGACGCTCATGTCCTATTTTGGGGGCCATGCTGTGAAGAGCAGGCTTCACTCACGATACTGCTAAACTGAATACGCCCAGAGCCACTGCATTAACCCATTGATCCCCAGTGTTGGGGGTAACTCATTACAAAAGTAACATATTACATGTAGTATATTACTTTTAGCAGTAACTCAGTAATATAACTTATTACTTCAGTAATATTATACCAGTTACTTTGTCAAGTAACTCAAGTTACAAATTGAGTTACATTTTTATTAAATCAAAGCACATATTTAAAAAAGATACAATCATTTCCTAATCAAACGTATTTGTTTTTATGCAAATAACCACTATAGATGACAATAACAAAGGAAAATAATAACATTTAGAATTTTTTGTTTGTTTACACTGACTTCAAGGCGGTTGAAATGATTTTTCGGGATGGTTCCAGGGCAGCAATGTCATTCTGCTGCTGCTGTTGTTTTGGTAAAAGTAATGCAAAAGTAGCGTACTAAGTAACGAGTTACTCTACACAGAAAGTAATATTGTAAAGTAACTTATTACTTTCAAATGAAAGTAACTAGTAATATGTAGTATATTACATTTTGAAAGTAACTTGCCCAACGCTGTTGATACCTGATGCAGCATTTGCGTGTATATCCCTCATTTGTGTGCATATCCCTTTAAGACCGCAAACTGTCTTAAAGGGATACACACACAAATTCTGCATCAGGTATCAATGCATTAAGCACATGTGCCTGAAGGCAGAGCACGCACAAAGTGCTTGTTGAAGAAGTGTTAAAGCCACTGCTAACAGGCAATAACTAAAGGTAAGGAAAATGACAAGCATATGTTTGTCCTTCTGGTGATGAATTATGGAGGAGCTTGCTGTCATCTTCATTTTGTAGCAGCAGCACGGAGCTTCTCTGGCGTATAGGCCCACGGTACAATACTGTAAGCTCTTATAGCAGCCACAGAAGCTTCAAAGAGAGAGAGAGAGAGAGAAGAGTAAGACACAAGAAAGACTAAGAAATGGAGAGAGGGGGCGTGCGACTCGAGGGTGGGTGGAACAATTTCTATGTTTATATAATAAAGGTGACTCACTTCTCGGTCTGTGCCACATGAAATAGATCGAACACAAACAGCAGCCAGAGACAAATGACAGCCAGGAAACTTTGACAAAGCAAAAAAACACACAAACGCACACGCGGATGCGCGCACACACACGAACGCGTGCGCACACACACACAGGCACACTCACACGCAAGCCTCCTCTGCTGCCTGTAGGCTGAACCAGTGTCTGAATATGAGATGCTCATTCCCCTCAGGGAGAGCTCACCGCTATCGTATTAGCATAGCAGCACCAGTGTTATGCAGAATAGGCTGCACTTCATAGCTTGGTGCACACACACACGCATGTGCGCACACACACACACACACACACACACACACAAAGAAGCACGTTTTATACACACACTCACGAGTACATTCGTGCTCATTTCTCTCTCTAATCCAAAGCCAGTCGAGCGTGACTCCAACCTGCTCCTCGGCTGTAATCACGTCCAGCTATTAAGTCAATAAATCATCGTAAACGTGTTAGCTAATTTATGCCAGACTATGATGAATCTTCTGTCCTCTGGGTGTGCTGGTAGGATTATCATGCAACATACTTTGGTACAATGGAGGATGTCACCTCTCCAGCCTGCATCTACTCTCCTAATGCTTCACCTTGAATTCTCCTATAGCCATGAAGTCCCTCCCGTCTCATTTGCATTTCTCTATGGGTGTTTGATCATGATATTAGTGCTTTATCTCAAACCAACATGCCCACTGGGAGGCGCCAAATTGCTCGTTGATCCTAATCACATGTGATGGTAATCTAATTTTCTTTTCTTCTCAAAATAAGAGTGATCTTTGAAAAATGGCCGTGGTGGGTTCCTACGGCCTCAGACAGTCATTTTTAATGGATGAGGGGAGCGCTTTAATTAATCACACAGTTAAGGAAATCAAATCTGAGTCTGGGGTCACACAGCACACAGTGGACTCATTAACAGGAGCCTGAAGGGATTGTAGGGAAAAGCACAGTCACCTACAGTGCAGTGTATAGTCCCCGAATTCACTTTAGATACTGTACACCTTGGAAGACCGCATATAGACCTTATTCGATTGACGTCACTCACGTACGGGCACGCCCACCGCCGCCATATTCTTGACATTCCGCAGCGCGCTGTTTAAAAGTGACTGACAGCTGTCATAGCTTAGGACGCTAGCCAACGTTACTTACTAGTTTATTTAATGCTGTTTTTACTGCGTCAGGAGCTATTTCACAACAGCGATAGTGTGCTGTGTCATAATACACGGCTGTAGTAATAGCAGTAATAAAAGCCCAGGTGTTAGCTACTAGCTACTGTCCACAAACGTGAAGGGAAAGAGAATAGAGGCTAACGTTAGTAGCAAACATGGGCTCATGCAAGCAAGCGTCAGATCAAACAAACATTTAACGTTAAGGTTATTTACCTTTGCTGTCACGACAATGTTTGATGATGATGATGATGATGATGATGATGTCGTTGATGATGCCTAGCTAGGCCAATACTGTATTCACAATGTCCGGTACGTTATACCTGGCAATATAATGAGTTATATTTACTCTAAGTACGTTTTTTATAGGGGTCCGCACCTCCGACCAAACTTATTTTTTCATCACTTCTCTTTGAAGCCATAACTGTTGCTATAAGCTCGGCCAGACTACGTTACGGCTGTGGTTTGTCAACAATATGGCGCCGTCCGGGGTTATCGAATAAGGTCTATAGGCAATACAATCTCCAAAATAAACGTACGAATGTTGGTCGGTCCACAGCGCAAAATGTAGTTTCAAGATAACGGCTCTCAAATTAAAAAAGAATTGTAGAATCTCAACGTCCATTTGAAATCAGCAAATATAACAACGTTGCTTATGTTTAGGTTATGTTCCAATGTTGAACTTGAACTTGAATGAACCCCAGAGGTACACAGGTAGCACACTCAGATCTTCAGGACACCCATTTATTCTGGCCATATCAACACAATATTGGTTATGTGATGTTTAGGCAACTAAACAGCTTGGTTAAGGTTAGAAACGGGACACATCGGGAGTCAAAGCGACGTCTGTTCCGACGAGAAAGGTGAAAGTTGAAAGATGAGGAAGCTACCGGTCCTCCAATCCCACCTCATTTCAATCCCACCTCATTTCAATCCCACCTCATTTCAATCCCACCTCATTTTAATCCCACCTCATTTCAATCCCACCTCATCTCAATCCCACCTCATTTCAATCCCACCTCATCTCAATCCCACCTCATTTCAATCCCACCTCATTTCAATCCCACCTCATCTCCCTTACTTGTCAGCGACCTACTTCAATATCAGTCTCTCGTTACAGTACATTAAACGACCGGACCTCTCGTTACAGTACATTAAACGACCTCTAGCCTCTAGCACTCGCCTGAGGCAGCCAAACAGACGTAACGTCTTCTATCAATTTTAAAGATGTTTTTTGTGAAACTAAACTACAGTACGTCTTTGGGTTGTGGACCAACGTTACTATGTCACAATTTGTTGGAGACTGGGTTGGCATAGGACTCAGAAAAGCCTACATTCTTTGGGTAAAGGATTCAACAGGGTGCTGGAAACGTTCCACAGGCATCTTGGAGAGTGTTGACTCAACACACAGTTCCAGCAGATCTTTCTACAGGACATCATCTCAAGGCTTCTCTTGGGTTGAGGCCACTGGAGTACATTTAAGTCACTGTCACTTTGGTGGAATCATCTTGAGACAGCACGCTTTGTGACATGGCACATCTTCCTGCTGGAAGTCTCTTTTTTTTCGCTTCAATTTTTGATAGAACAATATATGAACAAACAGGCTGAGACACAGGAAAAGACATTCAACATGACAACGTGGAGCTACCAGCCACATAAGGTGCTGATGTGTTTGTAAGAGATAGTGTGCATGGATCCCATGCAAGGGGTCAATGAGATACATCCGTCACCTCTAACCTCAGTCACCTGTCATTCTTAACCTCATCAAAGTACTGTCATTTGCTACTGTTGTGGCTCTCTCGTGAGGGAGAAATCCACAAACGCTACAGATTAGCCTCCTGAAAAGCTGTGTAAAGATCGGCGTGGCCTGGGGTCCTTCAGGCTAGAGCGAGGTGCTCGGCGCAGGCGAATGACGTGCAGCGCACAGGCCCTCTTGAGGCATCCTCTTTGCCCATGGTACGGCATAGTAGGATTGCCTTTTCCCCAGGGAGGTTCTGGTGAGACGAAGGAGGAGCGCGGCCGGGAGTCACCCACACAGGGCCTTAGACCTCCATGCACCGAAGGGTCTTTCAATACTGCGGTGTAGCACTAGCTCTATTGCAGCGGATTGGGCGTGATCAACCCTTCCACGGGCAACGTTGCAGACAGAGTAGGAAGGCTGATCCGTGAGCGGCTGCTTCTGGGACGCGGGTCGGGGTCGTAATCAGCCTCGGCTGGGTCTACTGGGCGAGGGTGTATGATGTTGACAGACCCGAAACATCTTACGACCCCAGTTAACATCACTGATGACGCGTCCCAGCGCATGCTGTAGTTAGTAGGGGTGGGGGAAAAAATCGATTCACCTAAGTATCGCGATTTTTAATGTCACGATTTTTTGGATCGATCTTTTATTCCAGAATCGATAATCGCAAATAAAAAAAAAAAAAAAAAAAAAAAAAAAAAAAAAAAAAAAAAAAAAAATTTTTGGGTGCTTGCAGTCAGGCCACTCACTGAACAGCAGGCCAGGCGCCGCCTACTGGTTTACTAGTGGTTTTATTACTTTATTAGTTAGTCTGAAGTAATAATTACACTTCAGGGTTAAAGTGGGTGCATCTCATTGTAAAATTGGACCCAAATCTGGCTTCAAACGGCCCAAATTTCACGCGCGTTGGCCCATATCGGCCTGGCCTGCTTGGTATCTAATGCCCGGCCTGAATTATGATCCCAGTCCGCCCCTGTTTTTAACTATATCGCCCAGCCCTACTCATGATATATAATATACAGTCTCTAGTGTATGATTCAACTTTTCCCATGTTCTAATCTAGTGTAAAAAAGCAAACAAACTGAAAAAATAAAAGAAAAAAATAAACAAAAATCGCAATAAATCGTAATATCGAATCGCAATAATCGTAGAATCGCAATAATCGTGAATCGCAATATATATCGAATCGGCACCAAAGTATCGTGATAGTATCGAATCGGGAGATAAGTGAATCGGCACAGCCCTAGTAGTTAGTATGTATTTTGAACTGTCAGCTAGAATTAGCTAGACATATTTTCTGTGAAGCCCTCTGAGACATGCTTGTGAATTAGGGCTATACAAATAAACTTGACTTGACTTGACTTAAAGCGCCCAAACGAAACGAGTAACAACTGTAAGTATACATAACCCCCATAGAATATAACCCTGAGTGTTTGGAAAGAGCTCTCCCCTATGCATTGACTTGTTAGGAAGAGAGAGTAAAACAGAGAGCAGAAGTGGAGGAGGGCGGAGGAAGGCGGAGCCTGTGGAGGAGGGTGGAGCCTGGAGGCTGGAGAGACGCCAACATATCTGATTGGCTTTCTGATATTCTCCCTCGGCCATCAACTTTGGCAGCGCCTCTCACTTTTTGGCTTTTGGGACGGTGTCTCTTCCTGTCACAAACAAGGGCAAATGCTGCAGATACTGTAGGATTATTAGAAATGCTGCAGATAGGATTATTAAAATACAACAGAGACGCATTTTCACTCTGTCTCTCATCTTACTGCTACAGAATGAATCAATGTGGCCTATTGGATCGTGTGTGTGTGTGTGTGTGTGTGTGCGTGTGCGTGTGTGTGTGTGCGCGTGTGTGTTCATATATGCCACACAGGCAACAAATTCCACAGTGCAAAGTGGAGACTGGAGACCCGCTTGGAGTACATTATCCTGCTTTATAAAACGGCTCTCTCAAATCAAGCAATCTGATTGGTTCACAGCCATTGTATAAATCCCGTAACCGAGTCCAATAACCCATGGCCATGGGTTATTGAGTTGCCATGGCAACTCTCTTACTAAAAGGCAAGAAAAAACAAATGGCGGAGACAGCTGTCAGATCCTTGTGAATCGATCTTCGCTTATAACTTTACTAATACTTCGCAGAAAATGATGTTTTGTACAAGAATAGACGTGGGCTAGGGGTCTTAACCCCTCTCTCGCGCGCCCTCACTCTTAACCCCGCATTTCTAAATAAGACGTAACGTTACTTGGTGTCGGCATATGGCTCTGGTGTGGGGCTTTGCAAAAAGCTCTCAGCAAGCGCCAGGATTGGCCAATGTCAACTTCAGTCTCCAGAACGATCCAATCAAATCACCCGCACGTCTATCTTCTTGCTAGAGGTCCCGCCTTACAGTAGTGTTTCAACTGACTATCAGAATACCATGCCAGTCGGACTTATAGTATTATTATTATATTTATATTATCATACTTGGAAACCGTTTTATAAAAGCAATATAGCACTCGAGCAGCGTGTGTTGTGGAATATATCCCGCTGATAAGCTGTTATCCCACTCGGCCTGCGGCCTCGTGGGATAACAGCTTATCAGCGGGATATATTCACCACAACACACTTGCTCTCGTGATATATTGCTTAATTATAACATGGCTTTGTTGAATACTCGATTGTGATTGGTCAATCACAGCATTCTACCGTCTGTTATTTATGTATAGCAGACCACTCCTACTGTAGGTAGAACAGACTGTTGCTATGCAGACTGTTCTGAAACACACGAAAACACACGATTTCAGACGGACAAGCCCGTCTTTATTGTCACACGATTACACATCGTGCACGGATGGCCACAAACACACACATGCTGACGGTGGCCGGTGAAATTTGTCCTCTGCATTTAACCCATCCAGGCATGTCCTTTCCTCCGGGGGGCAGGCCAGGAGCAGTGGTCGCTTTTCTCGTACAGCGCCCGGGGACCAACTTCGGATGTTGTCGTCACTGGTCGGATGACGATGACGATCTGATCTTCTGCATGTTTTTAATGGGGGGGGGGGGGGGGGGGTTATATACGGAGGAACCCCCCTGGGGGAGCACGGGGAGAACATGCAAACTCCACACAGACGTGAAGAGCACGTCCAGTCATATCAATCCACAGAAAGAGGTCCCCTAAGGCAGAGGTTCTCAAATGTTTTTCAGCCAAGGACCCCTTACAAGATAGAAAATATACCGGGGACCCCCTCATTCTGATTTGTGATTTTGGGCTAAGCTTAATTGTTTCCACGGTAACGTGCTTGACTTTTAATTTGATAGGTTTGTTATTAGAATGTAATCCATGAACCATTTTAGATTTAAAGCATAAACTATTTTCGTTGAACTATGAAGATTTTGCAAAAAATATATATTTTTTTTTATTACATTACATTTACATTACGCATTTGTTTTGTCCAAAGCGACTTACAATATCACAATTTGTCAACAGAAAACCACTATGCAACACAATCAATGACAGCCAAGATATTTTGATAGACTAGCACCATGTAGGAAGTAGTTTGAGAAGGAATAAGTAACATGTAGCATTTTATTAAAAAAAAAAAAAAAAGTACCTGAAAACTTTTTGCGGACCCCTGGGAAAGTGCCACGGACCCCCATTTGAGAACCACTGCCCTAAGTTGTACGGTTATTTAGCTCATTCGCGACACCGGGTGTTTTTTTATTTATTTTAGTTTACCGTAGCTTTCTTATTGAAAGTAGCCGTGTAATAAGCAGGATAATCTATATTGAGCCGGTCATTATCACAAAATAAACCCCTTTAGGATGATCAGGAGGACCCCGGCATGAGTTAGGAAAAAGATAAAAGGTTTAGCACTATTTCCTCAAAGAAAACATTCATTTGGGCTTTTTGTTCAGTGCAAGGTTTCTTTTTCCTGCAGCAAACTTAATTCCCTTCAAGTCATTAGATTTTGATGCTTAGCAGAAGGGCAGGCATCACCATGTTAAAGTGTGCATGTCTGAAAAGCCTGTGGTAGGACTAGGAGTAACAACAGTGTTTCCCATACATGAAGGAATTTGTGGCGCACCGTCACAAAAGGATTTTGACCACCACAAAAAAAAAAAAAAAAAATTACAGTGCACCTGAACGCAACATGCAAGATACCCGCTGAATAAGTGTCCAAATGTTCATGTTATTCTGGCCAATACTTCTGTTATAGCATTTCAGTCTGGAGTATGGAATATCTTTCAATAATCTATGATGTAGCTGCTAAATTGTCAAATACCGCCGTCTGCTCGCTACCCAGGCACTTATGTATGTACTTAACCTAACTAACTTAACCTAACTAACTATCCGGTGTGTCAGCATTGTCAGCCTAAACTCCGGCGGACACCCCAAAAACCTACAATCCGCTACAGAAAAATGTATATTGTTTGTTTATTAACTGGCCCCTCGCCTTCTATCATTTCACGAAAGTGGCAAAGCAAGTTGAGTATTCCTGACCTATAGGGAGAAATTTAGTTTGTCATTGTAAACCCACAGCACAGTAATGATGACATGTTCTTCATAGATCTAGCCTTTTAATTTTGCTCTTAAGCTTTCTCAAAGTACACCAAATTCATGGATTTTTACTTTAAAATGTTTAAAAAAAATATCGCGGGGGGGCATGCACCCGCACCCCCCTAGGGGGTCTGCGGTCCCCCACCACAAATTCTCTAAATCCTGTGGGAAACACTGAACCACCTCTGCCAGGAGCCCAAAGACAGAAGACCTGAAGACCTGGGGTATAGGGGCTTACTGTACTCATATAAGTGAATCATAGTATATGTGAAATTCAAATGATTGAAATTTCATTCCATTTTATCAGTGCAGTGCATGGTTGAACACTTCAAACGTTGCTTGCAAATCAAGTTGGAATCGTGATAAGCCTGTTTTGCTGGAGGTGTCTGGATATAAAAAAAAGGACGCCCTTCAGCCAATCAGAATTGAGTATTTATCTATAATAGAGTATCTATATTGGGGCAGATAACAGGCTCCCCTGCTCAGGCATCATGTGGAAGCTAATCAGTGAGCCTTGACTTCTTTATATGGCCTCTATCTCTCTTTCCATCAGTCTTTTGGCTTCTGTCTTCCTCTCCTGACTGAATATCTATCAAAAGAAGAGAGCTGAATAGAGACTCGAAATATGATATCGCACGCTCCTTTCTAGCGTCCCTCGCTGCCTCTGCACGTGCTCGCTCGCTCAACTGGCAATGCTCATTTCTAGCGTGCCTCGTTGGTTTGCCCTCGAGGTGTTGCCCGTTTCGTGGGGGTTTCGGCAAGAAAGTTCACATATTAGCATGATAATCCTTACAGATTATCAAGAAGAACCCATTTCCCAATCTGCTAAAACAAAAGAAAGTTTGATGCTACTTAAACCCTGAAAGTCAATAGCTAAAGCATCGGAGATTTGTTGGACTAGGGCAATATTGTGGGTGATATGTGATGGTCATTTCTTTCACAAATTGACATTTTTACACCAATATCCTTGTTTCCATGTTTGTTTTTGCACACAAACGCACAAAAGGGACAGGCGAAAGCTTTTGCTTGCTTTGTTTATGTGCTTTCTTTCTTTTCAAATTATTTGTTGTTGGTTTTAAAACTAATGCAGTGCAGAGTCTTAACACATTCACTGCCAGCCGTTTTTTTTTTACTGTAGGTAGCTTCTGCCAAAGGGTTTTTTTGAGGATTCTGGCTCATCTTTCAAGACCCGAGGATTCTTTTCTGCTAAGATTTTGTGAACACAAAATATCTCAAAAGAACTAATAGAATGTGTGCTTTCTCTGTCTAAAAGAGTTAGTTTGTAGAGTTAGTAGTTATGTAGGCATTAGCACTTGAATACAGCATGGTTTCAGCGTCTGAAAATTTAAGCTGAGATAAATAGCTTTTTGTGAAATTCGATAGAACAGTCACTTTAACCATTCATTTTTGGCATCAGTAAGACGTCAGACATCTAAACAATAGTTTTGAACAGTAATTTCCTCCATAACAGCAGGAAACCCCCCTCTCCTTCAAACTCCTCCCTCCGTGTGTGTTCTTCTTGGCTGCAGCGGGCGTGTCACAAGCGAGTTTCTGCTGCTGCTGCTGCTGCTCCTGTCTGCTGGCGGCCGCTGGGCAAGTCTGGATGGGCTCGCTCGTTTCTTGGGGTTTCGGTTGAGAGCTTTGATGAAGCTTTTGCGATTCTGGTCTTATTTATGCTGCGTGTTTCAAAGTGTGTTGCACCCATAATCTATTATGCAAATTTGCAATCCCCCACCGCCAGCAACCAGCGCGAAAACGAAAGCGTTTTCGCCAATCCATTTTACAGTATGAGAATGGTTTCATCGCGCGTTCCCCTGCAGTTTTGGCTCGGCTTTTTCTAGTCTGGAGAGCACTGTCGCCACTTAGTGGGTCGGTGGAATGGGTTGTACACGTTCGGTGGCTCCCATATTTATATAGAAGATGTAAAAGGGTTAGATGCACATCTGACCGTCAATTTTTTTTTTTTTTTTTGACGTATCAACTCGTCATTGGCAGTGAACGTGTTAAGCCGCCTACAGACTGTAAGACTTTAGCAATCTTATAAGTTAATTGAGGCCACACTGTGTGACGTTGGATCGAATAAACTTGGGTACAACGTCAGGTTCGAGTTCGATTCTCGCCTGGGACACTGTGGGCGCTGTGGTTGTGTTCCCCCCCATATCTTCAGTGCCTACTGCCCAGGTGGGGTATCTCGTCGTAAGGGCCTTTCTCTCTGTGTGGAGTTTGTATGTTCCCCCAGTGCTCCCCCAGGGGGTTCCTCCGTATATAACCCCCCCACTAAAAACATGCAGAAGATCAGATCGTCATCGTCATCCGACCAGTGACGACAACATCCGAAGTTGGTCTCCGGGCGCTGTACGAGAAAGCGACCACTGCTCCTGGCCTGCCCCTCGGAGGAAAGGACATGCCTGGATGGGTTAAATGCAGAGGACACTTTTCACCGGCCACCGTCAGCATGAGTGTGTTGTGGCCGCATGCATGTGTTGTGGTGTTCGTGTGACAATAAAAGACGGGCTTGTCCGTTACGAGAGAGGTTTGACGAGACAGAATAAGATGGTTGACAGTGGTAATAACATTATGACAGAGCAACCAATGATCTCCCCCTCCCCACCCCTGCTTTGCTTATGTGCTAATAACCACGTTGCTCTCCTATCACTACAGTTTCCCATTGGCGTGAGCTTCACTGGACTCAAACGATTTCAGGTCTGAATCAAGCTACAGAAACTGAACACTGATAGAAGCTGCAACTGGTCCACAGCCAGCCAGGTCAACTATTACTGAGCCGTGCTGGGAAGAGCACACATGCTGGGAATAGAAAGCAGTGCTGCTAATGTAACTTAAGGCTCGTTTTAGCCCAGAGCCACTGCATTAGCTACATCATGTGCCTTGATGCAAAATATGCACAAGGGGGGTGGGGGGAAAATCGATACACCATAGTATCGCGATATTTTGCCTGACAATATTGTATCGATATTTGGACGCCAAGTATCGATATTGCAATTTTTTTTTTTTTTTTGCAGGCCATGCTATGCCAGGCCACCGGGCATCTGCCCGAAGCGCCTGATGGTGCAGTCCGCGCCTGCAGTGGCGTATTGAGTCCAGAGAAGCTTAATAATGTAGCCTACATGTGGGGCCAAAACAAAACAAAAAAACACTGCATGTTTTACTTCCGGTGAGGTCAAGGAAAAGGTAGGAACGAGTTAGGAGTGACAATATATCGAAATATCGCAATATTCAATATATCGCAATATCGGCGATATCGCAATACTATCGTATCGTGACTCAAGTATCGTTTTAGTATCGTATCGTGGGCATCTGGTGATTCCCACCCCTAGACAAGGCCCATCTGAAAAGGTATGAAAGACACTGAGAACATAGCAGAGGCAACAGCTAAAGGTAAGGAAAGACACTGAGAACATAGAGGCACCAGCTAAAGGTAAGGAAAGACACTGAGAACATAGCAGAGGCAATAGCTAAAGGTATGAAAGACACTGAGAACATAGCAGAGGCAACAGCTAAAGGTAAGGAAAGACACTGAGAACATAGCAGAGGCAATAGCTAAAGGTATGAAAGACACTGAGAACATAGCAGAGGCAACAGCTAAAGGTAAGGAAAGACACTGAGAACATAGCAGAGGCAACAGCTAAAGGTATGAAAGACACTGAGAACATAGCAGAGGCAACAGCTAAAGGTAAGGAAATACACTGAGAACATAGCAGAGGCAACAGCTAAAGGTATGAAAGACACTGAGAACATAGCATAGGCAATAGCTAAAGGTAAGGAAAGACACTGAGAACATAGCAGAGGCAATAGCTAAAGGTAAGGAAAGACACTGAGAACATAGCAAAGGCAATAGCTAAAGGTATGAAAGACACTGAGAACATAGCAGAGGCAATAGCTAAAGGTATGAAAGACACTGAGAACATAGCAGAGGCAACAGCTAAAGGTAAGGAAATACACTGAGAACATAGCAGAGGCAATAGCTAAAGGTATGAAAGACACTGAGAACATAGCAGAGGCAACAGCTAAAGGTAAGGAAATACACTGAGAACATAGCAGAGGCAATAGCTAAAGGTAAGGAAATACACTGAGAACATAGCAAAGGCAATAGCTAAAGGTAAGGAAATACACTGAGAACATAGCAGAGGCAATAGCTAAAGGTAAGGAAAGACACTGAGAACATAGCAAAGGCAATAGCTAAAGGTATGAAAGACACTGAGAACATAGCAGAGGCAATAGCTAAAGGTAAGGAAATACACTGAGAACATAGCAGAGGCAATAGCTAAAGGTAAGGAAATACACTGAGAACATAGCAGAGGCAATAGCTAAAGGTAAGGAAAGACACTGAGAACATAGCAAAGGCAATAGCTAAAGGTATGAAAGACACTGAGAACATAGCAGAGGCAATAGCTAAAGGTAGGAAAGACACTGAGAACATAGCAAAGGCAATAGCTAAAGGTAAGGAAATACACTGAGAACATAGCAGAGGCAATAGCTAAAGGTAAGGAAAGACACTGAGAACATAGAGGCAATAGCTAAAGGTAAGGAAAGACACTGAGAACATAGCAGAGGCAATAGCTAAAGGTAGGAAAGACACTGAGAACATAGCAGAGGCAACAGCTAAAGGTATGAAAGACACTGAGAACATAGCAGAGGCAACAGCTAAAGGTAAGGAAAGACACTGAGAACATAGCAGAGGCAATAGCTAAAGGTAAGGAAAGACACTGAGAACATAGCAGAGGCAATAGCTAAAGGTAGGAAAGACACTGAGAACATAGCAGAGGCAATAGCTAAAGGTAAGGGAAAATGCCAGCATATGTTTGCCCTTCTGCTGATGAATGATGGAAGAGCTACCTGTGGTCTTTGCTTTTGGGCGGGACCGGCCTTCTGAGAGCCAGGCCTGTGACAGCACACACAGGCCTTCTGAGACCCAGGCCTGTGACAGCACACACAGGCCTTCTGAGACCCAGGCCTGTGACAGCACACACAGGCCTTCTGAGAGCCAGGCCTGTGACAGCACACACAGGCCTTCTGAGAGCCAGGCCTGTGACAGCACACACAGGCCTTCTGAGACCCAGGCCTGTGACAGCACACACAGGCCTTCTGAGAGCCAGGCCTGTGACAGCACACACAGGCCTTCTGAGAGCCAGGCCTGTGACAGCACACACAAACCTCATTTACAGAAACCAGAGGGATTTGTATGACAGCACAGACACATATATTTTTAATGACCTATTATCACAGTGAAATTGCATCAGGCTGTTTGGCAGCAGGGAGTGTGGCTGCGCCTTGGCACAGGCTGAGTACAGTCCATCAGGCCTCCATATTGGTGAAGAACTCTCCTCTATGGATTGAGAGAAGGACTGGGCACTTCAAGAGAGAGGAGGCAGGGAGGAGAGGAGAGGAGAGGAGAGGAGAGGAGAGGAGAGAGGAGGGGGGAGGAGAGGAGAGGAGAGGAGAGGAGAGAGGAGAGGAGAGGAGAGGAGAGGAGAGGAGAGGAGAGGAGAGGAGAGGAGAGGAGAGGAGAGGAGAGGAGAGGAGAGGAGAGGAGAGGAGAGGAGAGGAGAGGGGGCTGGAGGAGATGATGTGTGATTGGCTTGTTTTTCTCCCACATTTTCGCTGCATTGCTTCTTTTTTACTGCTTGTTTACATTTGGCTCTGGTCTCTTTCATCATCTTTGCTTCTTGACTCTTACACTTCGAGGGCCTAATGTGACAACCACTAAAAGCCATTGTAGCCTGCCTACAGACACAATGGCTACCCAGAATTGCATCATACTCAAAAATTTAACTGCACATTGTTGAATCCTCTATGACTCCCAAAAGTACAAACAAATAGAAAACAACACTTAAAGGTCCTATCCGTAGAAGGGTCTGGTTTCCATCAGATACCTATACACAGATGGTCATTTCACATCCTTTGATCTTCTGAAAGCAAATTTATACTGACTGCGGAGTGTCCGGTGTCCGCGGTGTTCACTGCAAGACCGTTCTCTCCGCAGAGGCACATCCTTTTATGGTAAATGCGGTAGGAGTGCAGTGTCTGCAGAGAGCGGAGACTTACTCACTGGTACACTTTTATCTACAAGTCCATCCTTGGTCTGCTTCCCTCTTACCTTTGTAGGTATATCACCACAAAAACTAGTAATTACTGTGTGCGCTCAAGTGACACCCTCTTACTGTCCGTCCCCAAGGTTGGCACTGAGCTTGGCAAGCAGGCCTTTATGTTCTCTGCCCCTGCAGCTTGGAACCAAGCAGGCCTTTATGTTCTCTGCCCCTGCAGCTTGGAACCAAGCAGGCCTTTATGTTCTCTGCCCCTGCAGCTTGGAACCAAGCAGGCCTTTATGTTCTCTGCCCCTGCAGCTTGGAACCAAGCAGGCCTTTATGTTCTCTGCCCCTGCAGCTTGGAACCAAGCAGGCCTTTATGTTCTCTGCCCCTGCAGCTTGGAACCATTGAGTTATAATATGA
This sequence comes from Poromitra crassiceps, assembly GCF_964638095.1. Lineage (NCBI taxonomy): Eukaryota > Metazoa > Chordata > Actinopteri > Beryciformes > Melamphaidae > Poromitra > Poromitra crassiceps. The sequence goes on from NC_139641.1 coordinate 17,671,616, forward strand.
ATGGAGGGAGTGTCCCTATCTCCTCCCTGTATGTTTTTTGAAGCCAAAATCCGGCCAGATCAGTGAACCAGAGTCTGCGCAGTAGCTCCATTGATTGAGAACCTCTGTGAGCTCCCCGCCCCTCTGAACTTTCTTATGTAGAGCTGCTGTTTCTAGAATGCGCACAGTGCGTTGTGTATTTATATACAGTCTAGCTCTGTAAATATTACACTTTAAGTTGTAATATTGTTTGTCTCGCCAAAAGTAACCAGGAAGATTCCCACTATGAGATCAGTTTATCAAAATGACGCCTGTACGAAAATCTGATTTTGGTTGTCGGAGATTTTAGACCTCCAGGCTGCTGCCTGCTGAGTGCTCTCAGCGCGGGCCGGAAGTGGAGGCAGGCCACACTCACTCAGCCTCACTGGTCTGCCTCATTGCTGTGTTTAAGCTAGCCTAATGTTTTCATGGCATTTTGATTAACTTTATGATTTAATTCCTTTTGGAGCAAATGTTGGTTTTACAATTCTAACCTTGACGCTTTACGCAACGTTGTTTGCTGGTAGTGTTGTGGGTACTGCAGCCGTTGTCGGAGAGTTGTATCAGCCAGACCTCCGGGCTGCTCTCAGCCCGCAAGAGGAGCCAGGGCTGCTTGGCTCAGCCTCACTGGGGGAAATTCTCGGATGAACAGCTCTGTGTTGATTAGCCTGTTTCCGTGGCATTTTGATTAACTTTATGATTACATTTCTTTTGGCGCAAATGTTGGTTTAATCTAACCGTGAGGCTACGTTGTTGTACCCGCCTGGTAGTGTGTGTAGGCAGGCCAACCTAACGTTAGCCTAGCCGTGAGCCAGGCTGCCTGGTCTATTGCCTGGTATATCGTTACTAAGAGAGGAGCTTGTGAACAACGAACATCCCCACAGTCAAAGCATTTCCCCCAGATATGCATATAAAAACGTTTGTTGCTTTAATAGCCTACAAAAAATAAAACGTCTGTTTGTATGTGATGCTAATCCGTTAGCGATGAGCTAACGCTGCTTGTGTACTACTAGGCCTCATTTTATACCCGGGACGGGAGTTAACGTTATAAAACACATTTCCTGTCAGTTGGACAACCTGGTCAGTTCTGAAAATATGTGTATTATTGTGTTATTCCAGCTATCGTTATCGGTTGTTAAGTTATAGTAATATTAAGCCGATAAATAATGAAAAACAGCGGCTAACGCCATTGCTAGCCTGCATGTTAAACCCATTGTGTACCCATAACGTAGCTGGAGTAACACACATCGTAAAACACATTTTCTGAACTTACTTCAGTCGCCAACCAACGTTAATTCCTCGCGCACCTTTCTCAAAACAAAGTTATTTTTATTGCACTCCATTGATATGTCTGGTAGCCAGCACAGCCAACCCATGAGCCACCCCGACCTCCAGGCCTGCACTACCCAGGCTAAGAGCCCATCTCCTGGCCCCGCACACCCAGAGCCACCCGACCTCCAGGCAGCGTTATAACGATGAAGCCGCGTGTCTTGTCTATGCGATAGATCTATACTGTGAAGAGCCTGTCCAGCCAATGACGGCTTGAGACTGGCTGCCACAGCTGTCAATCATCCATTTTTATCCCTTTTTATATGTCAAATAACTACTTAAAAACAAACTGATCAGAAAAATGAGCACTTGCACAGGCATTAGCATGATAATGACTATCTAAAATGATACAAACCACCTTTGGAAAAAAATTATCTGACGTATACTGTGATTATTTCGGTTTTGATTTTCCCATCCACTAACATGGGGAGGCGGGCCTTGTGACCTAATACTGGATTCAGCCGCCAGAGCGGCGATCTAACATGCAGCGGCTTCACTGAACCAGTCTGATGCCCAGTCCATCTTATAATAGGTCCATGCTTGGAACCACTTGCAGAGAGACTTGAAGCTAGCTGAGCTGGTCCCCATTAGCACTTTTAAAAATCTAGTGAAGGGTTTGATAGATTCAAATGGAGGTTGTGAGTGCTTCCAAAGGTAGGCCCGTCTCCTTCTAACTCTAGTCATAGGATTCTGCGAGCTGCTACTTTTAGCTACTTTTAGTTTTGTTTTATTGTGCTTTGTTTCATGTTTTGACTTATGTGTTTTAATGTTTCCTTATGTGCTGTTTGTGTGTTCCTGTCTGCCTTTTAGGCTTTTGAGTCTGCAGTTTGTCACTGTATGCTTTGACCTATGTGCTTTTTAATATTTGATTGCGTGTGTTGTTGAAACTATTGCTGCTATCTTGGCCAGGGCTCCCTCGAAAAAGAGATATTGTCATCTCAACGGGACTCACCTGGTTAAATAAAGGTTTAATAATAATAAATAAGAATCCCCTTCAGGCTCTCATTGTGTTTTTAGCGAGAATGCAAATGTCACATCAGTTCTTCCATGTGTGATCCTGATTTATATCGGCGAATAATCAATCCTAGTGCAATTGTAGGCTATTTTCAGTTTGTTTTTAGCAAGTAAGTTTGTTGTCTTCTTGTTTTTGTGCTTTGCATTACATTTTTTCGATCTCAAATCGTTTTTATTGACATGTAGGCTATCCACTCTAAAATGGGCTCCCTCATGACTGTGAGGAAAGGATCATGTTGCTCCCTCACTCATGTGGCGATGCTCAAACCCGTTCATTTTGCACTGATTTCACTTGGTCAGCTTGTGGAGGCTTCTTCCCTATACAAACCATAGCAAACATTAGACAATCATAGCCTCGGAATTGACTGCACGAGCTCGCGGCGGGCTCCGCGGAGTTAAATTTTTTGAGAGGAGCGCGGAGCTCCGTGCAGTCCCTCCGCAGAGCTTGTGCGGAGCGCCGTGCTCGCCGCACAGAGCCTCCGCTTTGAGGAGGACATTTGAGTTGCCCAACACGCACTGGCTCAGATATCTACAAGTCAGGAACCTATGTTCGATCCAAGATTCGTGATTTTGTAGTTCTCCCAAATGAACATGTTTTTTTTTAATGTGATGTTAATCCTCCCTCAATTCAGGCATCTTATCTCTAGATTTGTGTGTCTGTTTGATGACTGTATCAGGGCCCCTACTGAAAGGATCAGGGAGGCGTGGCAGGAGGAACTTGATGTTGACTTGTCTGAAATTATATATAGTCCAGCTCTGCTCAATTAACAGCAGACACCAACTGATCCAATTTAAGGTCACTCATCGTCTTCATTATTCAAAGTCCAGGTTGCACGAGATCTACCCTTCTGTCTCACCACTACCAGGTTGGTATACGACCAGATATACTGTACAATACACAAGTGCATTGCCGGCAACAAAACAATAATCTCTCCCCCACTTCTCCCTTCCCTCCAAGTTCAGATTATTTGGAACGTTGCAGCATTTTAGCACCTAGAAACTTTGATAAATCCTAATTTCTATGTATACGCATGCATACGAGGGATTTACGAACAAATGTGCAGAAAAATAGCACTTGTTAAATGAGGCCCATGACTGCGGTGTATATGCAGTGCACACTGTTCCTGTCTGTGGGATGTACTGGATGTAATCAGGATGGCCCCAGGCTGCAGGCATATCGTACTCTCCACTGATCACCACTGATGATGAGTCAACACTCAGTCCCAGGAGGTCAAGGTTTTTATCATCACACTGTCTCTCTCAATCTCACAAACTCCTTTTAACAGAGACCTTCAAACGGAGCCAAGCTCCATCTAGCGCTCTCTCATACTTGACTCGTCCCTCTCTTGGTCTATATAGTCTCTCTCTCTCTCTCTCTCTCTCTCTCTCTCTCTCTCTCTCTCTCTCTCTCTCTCTCTCTCTCTCTCTCTCTCTCTCTCTCTCTCTCTCTCGTTACAGCTCAGATGTATTACTGCAATCTGTCAGTGTTCCTGTCTCGCCCCTTGACACATTCTGTGGCAGCCATTATGCATATGTTGTTGTTAGAATAATGCACACACACATACCCTGCACCTATAAATATAATATATATAATGCACACACACACCCTGCACGTATAAAAAGATATAGAAATGACTGTGTTTTGGCTATGAAACCCTATTCGCCAAAGGCTCATTATAAGTAAGAGAGTGCCTTATGATGAAGTGCAGCTCCGGGGTAAAGTAAGCTGCAGTACATAGTAAGAACACACTTATGGGTCTCAGCCCCATTAAAAAATAGGGCTGCAACTGTGAAAATGAAATATATGGTTATCTAGCAAACTGAAATCTACTATATAATAGGGCTGTGCCGATTCACTTATCTCCCGATTCGATACTATCACGATACTTTGGTGCCGATTCGATATATATTGCGATTCACGATTATTGCGATTCTACGATTATTGCGATTCGATATTACGATTTATTGCGATTTTTGTTTATTTTTTTCTTTTCTTTTTTCAGTTTGTTTGCTTTTTTACACTAGATTAGAACATGGGAAAAGTTGAATCATACACTAGAGACTGTATATTATATATCATGAGTAGGGCTGGGCGATATAGTTAAAAACAGGGGCGGACTGGGATCATAATTCAGGCCGGGCATTAGATACCAAGCAGGCCAGGCCGATATGGGCCAACGCGCGTGAAATTTGGGCCGTTTGAAGCCAGATTTGGGTCCAATTTTACAATGAGATGCACCCACTTTAACCCTGAAGTGTAATTATTACTTCAGACTAACTAATAAAGTAATAAAACCACTAGTAAACCAGTAGGCGGCGCCTGGCCTGCTGTTCAGTGAGTGGCCTGACTGCAAGCACCCAAAAAAAAAAAAATTTTTTTTTTTTTTTTTTTTTTTTTTTTTTTTTTTAATTTGCGATTATCGATTCTGGAATAAAAGATCGATCCAAAAAATCGTGACATTAAAAATCGCGATACTTAGGTGAATCGATTTTTTCCCCCACCCCTACTATATAACCCAGTTAACATCAGGACTAGAGTTTTATATAGTGCACTACAAATATATTGTTGCAGGGTTTTGCAAGGAAGGCTTTTATTAGCGATGTGGTTCAACTTCCAACTTCAGGGGTTTAAATGGGTTTAAAAAAAAATCTGATTGTGACTTATCTGGATTTTAACGAGATCTTTACTGTATATCTTTATGGTGGCATTTACTCACGTTGTCTACAACGTTAATATTATTTAGAGTAAATGTTGCTGCATACAGTAGCATTGGCAATATGTCATGCATGGTCCAAATCTAACTAGAAAAACAAAACCTGCACATGAAACACTGTGTATGGCTCGTGCTCCACTTGAGATAGTTTGGCTGAACCCCTGAAGCCATCAAACATTCACAAAGGGCGCCACAGGGTTAAGGAAAAGGGTAAAGTAAGGGTTAATGCACGACGAGGTGTAGATTATCACTTTTTAAGGGACGACGCGAGAGGCGTGAACCGGTTGCCTCCGCGAAGTCCCTTGCCAACAAAACAATAAGACCAGTCATTTATATTTCCATGTGTAATAAATAAAGCAATCTAAATGGCTAAATGTCTGTTATTCATACTGTAAATCAGTCTTCCATGAAATAAAATAGTCCCTCCCACCTGCACCACCCTCCGTTTTAAAGCCGACTCAAACGTTAACTTCATCACAGGAATGCAGGTTTAACGATGTTTTGCGTTCTACATTAAATGAAGACATTACCGTTTGGCTGCTTGCTTTATTTTGTATGATAGATACGTATTGGCCAAGTATATTAACATTTAAGAGCGAAGAGTTTCAGGAAGTGACGAGAATGGATTCAAGTGAAATGCAGAGAGAGTTGTCTCTGTCTCTGTCTCTGTCTCTGTCTCTGTCTCTCTCTCTCTCTCTCTGTCAAAGGCCCGGCTCGCGCCGGGCTCGCCCCCGAGGGAAATCTCCTCTTTTTCGCCGAGAAGAGCCTGGTGACGCGAGGTTAGAAATCTCCGAAACGAAAATCTAAATTGTAAATAAGAGTTATTTTTGATAAACTGAGCACACAGGGGTGATTTAAATAGTTACTTTGACCGACTCCATTTTTTTCTCAACTTCCAAAATTGTCATATTAACCCTTAACTCAAACAGCTCTCTTGATACCACTGTTGAAACTATGGCGCATTGATATGAATGGTGAACAGACCATTTGACTGAATGACTTTACCAACTGTACATTATCACTTTTTAATGAACACCCTGCAGCCAATCAGAATCGAGTATTCACCCAGACCATGGTATAATTAAGCAATATAGCATGAGAGCTAGTGTGTTGTGGCAAATATATCCCGCTGATCAGTTGTTATCCCACGAGGCCGCAGGCCGAGTGGGATAACAACTGATCAGCGCTGCTCGAAAAACGGTTTCCAAGTATGATAATATAAATATAATAATAATACTATAAGTCCGATTGGCATGGTATTCTGATAGAGTCAGTTGAAACACTACTGTAAGGCGGGACCTCTAGCAAGAAGATAGACGTGCGGGTGATTTGATTGGATCGTTCTGGAGACTGAAGTTGACATTGGCCAATCCTGGCGCTTGCTGAGAAGCTGAGAGCTTTCTGGAAAGCGCGACAGGCAGCTCGAGCGCAGCACTGCATTCTCAGCGCTTGCTGAGAAGCTGAGTGCTTTCTGCAAAGCCCGACACCAACTAACGTTACAGGGTTAAATGCGGGGTTAAATGCGGGGTTAACAGCCTTTTTTTGCAAAGAAGACATTAGCCCGCATTTATTCTTGTACAAAACATAATTTTCTGCGAAGTATTAGTAAAGTTATAAGCGAAGATCGATTCACAAGGATCTGACAGCTGTCTCCGCCATTTGTTTTTTTTGAGGTAACCAAAGGCTTTTAGTAAGAGAGTTGCCATGGCAACTCAATAACCCATGGCCATGGGTTATTGGAGTGGGTTATTGGATTTATACAATGGCTGTGAACCAATCAGATTGCTTGATTTGAGAGAGCCATTTTATAAGCAAAGATAAATTCTGTTGTAGTCAGCACATTATACACTTACAGTATTTCGCTGTAAAACTAGTCCAATAACAAGAACAGTGAAAACAATTGGCACATTTCTGTGCTGGCAGAATGAATGAATGAATGAATGAATATTCAACACCAGGGCTTACTGGTACAAAAAAGTAGAAAAAGATGTGGAAATCAGTGGGTACGGTTTTCTTACAATTTACTTCTAAACCTAAACGTTTACAGATCAGTAAACTGTGCACACAGGTCAGTAAACTGTGCCCACAGATCAGTAAACCGTGCCCATATATATATATATATATATATATATATATATATATACATATATATATATATATATATATATATATATATATATATATATATATATATATATATACAGTGAGCCAGAGCTGTTACACACAGCTTGGCATAGAGTACCGCAGGGATGACGTATTTTTGTAGTCGGAACGCAGAAATCCCGGACTTCCGGGTTCTTCACTGTTTCTGCCTATGGGATTTTCTAATGGGTTTTTGGCGCGATGCTTCAAATAAGGTCTGTGGGCAACGCAAGCTTATTCAAATGCGAACCAGTGTTCAGCGACATAATCTTCACACGTGAGGACCACTTTCATGAGTTTTGAAGCGTAAATCCGAGCCACACACACACACACACCCTGTTTTTCCTTTAAGAAGCAAACCCTGTCTGAAGTATCCCCCACCCCCACACACACACACACACACACACACACACACACACACACACACCCTGTTTTTCCTTTAAGAAGCAAACCCTGTCTGAAGTATACCCCCCCCCCACACACACACACGCACACACACACACACACACACACACACACCCTGTTTTTCCTTTAAGAAGCAAACCCTGTCTGAAGTATACCCCCCCCCCTCCCCCCCCCCCACACACACACACACACCTTTTTACTTTAACCCATTGATACCTGATGCAGCATTTGTGTGTATATCCCTCATTTGTGTGCGTATCCCTTTAAAGTGATACGTACACAAATGCTGCATCAGGTATCAATGGGTTAAGAAGCAAAACCCTGTCGGAAGTATACCCCCCCCCCCCCCCCCACACACACACACACACACACACACACACACACCAGCACCCCCAAACAGTTAGATATTAGCGAGTAGCGACTGAACTTGGTGTTAACAAGAGGGAGAATTCCTGTGGGCCAGTGTAAGCTTGTATGTTTACAAGCACTGACAAGCCTGCCACAAATAATTAATCTTTTCAGAAAGAAGCAGGGTTATGGTTTGAATATGATTTCTGACAGAATAATTAAACATTAAAGGGCAAGAGAGATGTGCATTGTACCTTAATAACATCTGAATGGCGCAAAAATAAGCATACTCATTAGGGGTGTCAAAAATAATCGATTATAAGATGCATCGCGATGCGGACGTGCACGATTCTGCATCGATTCAAATGTCAAAAATCGATTATAAAAAATAAATTAATAATAATAATAATAATCAAATATAATGGAAGTACATGCAGTTGTTTATTTTAATTATGGATCATAATACAATGCAATTCCAAATGCACTTTTATTTTAAAAGTAGCCACACAGTGAGAAAAAAGAAAGTGAGAAAAAAAAAATCATGTAGGCCTATTGGGGGAAAAAAGTGATGCATCGATTTAAGATGCATCGATAATCGTAATCGTAATCGAATCGTAGCCCTCTGAATCGTAATGGAATCGAATCGTGAGGCAAGTGAAGATTCACAGCCCTAATACTCATGTACGTATGTATGTAGTATCAAGAACTGATGTCACAAATGACCCATTTGATCCACTATGCTACTGTAGCAGTGTGTTTACTGTCTGCTGCCAGCTCTTTATATGATCAACAGCAGCAGTATATGAATGCTCATCTTAACACGTAGCACTTATCAATCTCACTGGATACGAGCAACAACCAAGTACCTCAAATATAAATATATGGGCCAAAAACTAGAACTATGGGAAAAGGCCAAATGTATTTGTATGATAGAGGTGATGCTTCGGGCACAACTGGAATGCAATGCGCTGCATTATGATGCTATGGATGGCTGTTTATTATGTGCATTATGCATTAGGTGTGTATATCAGCTGTGAAATGTGCCATGGCAAAACCAGCTCCAAGGGGAAACAGACTCGTACAGTGAGCTTATAGCGCCTCACCCAAGGATTGCTTCAGCCAGTCAGGCAGCAACAGCAAACAGCTGGTATAGATATACAGTCAATCTATACAAACAGATGGGATATACAGTCAATCTATTCACCTTATTCTTTGCCCATACAAGGACGCTTCTGCATGACGTCATTTCGTAATCGTCTTTCCGGTTTTAAACACGGAAGTAGATTAAGCCTACCGCAGTCATTTAGACTTGCCAAAAAGCTGTTTTCAAGCTAAAAAAAAACAACAAAACTGTTTTAAAGTTTTAATATTTTTCGGGTGAGAACCTAACATATATGTGACCAGTTTATCAGAATAACGCCTATTGGAAATCTTTAACGAGCAGCGAGGACTGGGAACGCTGACTGTGCTGACACCGGTCGGACTAGCTATCTGTCAAACCCTACTGTAGTTAGGCTACTGGCAGTGAGAAAACACTGTCGACGTGCTTTTGTAACTAACGTTAAATGCCGACCGGGTACAGCCATCGGCTCCTCGCAGCAGTAACGTTATGAACATGTAACTGAAGTTGGCTGCAGTGTAGCTTCGGAATGTTGCCAAACTTCATTCATACTGACGTTTTATTTTGAAAATGGCCGCCAACTAGCTCTGAACCAGAAGAACAAATATGTTGCGTGTAACGCGGAAGAGAGAAAAAGTGGGCGTGGTGAATAAGGTGAATACAAACAGCTGGGATGGGATATACAGTCAATCTATACAAACTCTACTGTGATGTCTATGCATGGGAAAAAAAACATGTGTTAGCATCCAACATAGCTAAGTGAAGGAGTACACATTCCCAATACTAAGAAGAATAAGAAAGTCAAAATAATGCCCAACCAGAAACCCTGGATCAACAGCGAGGTCAAGGCTGCCCTGCACGCCAGGACCACCGCCTACAGTTCAGACACACCAGATCAATACAAGCAGGCACAATATGCCCTATTATATGACCGCTATTAAAAAAGCACAGAGAGACTACGGAAGGCAGCTGGAGTCAAAACTGGACACCAACAACCCCAGACACCTGTGGAAAGGCCTCCATGCTGCTACAGACTTCAAAGAGGTGAAACGACAGAACCCCAGCACGTCACCCACCCTACTGGATCACCCACCCTTCCCCCCCCCCCCCCGACCACCATCCCTCCTCCCCCCCCCCGACCACCACCATCCCCCCCCCCACCAACTCCCCCCTCCCACCCCCCACCCCGCAGCACCCCTTCCCATTCACACCCTGCTGAAATTGATAAAAAGTAGGCCTAATGATCAAAATCAAAAGTAGACCTAATTATTGCGGTAACCTAAATGATTTCATAAAGTAAAATAGGCCTAGAGAAATTATTACATTTTCGATTGAGGTGTTTTGAGAGGGGGTGGGTCTTGCGTGGGAGCCTTACGCGATCCCCTAAACCTATAATAAGCTAACCCCTAAATTTAAATTTAATTTAAAAAAATGGAATTTGGAAAAAAATAAAATGCTGCCAACAACCAATGTTGGATTCTTTGAATAGATCATAAATATTATATCTATAGACACAAGATTATTGTGATCCAAAAATATGACAGTCTTGACATACTGGCGCTTCATTTCAAATGCATTGCTGCCAGTTTTGAAGCTGCTCAATCTTCTGAGCAGTGATGCTGGCACCATTCTTGTAATATCCAAAGGTATTTTGAATATATCTTTGCCAAGGTCTGTCTAATCCCCCGCAGCTGTACATTGACAGCAAAAGACATCCATCCATGTAAGGCTGTCCCCCCAGGTGTAAATCCCTCAGGAGTCATGAGATGATATATCCCACTGACCTTCTCCTGCCAGTTCAACCAGATTGACACAACATCTCAAAGGCAGACTATACTGGAGGTCATACAGAGGCAGACTTAGACACACTATACTGGAGGTCATACAGAGGCAGACTTAGACACACGTTTGATACTCTACCCGAGGCAGACAAATTTCAATTACCTGTATACGAGACACGGATGTGATTTCGGCTATCGCATGGCCCACAGGTTAGACTCAGCTGCCAAGTTGCGGCAGAAAAATAGAAAAGAACTCACCCACACACACACTGTTTTATGTGGAGGTTAAAAGCACTGCTGTGCACCATCACACCATTTAGTTCTCTATAGAGACACTGCATGAAATAGGCCACACCCATCACGGGGGAAAAGCTCCGTTCATTTCCACACACCAGCGTCATTTTCTTTGAATTAAACATAGCTAAAAGCTGTTGTGTGGTGGGGCTGCGCAGACAACAAATGTAAAAAATCACCAGTTAAAGTTTTTTTGTACTCCTGAGCAAAACAAGGGAGCCATTGAGAATTGGCAAGAAGAAAAATGTGGATCTAGCTGTCAAGATGCAAGTTGGAGTGTTCATCTTGCGTATATACGATCTTTTTGTGCAACACGCAACCATGCACGCGACATAGGAGAACGCCAGGATTGGAGGGGGGGGGGGGGGGTTCTGTTTTCCCCCGTCTTGGGCGTGGTTTCTGAATGATGACGCGCTTTGCAGTGTCTCTATAAAGCACTGCTGTGCACCATCACACCATGTATTTATGTGTTTCTCTATAAATACAAACAAAAACAAAAAACAAACAGCTCTGCAAGGCAACCAATTTTTAGAGAAGTATAATAGTATAAAAAAATCGAAATCGAAAATCGAAAATCGAGTTTTGAGAGAAGAAATCGTCAATTAAATTTTTAGGCAAAATCGAACAGCCCTACGTGGAATATATTCCCTCCAGCCATGCCGCAGCAAACATCTTATTCATCATCAACAGGACCTTTCAATAGCCTCTGTGACTGCCCTCCATGAGCCTCTCTGGAATCATCTCACAGGCACAGGTGGGTTCTTCCACACATGACGCTTCTGCAGCTCATTTAAAGGAGAATTTCGGTTTTTTTGAACCTGGAGCCATTTCCTGGCATTAATTATGAATTGGCCACTCACCTAGCGATGTCTGCAGCGTTTCTGGGCGTCCTAGCGTTGTTTTGAGATCAATATCGTCCAAGTCAGTGTAAAATGGAGTTGATTTGGGGCCAAGTGGTAGCCTGTATTTCCTGCATCTAAATAGCTATTTTTCTTCCCGTTTTCGCCACATATCGTCATAATCAGATCCGTCAACATCCAGCCGAGTGTTATTTCACCCCAGGCTGTTTCCTGGACTGCACACGGATCAAATTACCTCAAACGTGATCTAGGTCACCAAGTCTCGTGAAGTCCCGCGATACTTTCCTGTCGACTGGCCAAATACAGGCAGGACGCTTTGCGGTCGTGGTTTTAGCGTAACCTATGTGGGGTTTGGCGTAACCTATGTGGGATTCGAAATAACGAAGGTTATGCCAAACCCCACATAGGTTACGCCAAACCCCACATAGGTTACGCTAAAACCACGACCGCAAAGCGTCCTGCCTGTATTTGGCCAGTCGACAGGAAAGTATCGCGGGACTTCACGAGACTTGGTGACCTAGATCACGTTTGAGGTAATTTGATCCCTGTGCAGTCCAGGAAACAGCCTGGGGTGAAATAACACTCGGCTGGATGTTGACGGATCTGATTACGGCGATATGTGGCGAAAACGGGAAGAAAAATAGCTATTTAGATGCAGGAAATACAGGCTACCACTTGGCCCCAAATCAACTCCATTTTACACTGACTTGGACGATATTGATCTCAAAACAACGCTAGGACGCCCAGAAACGCTGCAGACATCGCTAGGTGAGTGGCCAATTCATAATTAATGCCAGGAAATGGCTCCAGGTTCAAAAAAACCGAAATTCTCCTTTAAGCAGAGCCTGCTTTTGTTAAGTCAGTCACGTTCTTCAGCAACAGTATTTAGACCACCAAACCCCAATTCATTCATAGTCAAGGTGTCAGATGCAGTAACGTCATCTATCGTGCCGTCAGTCACTGTAACAGCTGCCTCCATCACATACGTCAATCAAATCATAATAATCTAATCAATAATCATCTTTCAAATACCATTTAAGAACGTATTACTTAGCAGATGATCAATAGTCCAGTTTTTGGTTATGTGCAATTCCAGGTTTTCCATATTCACAATTGTATGTACATGGTGTAATGCTCCACTAATTTGTATAGTACATTCTGTCACTTTGTCCTTACTATTTGCTACTCAGCTAAAGTAACAACTCAAAGTGCAAATGTGTTCAATATTACACATAATATGATGTTTATGTATCTGATGAATAACATGTAAACGCTACACAAAATGTGATGGTGTATATATGTATATAATGCTTATGATGTATTGTATCTTGGACCGCAGGAAGATTAGATGGTGCCACAAGCATCAGCTAATGGGGATCCTTTTTTTCAATCAGAAGAAGAAGAAGAAGAAGAAGAAGAAGAAGAAGAAGAAGAAGAAGAAGAAGAAGAAGAAGAAGAAGAAGCAGAAGAATCAGAAGAAGAAGAATCAGAAGAATCAGAATCAGCAGTGGGAGATGGCAGTAGCGGATGTAAACTGTGGGCCTGGATCATCACACAGGGGACACATTAAGCACAGGGCTTTGCCGGGGTAAAAACCTCTGGATCTCCGCGGCTCTTTATGACTAACATGGAATATTGAGCAGAAGAGGTGCATGGTGGTCCTCTGAAGATCTAACTACTGAATTATGTATATCGGGGCGCTTGTTTAAACTGAGCAAACCATGTATTTGCCTGCTCCATCTATTCCCTACTGCACTCCGCTGCTTGACCTTCCTCTCCATTACCTACGCTATAGACTCTATACCATCTAGTATAGAGCATTTTAATGTCAACACAATCTATTGTTGTTTGCCTCTGATCCATTCAGCTCTCACACCTCTTTGCTGGAGTCCTAACCCTGCATCTCCTCTGAGATGTTTCTACTCCTGTATAAGACTGGAGCTGCCAGAGAGAAGGTGCTGCTCTCCCAAATCACATGCTGGTGTGTGGAGTGCATGCATACTATATCACATGCTGGTGTGTGGAGTGCATGATGCATACTATATCACACGCTGGTGTGTGGAGTGCATGCATACTATATCACATGCTGGTGTGTGGAGTGCATGATGCATACTATATCACACGCTGGTGTGTGGAGTGCATGCATACTATATCACATGCTGGTGTGTGGAGTGCATGCATACTATATCACATGCTGGTGTGTGGAGTGCATGATGCATACTATATCACACGCTGGTGTGTGGAGTGCATGCATACTATATCACATGCTGGTGTGTGGAGTGCATGATGCATACTATATCACATGCTGGTGTGTGGAGTGCATGATGCATACTATATCACACGCTGGTGTGTGGAGTGCATGCATACTATATCACATGCTGGTGTGTGGAGTGCATGATGCATACTATATCACACGCTGGTGTGTGGAGTGCATGATGCATACTATATCACATGCTGGTGTGTGGAGTGCATGCATACTATATCACATGCTGGTGTGTGGAGTGCATGATGCATACTATATCACACGCTGGTGTGTGGAGTGCATGCATACTATATCACATGCTGGTGTGTGGAGTGCATGCATACTATATCACATGCTGGTGTGTGGAGTGCATGATGCATACTATATCACATGCTGGTGTGTGGAGTGCATGATGCATACTATATCACACGCTGGTGTGTGGAGTGCATGCATACTATATCACATGCTGGTGTGTGGAGTGCATGATGCATACTATATCACATGCTGGTGTGTGGAGTGCATGCATACTATATCACATGCTGGTGTGTGGAGTGCATGCATACTATATCACATGCTGGTGTGTGGAGTGCATGCATACTATATCACATGCTGGTGTGTGGAGTGCATGATGCATACTATATCACACGCTGGTGTGTGGAGTGCATGCATACTATATCACATGCTGGTGTGTGGAGTGCATGATGCATACTATATCACATGCTGGTGTGTGGAGTGCATGATGCATACTATATCACACGCTGGTGTGTGGAGTGCATGCATACTATATCACATGCTGGTGTGTGGAGTGCATGATGCATACTATATCACACGCTGGTGTGTGGAGTGCATGCATACTATATCACACGCTGGTGTGTGGAGTGCATGATGCATACTATATCACATGCTGGTGTGTGGAGTGCATGGTGCATACTATATCACATGCTGGTGTGTGGAGTGCATGATGCATACTATATCACATGCTGGTGTGTGGAGTGCATGATGCATACTATATCACATGCTGGTGTGTGGAGTGCATGGTGCATACTATATCACATGCTGGTGTGTGGAGTGCATGATGCATACTATATCACACGCTGGTGTGTGGAGTGCATGGTGCATACTATATCACATGCTGGTGTGTGGAGTGCATGATGCATACTATATCACATGCTGGTGTGTGGAGTGCATGGATACTATATCACATGCTGGTGTGTGGAGTGCATGCATACTATATCACATGCTGGTGTGTGGAGTGCATGGATACTATATCACATGCTGGTGTGTGGAGTGCATGATGCATACTATATCACATGCTGGTGTGTGGAGTGCATGGATACTATATCACATGCTGGTGTGTGGAGTGCATGCATACTATATCACACGCTGGTGTGTGGAGTGCATGCATACTATATCACATGCTGGTGTGTGGAGTGCATGGATACTATATCACATGCTGGTGTGTGGAGTGCATGATGCATACTATATCACATGCTGGTGTGTGGAGTGCATGGATACTATATCACACGCTGGTGTGTGGAGTGCATGATGCATACTATATCACATGCTGGTGTGTGGAGTGCATGATGCATACTATATCACATGCTGGTGTGTGGAGTGCATGGATACTATATCACACGCTGGTGTGTGGAGTGCATGATGCATACTATATCACATGCTGGTGTGTGGAGTGCATGATGCATACTATATCACATGCTGGTGTGTGGAGTGCATGCATACTATATCACACGCTGGTGTGTGGAGTGCATGCATACTATATCACATGCTGGTGTGTGGAGTGCATGGTGCATACTATATCACATGCTGGTGTGTGGAGTGCATGATGCATACTATATCACATGCTGGTGTGTGGAGTGCATGATGCATACTATATCACATGCTGGTGTGTGGAGTGCATGCATACTATTTCACACGCTGGTGTGTGGAGTGCATGATGCATACTATATCACATGCTGGTGTGTGGAGTGCATGCATACTATATCACATGCTGGTGTGTGGAGTGCATGCATACTATATCACATGCTGGTGTGTGGAGTGCATGCATACTATTTCACACGCTGGTGTGTGGAGTGCATGCATACTATATCTATTGAACGTCATTTCAGTGGACAAACAGCACAGTTAGCAATAAAGGTGGCCTTCAGTGACCTTGTGTATTTATTGCATTTTGTGCCAGTTCAATTGCCAGATGAAGTGTACAGGGAGCGCATACAGTACTAACACGACCGCATTACATGTAGACAACCGTTTCACCTGAGCCTCTATGGTTGTAACCTTGAAACAAACAATCTAAACTTACAAAACTCTGCAATGCATGCAATGGAAATTAAAAGACTGTTTTGTTTGGTACCATGTCAGCTATGAGCAGCTTTGTGAGTAAGCCTCCATTTCTTCAGAGACATAACTGTTTCTCCATCCTCATCATTAACCCAACAGAATAGTCTCTCTCCCAGTCTCACTTCCATGTTTGAACTCATATATTTCTGGATTGCCACACAACAAATAGACTATCGGTGGTTTCACTGCAATTCTGTTGCTAGGCAACAGTTTGGACCCTAGTTTATTCCCTGTCAGCTATTGTATTAGCAAACACGGCAACAGGAAATAAACTGGGCTCCATTTAGAATATTTATGTTGTTCAGTTGAACATGTCTATTATATATATATACTATATACTATATATACACATTTAGAATATTTATGTTGTTAAGTTGAACGTGTCTATTATATATATATATATATACTATATATACACATTTAGAATATTTATGTTGTTCAGTTGAACATGTCTATTATATATATATATATATACTATATATACACATTTAGAATATTTATGTTGTTAAGTTGAACGTGTCTATTATATATATATATATATACTATATATACACATTTAGAATATTTATGTTGTTAAGTTGAACATGTCTATTATATATATATACTATATACTATATATACACATTTAGAATATTTATGTTGTTAAGTTGAACGTGTCTATTATATATATATATATATACTATATATACACATTTAGAATATTTATGTTGTTCAGTTGAACATGTCTATTATATATATATACTATATACTATATATACACATTTAGAATATTTATGTTGTTAAGTTGAACGTGTCTATTATATATATATATATATACTATATATACACATTTAGAATATTTATGTTGTTAAGTTGAACATGTCTATTATATATATATACTATATACTATATATACACATTTAGAATATTTATGTTGTTAAGTTGAACGTGTCTATTATATATATATATATATACTATATATACACATTTAGAATATTTATGTTGTTAAGTTGAACGTGTCTATTATATATATATATATATACTATATATACACATTTAGAATATTTATGTTGTTCAGTTGAACATGTCTATTATATATATATATATATACTATATATACACATTTAGAATATTTATGTTGTTAAGTTGAACATGTCTATTATATATATATATATATACTATATATACACATTTAGAATATTTATGTTGTTAAGTTGAACATGTCTATTATATATATATACTATATACTATATATACACATTTAGAATATTTATGTTGTTAAGTTGAACATGTCTATTATATATATATACTATATACTATATATACACAGCAGCTGAAAATAGACCACACGTAATCTTTCTCTGCAACACGGTGGACATAATTAAAATGCTTACCAAAGTCCCCAGGGACAAAGATGTCGTAGATACAGCTCTGTCCTCTGGTGTAATTATGTGGGTAGTTTGGGGACAGCACGGTCCCCTCTGATCCTGTGGAGTGACCTCCGCATGGAGCTGTGGCCACAGGAGGGGGAGAAAACACACAAACACAGTTTACATGGAGCTGTGGCCACAGGAGGGGGAGAAAACACACAAACACAGTTTACAACTGTGAAACAAGCAGGCTACAATACCTGGAGAAATGAGGAAATAGAATACAATCAGCAGATCCATTGTAACTGGCACAAGTGCACAGGTAAGCAGTTCATACTAGGAAATAAGATGGAAAAAAGTCACCTTTGAACTTCCTAACTGCTGACAAATGCAATTTTGGCCAGCCTGCCAAAAAAGTTTGACGTTTGAGAGACACATTTGGGACCTTTTCAGAGTACTACTCAACAGTATCTGCAGCCCTCAAGGAGTACCTCCAAATACTGCAGGAGGTGCTTACCTCCAAATACTGCAGGAGGTGCTTATACCTCCAAATACTGCAGGAGGTGCTTGCCTCCAAATACTGCAGGAGGTGCTTATACCTCCAAATACTGCAGGAGGTGCGTATACCTCCAAATACTGCAGGAGGTGCTTATACCTCCAAATACTGCAGGAGGTGCGTATACCTCCAAATACTGCAGGAGGTGCTTATACCTCCAAATACTGCAGGAGGTGCTTATACCTCCAAATACTGCAGGAGGTGCGTATACCTCCAAATACTGCAGGAGGTGCTTATACCTCCAAATACTGCAGGAGGTGCTTATACCTCCAAATACTGCAGGAGGTGCTTATACCTCCAAATACTGCAGGAGGTGCTTATACCTCCAAATACTGCAGGAGGTGCTTACCTCCAAATACTGCAGGAGGTGCTTATACCTCCAAATACTGCAGGAGGTGCTTATACCTCCAAATACTGCAGGAGGTGCTTATACCTCCAAATACTGCAGCAGGTGCTTACCTCCAAATACTGCAGGAGGTGCTTATACCTCCAAATACTGCAGGAGGTGCTTACCTCCAAATACTGCAGGAGGTGCTTGCCTCCAAATACTGCAGGAGGTGCTTATACCTCCAAATACTGCAGGAGGTGCTTATACCTCCAAATACTGCAGGAGGTGCTTATACCTCCAAATACTGCAGGAGGTGCTTATACCTCCAAATACTGCAGGAGGTGCTTATACCTCCAAATACTGCAGGAGGTTTATACCTCCAAATGGGAGGGCTGACGACCACCGCAACAGAGACTGACGGCTGGCAGAAGAAGCGGCTGGCAACTGTGCACGTGTCGGAGGAAGCATGGTGCTAGTCTTGGCTCTCCCCAGATCGGCAGAGGGTGGAGCAGCGACCGGGGCAGCCAATAGGGCGGTAAGCCACTCTCACAAATCTGGGTCAGACCCCGGTGGCCTTTACTTTGCCTTTTTTTTTGCCTAATTTTGCCTTAAAATTTGCCTTTACTTTTTTGCTGGATCTTTTTTAGCCATATTTGGAGGAATATCTAATTTTAAACACACCAGTGTTATTGTCTATTGATTGAATTTATCTCTCTCTCACACACACACACACACACACACACACACACACACACACACACACAGAAATTAGGATGTGTCAGCCACTAACAAATCAACACAAGGTAGCAGCTTACATATCAATAAGGATAAAACAAGAAATAGCCATCAAGAAAAGCATAGCAGCTCACAGTATGAATGAATGAATCACAGACTGGTGCACATTTTCCAACGTGCCATAGACTACACTGCTCTATAGTTGTAAATCACTGACAAGACTCCATAACAACGATAAACCCAACAGTTAAAGCTAGTAGTTACCCATTAGAAGTCCATGCCAGAGCCTTGCGCCGCTCCTATGAACTCCATTGTCAACATTACTACGTTAGCATTTGAGCTAAACGAGCTATCAAAGCCAACCAAAACCTAGAAGCCCTGGCACCCACTGCGTTGTAGTTTATTCAATAAACAGAGATTTTCCTCTCTTTTTTTCCACACTCATTTTGCGCACAGAATGGCAACTATACCGGCTCCGGTGAGCTTACTTTCTTTTTACGGGCGGGTAAAATATCTCTTCCAGCAGCTGTTTGAGCTTTTCTCTCTGCACCAACATTTCCTGCTCTACTGGAGACATTTGCGCTTCTTTTGTCCATCACGTTGCCGCAAGTTCGGCCCTTATTTCTGCGCATTTGCGAGTTACTCGACGCGCGCTACTTTAGTAAATTCTGGCGATACAATTTTCACTGGAAAGGAAAGTTTCTTGTTCTCCCAGGCAGCTGTGAACTGTTGACATGAAACTACGGCAACTCACGAGGTCCATTACTCTCTGCCTTAAAGAGCCAGCGGCAACAAGGTGAATGTCCCTCTGTCTGATGTGGCACTGCAGATCCAGATGAATGTTAGTGATGATCAATGTTCATTTTGATTTGAGACACTAGACAGGCTTATTTCTGACAATCAATAAAGCGTATAATGTTGTATTAAGGATGTATGAAAGACAGAAATTGAAGTAAAATTTAAGCAAAAAAATAAAAATAAGCACCAATTATTTACAGCTATTTAAAAAAGTGCAGCTGCCCCCCCCCCCCCCCCCCCCCCCGATCGATGAGAAATGCATTTCTCCATTGTCGAATGATATATATATATATATATTTTGTAATCAATTATTCATTAAGCCTATTGCCTATTGACAGTCCCTCATTGTTAGCTTCTGATTTCTGTGTGGTGCTGAAGGACAGCTCCTTTTAGCGTGCTCTAAAAGTGCTCTGAGAAGGCATTGGCATCCGTACTGTTTCTGGTCGGATGTGGGTCATCTGTACTGTTTCTGGTCGGATGTGGGTCATCTGTACTGTTTCTGGTCGGATGTGGGTCGCAGACATTTTTGAGATGTTCAAGTGGGCCATGAGTCAGAAGCGGTTGGGAACTGCTGCTGTAAATAGATGATGGGGAGACTAGGCATGCAGAAGACTTCTCACTGAACTGCTGCTGTAAATAGATGATGGGTAGGAGCATGCAGGAGATTTCTTACTGGAGTTGGTGGGCGGAAACTACTACATGGAGGTCACGCCCATTTGGAGGTGAGGCCCCGCCTATTTGAAGGTTTCGGAGGTGATCCAGGCTGCAGCCAGTCTCATGTGGTCAGACCCAACGACTTACGTCAGCATTTGTGGGTTTCTCCAGAGGAAATCACGTGGCTCCAATAGAGACAGTCCGCATGTCTGGGAACGCCCACAAAATGTTAAACGGCTGGCACGCGAGTGGGGTAAAACCGCCCATATATCTCATGGGCTGACTCACCAAAAGACGGTGCTGCGGCTCTAAACTACAGGTTTGGGGGTTCTAGAGCAGAACACAAGACGTCTGCTCAGATGTGCGTTCACTGTGGTGGTTAAATCCCTGATCGTGTCTGCCTGGGCTGGGCTATCAGCTAAATTCTAACTTTGCTGAATGGATAGAATGGGGGTATTTACCCCACCCTGACCACGCCCCCAGCCAGGCTGAGCCAGCTAAACCAGCGTCTATGACGAGACGTGGCCTCAACAGGGCTCGACATTAACGGCTGCCCGGTTGCCCCGGGCAACCAAAAAAAACATGGGGCAACCATTTCTCGGTCTTTGGTTGCCCCAGGGGCAACCACGATTTAACATGCAACAAAATATGTACAGCAGCAAACAGCAAAATATACACCAAATAAATGTTTTAATACTTGTTGTGAGTGACATATATGTGACATTTTATTGCTGTTACAATCGAAACGATGTTACTAATTACCAGTCGGAACCTACGTGATGCATGCTGCACGTGCGGTATGTTTAACGAGTACTGACTGGGACAGGTGGGGCTGCTCGCACACAATCACAGCGGCTGCAAGACGCAAGAAGAACCTCGTCCGCCCGCAGCCCCGCACAGAAACAAAGGACAAGGAAATTGTCATTGAGGTGAAATACCCGTGCGTCTTTGAACGGGACGGAAAACGAATGCTATACTGCAAAGCATGTAGCCTACAACAAGCGCTTAGGTCTCATATGCTTCCCGCATCGGCGAGTGTCCACACGGAAAAGTTAGTTAAATCAGCAGACGCGCCCCTCCACAAGGCTGCTGTGCAGACGGTTTTCGCCTGGCTGTGCACACCCCGAATTGTGTAACTACGTGGACGCGGCTGGGCGGACAAAGTGGAGTTTTCAAGACTCCAGCTCACTTCCGCGAGCAGAAACCCACACACAGTGTATAAACGCTCCACACGTTTCCTCGTCAAGATTCAGTGTCTCTCATTTCCGTGCGACAGCCCAAACTTCAAGCATAATTCCAGCATAACGCTATACTGCAAAGCATGTAGCCTACAACAAGCCTACAACATACACCTCGACCAGGACATCCTTCAAAAACGTTTTACCACCGCGTATATGTGCTGAGAAATGATTTGCATCCCTGGCCTGTCAGCCTCTCATACGGGGTGAGAGAGAGAGGGATTGCAGGGCCGCTTCTGGGCCTTTTGGGGCCCTATGCAACATCAGAGTGGGGGCCCCAAACCACTGTCATCAAAGTATCCCTGAATGAACATGAGGAGGGCAGGCCCGGCGTTAGGGGCGGGCCTGACCGGGCCGGGCCTGACCGGGCCGGGCCCCCCCATTTAACAAACTGGCCCCCCCATTCAATTTTTTTTTTTTTTTTTTTTTTTTTTTTGTTGCTAAAAACGTTTTTCTGTTTTAAAGTTTAACATGGAATCTGGCTGTCATTAGGCATTGATTAACTCAATGCTATTGCTAACTGTTACTTTGAACATCCATTTGCAATGATTCTGGCTGGATATTAACTATTGTAAATTTGTCACAATGAATGCAATTTGTGCACAATGTGTAAATACACTTAATATTAATTGTTTAGGCCTAATTATTTGTAAAGTCACAACACATTAGAGATGTGTGTAGTTCTTCACAGATTTAGCCTCTTCATTTTGCTCTCAAATGCACCAGGTTGACGAATTTTACTTTAAAATGTACAAAATCTTCTTCCGGGGGAGAATCCCCCCGGACCCCCCTTGGGTAGCTTGGCCCCCCCAAGCTAGGGGCAGGCCCCCTCTGTAACTTGGGTCTGGAGCCGGGCCTGGAGGAGGGTAGGCTACTTAATTATCAATAACGCTTTTAATTAATAAATTAAGCACAATATGAACAATAACTGTTGAAAAATATATGAAAATGAAAGTTCACAAATATTAGTTAAATCCTTTCAGTGCAAATGCATTATAAAAACAAAAAATAAGATTTGTTTAGAAAACGAAATGACACAAATTTATTATTATTATTATTATCATTATTACTACTACTACACCCGGTGCGCACACTGAATAGGCCTATTATACTATACTATAGATTATTATACTTACTTTTCTGTCACATCGTCATTATTAAGCCGGCTTATGACTGCATAGTATCTTAATTACTCAAAATATAAAGCGACTAAAATTGGGCAACCATATTTTTATTCGGGCAACCAAAAGCTCTTGCCAGGTTGCCCCTCCGGCAACCACTTTTAAAAGTTAACGTCGAGCCCTGCTCAACCTATAGTATCATGGCGGATGTCCGTCTCCATGTGTACATCGTTCAAAATATACCGCCCACGAGTTGCGTCACTCAAATAAAGAGGTCCGTGGTTGGTCAATTCATATGCCTGTCACGCATTTGTTTTTTTGTCTTAAGGGCGGTCTTTAACCACTTATCAAGTGTTGTGCACCAGACTTAGATCTACGGCTGGCTACTGTGAGACTAGGCATCTATACAGTACATATAGTGCACTTTCATTTTCAAAATGAAAGTGAGACATACAGTAGAAAGACAAAGAAAAGTGTGAGTTGTGTTCACGGGGTTACAATTCTACAGGGAGCAAAAGCAACCAGGGAGGAAAAGTACTTTCTGCCTTGAGACAAAGTAAAACAATCAACAAGTCAATTTCCACAGGCCTGCAATTTAAATAAGTTCTTATGAAATACATGGAGAACAAGCAGCACTTTTGGGAGATTCAACAATTTCCACTACAACAGGCATCCAATCAGGAGATGGCCCCTCCATAATAAGAGAGAGAGTTCAGTGTAAGAAAATTTATTTTCAATAATAATAGGGAAGACTATTTTAAGGCAACATGCATAACAATGCTGCACTCTACTTCCAACCTCTCAACAGCAGACTATTAGTTCTTTCTTTTGTTTTCTGTGAAAGCCTGTGTTGCCAAAGCAACCATTCTACACGGAGGCCATAGCAGCTCCACACAAAACTCATTCAACTTTCCTCCGTACCCTTGCATACTTTTATCTCCTAAACTTTTCCTTTGCGACATCATCACAGTGTTGATAATGATTCAAATTGGCCACTGGGTCCATTAATAGCAAGTGCGGTCTGTCTGTCCTGCACCTGCGTCATATCTCGCCGTCCTATCTTAAGCCGTTAATGATCTCGCTAATTCGCCAAAGAGGCCCACTAATGCAGTTGCCTCAGACCTCACGGACTGAGCCAGCAGGTGCAGCAGCCTCCATTGTAAACAAACACACTCTTGTCGGAGGGAAGCTGTCACCAGCTGCTCCTGAGCCCCATGTGGCCGACACAATGCACATGTCCCCGCTGTGCTGCTGAGACACAATGCACATGTCCCCGCTGTGCTGCTGAGACACAATGCACATGTCCCCGCTGTGCTGCTGAGACACAATGCACATGTCCCCGCTGTGCTGCTGAGACACAATGCACATGTCCCCGCTGTGCTGCTGAGACACAATGCACATGTCCCCGCTGTGCTGCTGAGACACAATGCACATGTCCCCACTGTGCTGCTGAGACACAATGCACATGTCCCCACTGTGCTGCTGAGACACAATGCACATGTCCCCACTGTGCTGCTGAGACACAATGCACATGTCCCCGCTGTGCTGCTGAGACACAATGCACATGTCCCCGCTGTGCCCGCTGAGCGGCACGGCAGAGTGGGGGCAGAAGCAGGCAGAGGCGCTAGTGCAGAACGATGGATCAGCAATTAGTCCAGGTTTGGTTGTTGGATGTGCGTGAGGCAGCGTGAGGCGTGTAATCAAACATACGTTCTGACCGCACAGGTGGGGGGGTTCAATGCAAAATAATTCATCAAACAGAACAGGAGCGAGAGAGTGCAGCGGTAGTTAAGGAAGTTGAGTGTATGTGCTGTGAGGAGGGGGCACACTGTGCTGTAGCAGGTGAGTGCAGCAGTAGTTAAAGGAACACTCCGCCGATTTTTAATGGTGAATTATTTTGCACATAATCTCACACATATCCGAAAAATGTTAACAGTTTTGCAGGCATTCATTTAGTTTGACAGTTATTGAGAGTTGATTTCAATTAAGTTGTGGACCAGTGATGTAATTTATGCATGAATGGCATCACTGGTCCACAGCTTAACTCAAGCCATCTCTCAATAACTGTCAAACTAAATGAATGTCTGCAAAACTGTTGACATTTTTCGGATGTGTGTGAGATTATGTGCAAAATAATTCACCATTGAAAATCGGTGGGGTGTTTCTTTAAGGAAATGGAGTGTATGTGCTGGGAGGAGGGGGCACACTGTGCTGTAGCAGGTGAGTGCAGCTGTAGTTAAGGAAGTTGAGTGTATGTGCTGGGAGGAGGGGGCACACTGTGCTGTAGCAGGTGAGTGCAGCTGTAGTTAAGGAAGTTGAGTGTATGTGTTGTGAGGAGGGGGCACACTGTGTTATAGATAGATTAGATAGCTCCAGGACCACTGCGACACTCAGTGGTCATCAGTGATGTCATAAGAGCAAATGTGACCACACAGTGGGCGAGCTGCAGAGCGGGCGAAGGCCACGCAGCGGCTGAGCTAGCAAGCCAGCGCCACGAGCGAGCCTAGGAATCAAGCGCGTGTAGCACGCGAGATGCCTAGTAATATAAATGCCAGAAAGAAAGCAGAGTTTATTGTTCACACCTGTACATTTGACTACTTGAATAATTGATACATACAGAATTGTGACATCATTCTGAGATAATGCATGTGGTTCAGGACAATTCAAGATGTTGATTTTGTCGCAGGAAATGTTAATATCCAGTCCAAGTAATAAACAGAATGCTCTATCATTAAAGAAATACATGTGTTGCAGTGTTGTATTTTTGAACTGATTGGATTGGAAGGCTATTATATTGACCCAGCGCTGCAGTTGGACAGGCATGGGGACTAATGAACAGGCATGGGGACTAATGAACAGGCATGGGGACTAATTAGCAGGCATGGGGACTAATGAACAGGCATGGGGACTAATGAACAGGCATGGGGACTAATGAACAGGCATGGGGACTAATGGACAGGCATGGGGACTAATGAACAGGCATGGTGGGGACTAATGGACAGGCATGGGGACTAATGAACAGGCATGGGGACTAATGAACAGGCATGGGGACTAATGAACAGGCATGGGGACTAATGGACAGGCATGGGGACTAATGAACAGGCATGGGGACTAATGAACAGGCATGGGGACTAATGGACAGGCATGCGGACTAATGGACAGGCATGGGGACTAATGGACAGGCATGGGGACTAATGGACAGGCATGGGGACTAATGGGGCTCACCGCACATAGAAGGATCAATATTTGAGATTCAATTCTCTTCCAATGTAGATTCAAGATTCAAGATTCAAGATTTTTATTGTCACTCCGTAGTACAAGTATCACGTGTGAAATTCTTGTGCTGTGAACCCCCATTTACAACATAGTACAAATATAACAGGGCATATGAGTGCAAAAACAACAAGAGACACAATAAGCAATAAGGCAGTAGAGTGATAAGACAAGTCAGAGACAGTGGCATATTCACTGCACATAGGTGCACATGTCATGTGTATACTTTGGACGTACTTAAACATTTTAAATTCGACGTACAGGTGCAAATAGCATATACCTAATTAAACATACAATTAAACATTAGACATACATAATGGTAGCATCTACAGTGCGGTACAGTACAGCTACTACACTATTTGTGTATGTTAAGGAGTCTCGTGGCCTGCGGGAAGAAACTGTCCCTCAAGCGATTTGTGCATGCTTTTGGGACCCTGTATCTCCTCCCTGAGGGTAACAGGGAGAACAGGCTGTTGTGGGGATGGTTTGTGTCTTTGATGATCTTCAGGGACCTCCTGAGGCACCGCTGGTTATATAGTTCCTGCAGTTCTGGCAGCTCACATCCTGTTACGTGCTGGGCTGCGCGTCTCCCTCTTCGTAGCGCCCTGCGGTCCATGGTGGTACAGTTCCCGTACCAGGTGGTGAAGCAGCCAGTCAGCAGGCTTTCAATGGTGCCTCTGTAGAAGTCCCTAAGGATTTCTGGCCTTAGCCCAAATTTCTTTAGGCGCCTGAGTCCGTGTAGTCGCTGTTGGGCCTTTTTGACAACAGATAGGTGGACAGATATTGGATTCAATGGAACACAGTCCAACAGGACAAACCAAACCATGACCAAAGGGTTACAATGGTACATACCTATTGATATTTCATACCTATATGCAATGTTCAGCATGTCCAGGTATTACAAGGTGGTTGCTCTTGTGCACACAAACATGACATGAGGCTTTTAACAGCAAAAACAGAAATTAGAATTCTTTTTTACGAACCTGACATTCTAACCAATAATTCCATGTTTTGCTTGTTTAGGGTAGACTGCTAAGCTAAGTACATTAAAGTAATGTTAAATAACCTGAAGAGTGCTGGGGCAGCTGTAGCCGCTACTTGATTTAGCCTTGAGATGATCAGGTCACCAGTTCAAATGTAATCTTGGAGTGAGAGTTGCTGATATGCCCCTTAGCAAAGCACAGACGGAGTATAAAAAAATTAGGTTGTTATCTTGAGACTCTTCATAGCTTCAGTTGCTTTTCTCCTTGACACTGTGATCACAAAGATAGCCAACAGCTCTGTGAAAAGCCTGTGCCGGGGAGCTTGCTGTGAAGTAGAGGTCTGCACGGGCCTGGAGATGAAGCTCGAGCCCGCGTGACGTACAGGCCAGGCCCCACCCCAAACTAAGCCCCCGTTCACAACATACGCCGAAGCAACGCTAAGCTCAACCTACGCTGAACCCACAACTTTCATTAAGGCGTCCTTGTTATGTTAACAGGCGAGGCCGTTTCACAGTCACACCACCCGCTCGCGTGTCACGCTGAAGCCACGCTCACGGCTGGCTCAAGCGATCATTCAGGATTCAATCCTATTTTCCAAGCGTGACACGTGAAGCTTGAAGCTGCCAGCAGGCATTAAGTCAATGGGAAGTTGTGGGCGGGTTCATGGCACGCCGAGGAGGCGCTGAGAGGAAAAGAGAAGGTGTGAACACGGGCTAAAGCCTGGCTGCAATGCAACCTTTGAAGCCCAAACCCATCCCGAAACACAAAATCAAAACGTACCTATTTAAGTCATTTTTCGTCATTCTATTTTCTCTTCAGAAAGAGAAATAAAAAAATCCACATCAGAATCCACAAATGAAAAATGGGCATTAATAAAGAGTATTTTTCATTTTGCTGGTCAGATACGGCAGATATTTGTACTTATACTTGTACTTCAACATTTATAAAGGACTTGATTTCGCCTTCATCATTTGTCCAACAGAAAATTAAGTAGTAAAACACAAATGAAAAAAGCTCATGCTCCTGCTACTGCATGTGTCTTTCAGCACCTTTCAGTTTGCCCAGAGCTTCAGGAGAAAGTGAGGAGCAGAATCTTGGAGCTTTTCTCCATGTATGAAAAAACACACAGACGAGCCTGACCTCTGACCTCTGACCCCGCCTCCGGGCCCCTTCAGGTTACAGACCTCTACTGTGAATGCCAACAAACAAACAGTACACATGAGCACATCTTGGGCATTATGCTCTTTGCACTGGACCATATATTTGCAAATCTATAAACTGCCAACATCATCCTGTTGGCTTACTAAAGCATTGCACCATTATTAAAAATCAGTATTCTTGTTAACTTGGCCATGTATTAAGTACATACTTTCATAAATCTTTTATTTCTCGGTTTCCTAGTAGACAACAATGCACATTGAACTCTGTATTATGGACAGAGTTCATTCAGAGGACAGCAACAGCTTGCAGTAAAGGAGAGGATGGTTACTCCATACATACAAGTACAACGCGTACAACTACAGCAAGTGAAAAATAAAAATCCCCGCTCAAGAACCCCCCAACATACTGTATAAATATTGCAATTTCACTCCTGAAAACCAAGCATCTTTTCATTCTAAGATACATCCTAGGATGCACTGGGACACCTCCACAGACACCTCTGCACAATCCTAGTTCATGCACTGCATTTGCATGTATTATTCCCCTTGAACAGGGACATTATTCATATTTAATTGATTTATTTAATTGGTTATGTGACCAGTTGTGCCACATCTTTGATATATACACTATAGTTATAAAGGGTTCTTGACAACATGGATTTGTACCTTTTCAGACCATGCTTATGCAAAGTTGTTTTCCCCTCGACAATATGGGTGAATATGAATATGAATATGGGTTAATACAGATCATGAAAAGATGGTCCCACAAGGCCAGTGCCTCTAAATGTTTTTGACATCCTGTTTAGTGAACAGATGTTCCACGTGGTAAAGAGTCTCCTGCTGAACTACTGCCTGAAGAGAGTGAGCGTCATATCTCACCTTCACGTGGTAAAGAGTCTCCTGCTGAACTACTGCATGAAGAGAGTGAGCGTCATATCTCACCTTCACGTGGTAAAGAGTCTCCTGCTGAACTACTGCCTGAAGAGAGTGAGCGTCATATCTCTCCTTCACATGGTAAAGAGTCTCCTGCTGAACTACTGTCTGAAGAGAGTGAGCGTCATATCTCTCCTTCACGTGGTAAAGAGTCTCCTGCTGAACTACTGTCTGAAGAGAGTGAGCGTCATATCTCTCCTTCACGTGGTAAAGAGTCTCCTGCTGAACTACTGCCTGAAGAGAGTGAGCGTCATATCTCTCCTTCACGTGGTAAAGAGTCTCCTGCTGAACTACTGTCTGAAGAGAGTGAGCGTCATATCTCACCTTCACGTGGTAAAGAGTCTCCTGCTGAACTACTGCCTGAAGAGAGTGAGCGTCATATCTCACCTTCACGTGGTAAAGAGTCTCCTGCTGAACTACTGCCTGAAGAGAGTGAGCGTCATATCTCACCTTCACATGGTAAAGAGTCTCCTGCTGAACTACTGTCTGAAGAGAGTGAGCGTCATATCTCTCCTTCACGTGGTAAAGAGTCTCCTGCTGAACTACTGTCTGAAGAGAGTGAGCGTCATATCTCACCTTCACGTGGTAAAGAGTCTCCTGCTGAACTACTGCCTGAAGAGAGTGAGCGTCATATCTCTCCTTCACGTGGTAAAGAGTCTCCTGCTGAACTACTGTCTGAAGAGAGTGAGCGTCATATCTCACCTTCACGTGGTAAAGAGTCTCCTGCTGAACTACTGCCTGAAGAGAGTGAGCGTCATATCTCACCTTCACATGGTAAAGAGTCTCCTGCTGAACTACTGTCTGAAGAGAGTGAGCGTCATATCTCACCTTCACGTGGTAAAGAGTCTCCTCCTGAACTACTGCCTGAACAGAGCGAGCGTCATATCTCTCCTTCACGTGGTAAAGAGTCTCCTGCTGAACTACTGTCTGAAGAGAGTGAGCGTCATATCTCACCTTCACGTGGTAAAGAGTCTCCTGCTGAACTACTGCCTGAAGAGAGTGAGCGTCATATCTCACCTTCACGTGGTAAAGAGTCTCCTGCTGAACTACTGCCTGAAGAGAGTGAGCGTCATATCTCACCTTCACGTGGTAAAGAGTCTCCTGCTGAACTACTGTCTGAAGAGAGTGAGCGTCATATCTCACCTTCACGTGGTAAAGAGTCTCCTGCTGAACTACTGCCTGAACAGAGCGAGCGTCATATCTCTCCTTCACGTGGTAAAGAGTCTCCTGCTGAACTACTGTCTGAAGAGAGCGAGCGTCATATCTCACCTTCACGTGGTAAAGAGTCTCCTGCTGAACTACTGTCTGAAGAGAGTGAGCGTCATATCTCACCTTCACGTGGTAAAGAGTCTCCTGCTGAACTACTGTCTGAAGAGAGTGAGCGTCATATCTCACCTTCACGTGGTAAAGAGTCTCCTGCTGAACTACTGTCTGAAGAGAGTGAGCGTCATATCTCTCCTTCACGTGGTAAAGAGTCTCCTGCTGAACTACTGCCTGAAGAGAGTGAGCGTCATATCTCACCTTCACATGGTAAAGAGTCTCCTGCTGAACTACTGCCTGAAGAGAGTGAGCGTCATATCTCACCTTCACATGGTAAAGAGTCTCCTGCTGAACTACTGCCTGAAGAGAGCGAGCGTCATATCTCTCCTTCACGTGGTAAAGAGTCTCCTGCTGAACTACTGCCTGAAGAGAGTGAGCGTCATATCTCACCTTCACATGGTAAAGAGTCTCCTGCTGAACTACTGCCTGAACAGAGCGAGCGTCATATCTTTCCTTCACGTGGTAAAGAGTCTCCTGCTGAACTACTGTCTGAAGAGAGTGAGCGTCATATCTCACCTTCACGTGGTAAAGAGTCTCCTGCTGAACTACTGCCTGAAGAGAGTGAGCGTCATATCTCACCTTCACGTGGTAAAGAGTCTCCTGCTGAACTACTGTCTGAAGAGAGTGAGCGTCATATCTCACCTTCACGTGGTAAAGACTCTCCTGCTGAACTACTGCCTGAAGAGAGTGAGCGTCATATCTCACCTTCACGTGGTAAAGAGTCTCCTGCTGAACTACTGCCTGAAGAGAGTGAGCGTCATATCTCACCTTCACGTGGTAAAGAGTCTCCTGCTGAACTACTGTCTGAAGAGAGCGAGCGTCATATCTCACCTTCACGTGGTAAAGAGTCTCCTGCTGAACTACTGCCTGAAGAGAGTGAGCGTCATATCTCTCCTTCACGTGGTAGAGTCTCCTGCTGAACTACTGTCTGAAGAGCGTGAGCGTCATATCTCACCTTCACGTGGTAAAGAGTCTCCTGCTGAACTACTGCCTGAAGAGAGTGAGCGTCATATCTCTCCTTCACGTGGTAAAGACTCTCCTGCTGAACTACTGTCTGAAGAGAGTGAGCGTCATATCTCTCCTTCACATGGTAAAGAGTCTCCTGCTGAACTACTGTCTGAAGAGAGTGAGCGTCATATCTCACCTTCACGTGGTAAAGAGTCTCCTGCTGAACTACTGCCTGAAGAGAGTGAGCGTCATATCTCTCCTTCACGTGGTAAAGAGTCTCCTGCTGAACTACTGTCTGAAGAGCGTGAGCGTCATATCTCACCTTCACGTGGTAAAGAGTCTCCTGCTGAACTACTGCCTGAAGAGAGTGAGCGTCATATCTCTCCTTCACGTGGTAAAGAGTCTCCTGCTGAACTACTGTCTGAAGAGAGCGAGCGTCATATCTCTCCTTCACGTGGTAAAGAGTCTCCTGCTGAACTACTGTCTGAAGAGCGTGAGCGTCATATCTCACCTTCATGTGGTAAAGAGTCTCCTGCTGAACTACTGTCTGAAGAGAGTGAGCGTCATATCTCACCTTCACGTGGTAAAGAGTCTCCTGCTGAACTACTGTCTGAAGAGAGTGAGCGTCATATCTCACCTTCACGTGGTAAAGAGTCTCCTGCTGAACTACTGCCTGAAGAGAGCGAGCGTCATATCTCACCTTCACGTGGTAAAGAGTCTCCTGCTGAACTACTGCCTGAAGAGAGTGAGCGTCATATCTTACCTTCACATGGTAAAGAGTCTCCTGCTGAACTACTGTCTGAAGAGAGCGAGCGTCATATCTCACCTTCACGTGGTAAAGAGTCTCCTGCTGAACTACTGTCTGAAGAGAGTGAGCGTCATATCTCTCCTTCACGTGGTAAAGAGTCTCCTGCTGAACTACTGCCTGAAGAGAGCGAGCGTCATATCTCACCTTCACGTGGTAAAGAGTCTCCTGCTGAACTACTGCCTGAAGAGAGTGAGCGGCATATCTCACCTTCACATGGTAAAGAGTCTCCTGCTGAACTACTGTCTGAAGAGAGTGAGCATCATATCTCACCTTCACATGGTAAAGAGTCTCCTGCTGAACTACTGTCTGAAGAGAGTGAGCATCATATCTCACCTTCACATGGTAAAGAGTCTCCTGCTGAACTACTGTCTGAAGAGAGTGAGCGTCATATCTCTCCTTCACGTGGTAAAGAGTCTCCTGCTGAACTACTGTCTGAAGAGAGTGAGCGTCATATCTCACCTTCACGTGGTAAAGAGTCTCCTGCTGAACTACTGTCTGAAGAGAGTGAGCATCATATCTCTCCTTCACGTGGTAAAGAGTCTCCTGCTGAACTACTGTCTGAAGAGAGCGAGCGTCATATCTCTCCTTCATGTGGTAAAGAGTCTCCTGCTGAACTACTGTCTGAAGAGAGTGAGCATCATATCTCACCTTCACATGGTAAAGAGTCTCCTGCTGAACTACTGTCTGAAGAGAGTGAGCGTCATATCTCTCCTTCACGTGGTAAAGAGTCTCCTGCTGAACTACTGTCTGAAGAGAGTGAGCGTCATATCTCTCCTTCACGTGGTAAAGAGTCTCCTGCTGAACTACTGCCTGAAGAGAGTGAGCGTCATATCTCTCCTTCACGTGGTAAAGAGTCTCCTGCTGAACTACTGTCTGAAGAGAGCGAGCGTCATATCTCTCCTTCACGTGGTAAAGAGTCTCCTGCTGAACTACTGTCTGAAGAGAGTGAGCGTCATATCTCACCTTCACGTGGTAAAGAGTCTCCTGCTGAACTACTGTCTGAAGAGAGCGAGCGTCATATCTCACCTTCACGTGGTAAAGAGTCTCCTGCTGAACTACTGCCTGAAGAGCGTGAGCGTCATATCTCACCTTCACGTGGTAAAGAGTCTCCTGCTGAACTACTGCCTGAAGAGCGTGAGCGTCATATCTCACCTTCACGTGGTAAAGAGTCTCCTGCTGAACTACTGTCTGAAGAGAGCGAGCGTCATATCTCACCTTCACGTGGTAAAGAGTCTCCTGCTGAACTACTGTCTGAAGAGAGCGAGCGTCATATCTCACCTTCACGTGGTAAAGAGTCTCCTGCTGAACTACTGTCTGAAGAGAGTGAGCGTCATATCTCTCCTTCACGTGGTAAAGAGTCTCCTGCTGAACTACTGTCTGAAGAGAGTGAGCGTCATATCTCTCCTTCACGTGGTAAAGAGTCTCCTGCTGAACTACTGTCTGAAGAGAGTGAGCATCATATCTCACCTTCACGTGGTAAAGAGTCTCCTGCTGAACTACTGCCTGAAGAGAGTGAGCGTCATATCTCACCTTCACGTGGTAAAGAGTCTCCTGCTGAACTACTGTCTGAAGAGAGTGAGCGTCATATCTCACCTTCACGTGGTAAAGAGTCTCCTGCTGAACTACTGTCTGAAGAGAGTGAGCATCATATCTCACCTTCACGTGGTAAAGAGTCTCCTGCTGAACTACTGTCTGAAGAGAGCGAGCGTCATATCTCACCTTCACGTGGTAAAGAGTCTCCTGCTGAACTACTGTCTGAAGAGAGTGAGCATCATATCTCTCCTTCACGTGGTAAAGAGTCTCCTGCTGAACTATACTGTCTGAAGAGAGTGAGCGTCATATCTCACCTTCACGTGGTAAAGAGTCTCCTGCTGAACTACTGCCTGAAGAGAGTGAGCGTCATATCTCACCTTCACGTGGTAAAGAGTCTCCTGCTGAACTACTGTCTGAAGAGAGTGAGCGTCATATCTCACCTTCACGTGGTAAAGAGTCTCCTGCTGAACTACTGCCTGAAGAGAGTGAGCGTCATATCTCACCTTCACGTGGTAAAGAGTCTCCTGCTGAACTACTGTCTGAAGAGAGCGAGCGTCATATCTCTCCTTCACGTGGTAAAGAGTCTCCTGCTGAACTACTGTCTGAAGAGAGCGAGCGTCATATCTCTCCTTCACATGGTAAAGAGTCTCCTGCTGAACTACTGTCTGAAGAGAGCGAGCGTCATATCTCTCCTTCACGTGGTAAAGAGTCTCCTGCTGAACTACTGTCTGAAGAGAGTGAGCGTCATATCTCTCCTTCACATGGTAAAGAGTCTCCTGCTGAACTACTGCCTGAAGAGAGTGAGCATCATATCTCACCTTCACATGGTAAAGAGTCTCCTGCTGAACTACTGTCTGAAGAGAGTGAGCGTCATATCTCACCTTCACGTGGTAAAGAGTCTCCTGCTGAACTACTGTCTGAAGAGAGCGAGCGTCATATCTCACCTTGACAGCTGGGCTTGGCTCGGTCCCACTCAGGTCTCTTGCTGTTGCCCATGATACACGTCAGAGTGGAATATCCCTGCAGCACGTAGCCAGCCTCGCAGTGGAACGTCACCATAGATCCCAGCTTGTAGTCGGCGCCCATTCGAGTGCCGTTCATCACGTTCCCCGGATCAAAACACGCCTCCCGCAGTTTTGCTGCCGAAAAACAACAACAGAGCATTTAGACAATTGTCCAAAAAGACTTGTTTCTAATGAGGTGGAAATATCTAAAAAATATGTCTAGGACACAAAGGTCGCTTTGATATAACAAAGCTGTGTTCATAAAAAGTCATAGATATCAGTGTTGGTGAAAATGGTGAAAATGGATTAGGGTGAATCTGAGGGCATTCTCCCCAAGGACCTCACCAACAACCCCCCCCCACTCACAAACTCACTACCTCCTCCTAAACTCAACTTAACCCCCCCCCCATAAAACTGGAACTCATACTGTATCTAATTGAATGCCTGTCTAACTGGGACTGTAAATTCATGTGAATTCCCTGCACATTAATGCCTATTTAACTTAGCCTGTAAATTTCACGTACATTCAATGTAAACTCTTATTTAACTCCGACTGTAAATTCATGTAAATCCACTGCCTATTTAACGTCTATTTAACTCAGTCTGTAAATCTCATGTAAATCCAACGTAAATTCATATTTATCATCCACAGAACACTTCACCACTCATGTACATATTGTATATATTTACTCAATTTGATTCGATTTGATTGCACTTGCAACTTTGTGATTGTCTTTAGTTATCTTCCTACTTCTTATCCCTGTATATTGATGTGACCGCTACGCTGCATACAGACACTAAGACAAATTCCTCATATGTAACTTGCATACTGTGGCAATAAAAGTGATTCTGATTCTGATCTGGCATCCACATCAGAGGAAGCAGCTGTGTGGCATACATCAAAAAGCCTATTCGCTAATTCAACTAAATCCCACTGCTGCAACATGAGAAAAGTAAACTCTTTATTTGCCAACATGCATAATGATATTCTATGCAAATGCATAGAGAATCCCAGTACCTTTGTATTCCATATGGAAGCCGGCGTAGCTCACAGAGCCGTCGCTACGGAACGCCAAGTACATGAAGTTGGAAGTGCTCTCAATCTTGTCGGGAAGTTTGCTGTCTTGAAAACTGCCAATCAGATGT
Organism: Poromitra crassiceps; assembly: GCF_964638095.1. Classification (NCBI taxonomy): domain Eukaryota; kingdom Metazoa; phylum Chordata; class Actinopteri; order Beryciformes; family Melamphaidae; genus Poromitra; species Poromitra crassiceps. The sequence goes on from NC_139641.1 coordinate 17,708,125, forward strand.
GTGTTGCTGTCTGGCCCATCGTAGATATACAAGAAATCATAGTTGGGCTCAATGCTGAAGCTGTGACAAGTGCAAACAAGCAGACAAACGAGAAGTCAAACAGTGATTAGTTTTGCCAAGTCTTAAGCACCAGATTGTACAGATTGTGTGAGTAGATTTAGACTGCATTATGGGTTTTAAATTGTGCGTGTGCACCGCGGTGCTAGGAGTGATTCATGCCCAGCCGATTTGCTTTGCAATCTCCAGACAAAGAGATAGAAAAAAAGATATCTCCCCCAAGAGGTGAGAAAGAGACTAAATTGTTGTGACACTGCAGTGGCACAAAATCTTCCCAGGCGGCAGCGGCAATGCAGTGTGAAAAGATCGTTTCATATTGTTGCGCTGCATATCAAATCACATGCCGCAGTGAGAGGAGCGTTTGTTTTCAAAATAATGAGCTTGGTTTATGACAAAAATGTAAATCGCTTGGAAATAATTGCATTTGAGTTGGATCAAGGCAACTCCAATTTAGAATCATAACTCCAATTTTATTTTGCATTTCTAAGGGAGAAAGTAGGATTTCGCTAACTCGATTAGATGTTTGTTTTGAAGGACAAAGTCTGAAAAGAAACACGCTCATGTCCTTCACCTCCAGAAGAGGGAGAGCGCGTTCACCTTGGTTCCTGCACCCCTTCATGAAATGACTATGGAATTAATATTCATCAAGTCATTCCGTCAAAGAGAGGGGGCCGGGGCACGGTGGTACAGTGGTAAGCGCTGTCGCCTCACAGCTAGAAGGTCCTGGGTTCGATTCCCAACTGGGACGCTGTGAGCGCCGAAGGAGTCCGTGCCCGTCCGCATGTCCTCACGTGCCCACCGCCTGGGTGGGGTCGTCAAAAGGGCCTTTCTGTGTGGAGTTTGCATGTTCTCCCCGTGCCTCCCGGGGGTTTCCTTCATATAGGAACCCCTTCACCAAAACATGCAATATCCTGGTTGCTGATGTGGTGCCTCCTCTGGTTGTTAAGGGCGCCTGTTCAGAGGGAGGGGAACTGGTTGGAATAGCGTGATCCTCCCACGTGCTATGTCCTACCAGTGAAGCTTCCCCTGTCAGGTGAAAAGAAGCGGCTGCCTAACTGCCCATGTCTCAGAGGAAGCATGGAGCCAGTTTCAGCTCTCCACAGATTGGCAGAGGGTGGAGCAGCAACCAGGATAAATACATTAAAATTAGCACTAATGGGGGATAAAAATGGGATAAAAAATCAGGAAAAAATATATATAGAAAAAAAAAGAGAGAATCCCCATGAACACATTACCTGATGAAAGCCAAGGAAATGACATAGTCTGAGTGGACAGCAATCAGCCAGTCACAGTCTTTGCTGTGCGGGTAGGGGTGTGGGTAGTTGGGAGACAGGATGAATCCTGAAGATCCTGTCACATTCCCGCCACACGGAGCTTGAGAGAGAAAGACGGGAAATATGAAAGAGACGGACATTTAGAAGTAATTGTACACAGTAATTACCGAGATTCTAAAGTATATTCTTTATGTGCTTGGGCTGTTGCCAGCTCCTGTGGTCAAACTGGATTCTGTCCTGAATTCTTGTGCAGGCAAGGACTGAGCACTTGAAGATCTTTGAGGCTTGAATGTCTGACTCTAGCCGGCTAACTCTGTTTACATTTTAAAAACTGTGACAGTTCACACAACCTTAAGACGACATGCATATATTATAGATCAAACTCTTTTGAGACATTAACGTTTGTTTGGCACAACTCATACTATTAACTGCCACGGGGTTCCGCATTTCTGGGTGGCAAGTGACGTCACGCTGATTCGTCCTATATATATATCTATATATATATAGATATATATATAATATATATATATAATAATCACATCAAGTTGTCAAATGTACAATTATGTCATTTCATTACGCTGAGTCATGTGATCCTGCAGTTGGCCAGCACTCAAGAACGTCTAAAGCAGGTTTCTTGGGAACTACTTAGGGTGATTATTTCTAATTATATTGTTAGGTAATTAGTAGTTAAGCTGCACTGAGACAATGTGTTGTGTGACCTCGGGGTGCTCAGCCCTCCACTGTCCACACAAGTGGATTTGGTCAAGTCAGAGTTGGCAACGACTCTGACATCTGAAGTGCTCTGTTTACCCCACACATACATAAGACATCCATGAGAATCATGGTGTCTGCTGCAGCCAGTTAATAGAGAAACTCTCTGCCTGCCTCTCTCTTCCGCTCGCCATCTCTCTCTCTCTCTCTGTCACTCTCATCTCCAATATCTCCCTCCTCTTCTCCCTATCTCTCTCTCTGTCACTCATCCCCAATATCTCCCTCTCTCTCTCTCTCTCTCTCTCTGTCACTCTCATCCCAAATATCTCCCTCCCTCTCTATCTATCTCTCTCTGTCACTCTCATCCCCAATATCTCCCTCCCTCTCTCTCTCTCTCTCTCTGTCACTCTCATCCCCAATATCTCCCTCCTCTTCTCTCTCTCTCTCTCTCTGTCACTCTCATCTCCAATATCTCCCTCCCTCTCTCTCTCTCTATCTCTCTCTCTCTCTCTCTGTCACTCTCATCCCCAATATCTCCCTCCCTCTCTCTCTCTCTCTCTGTCACTCTCATCCCCCATATCTCCCTCCTTCTCTCTCCCTATCTCTCTCTCTCTCTCTCTCACCGATGCAGCTTGGTGGGCTGGGTTGCCAGTAGTATCTATTTTCCACTTGGATGCAGGTGATGCTGCTCTCCCCCTGCAGTTCATAACCTGCATCACAGGAGAAGGTGACTGAATCAGCCGGCTCCCGCCCCTCCCCCACGCGACTGCCATTCATGGGGATGCCAGGATCTCTGCAGGCTGTCGCAAGCGAACCTGAAGGGCGGACGCACGCACGCACACACACACACACACACACACACACACACACACACACACACACACACACACACACACACACACACACACACACAGAATTTCATATCGTGCAGTAGACAGCTGTCAGGCTGGAGCTGGAGCTCTAAGACAGTTATAGAAAAGAACAGATTAACTGGCTGATCTCAGCAGTTAAAATCCTGCAGTGTTTTCTAAAAGCACAGCTGCCAAGCGGCCCAGGGCAACAAGACTCTGATGGACTCTTCAACTGTTCCTCTCTCCATAGACTTTATTAACACACCTGACTCACTTGTGTATATTGATTCTTCTTCTTTTTCTTTTTTTTGCTGTTGCTGCTATTTTGCTTTTCTGTTTTCAAAGTCAAATACATCAAATACATCAAGCAAAAATGAAAAGAGAACGAATGACATCACATGACTGGAAGAAGAAAAGAAAAAAAACAATCATACAGTACATGGAATCAGGTGATTGATTACCAAATCAATGAGGACAATATATAATGGGGATAATGGATGGATAATCAATCGATAATATTGAATATCTGTGAGGATAAAAAACCACACCGACACTTAACACAACTGCTGCGTGACAAGGAAGAGGAGTCTGACTTTGTAGACCCCCTACAATTAGTGTTTAACAACAAATTAATATAAAAAATAATACTGCAAACCCTTTTAAAACAGAGTTGTACATTTACGTGCAACACCACATTAAACTACCTATATGAATAATGTATTTTAACACTATGCACCGGACTCAGGGGATGTGTTGTCATTCTTTCTTATTGACCTCTTGGATAGTGATTTTTGTTTTGCTCCTATAAAACTAGCTAGCCATAAGCTAACAAGCTCTTTAGACACACATCTCTGACTTCAACACCAGCTATGATCAGGTGCAGTCAGTCACAGATCATCTATTTGTGCGATGGATCACACTGGCTGAATAGCAAATAAAATAAATCTAGCAACATCATGAGTGGCTGAGTGGATGAGGTGTAAGACCCGTAGCTGGTGGAATGTGAGATAGCTCATCCAGTCGTGGCTAAAGATTACAGCAAATACTGAGAGATCAACATGGGCTGAATAGATATTGGAATTAAAAGCTACTATACTTCAATTTCATCACTTCCTGACTTGCAGATAATGAGAAATCCACAGTGGACCGAGCTGAGATGCTAACGAGCTAAGATGCTAATGCTGGAAGACACGCTGTTTTCTTAGGGCGTCTACCTTGCATACACTATACAGTAGTTACCAGTGGCGAACCGTGCCTATCAGAACCGGGCCTTCCTCATCACAACCCCATGCATGTCACAACCACATCATCATAAACTCCTCCCTCCTTGTCGTCCGTCTCTCGTCTCCTCGTTGGCTTGGATTCGCGATTCCCTCGACATATCCCACCCACAACTCAACTAATTGTGATTGGCTAACGCCACAACTAAATGATATTCTGATTGGTTATTCATGTCATGACTAGAGCCGGTCTTCGCGAAGGGTTGCTGTCAATCAATACCATTTGCCGGTGGAGGCTGGTCCAAATAATTAACCCCATATTTGCTGAAACAAAGTGAGTCCAAGATCTGAACAATTTAGCGACAATATTACTGTTATTTCAGTGAATAAAAACTAATAAATAACAAATACAAATAATTTATTAGGGGGAAATTATTTTCTTTTCAATTATTTTCTTCTTGGGTATTTAGTGAATACCTAGAAGGCTCTGACGGTTCGCCACTGGTAGTTATAACACCCATGTTCATTACCTGATACCTATCCTTATGCTGAAATAATCTGTGCCATATAAGGAAATAATGAGAGATTAACATGAGATCAAAAGCACAAATCGCTTGAGGGACAGTTTCTTCTCACAGGCCACGAGACTCCTTAACATATACAAATAGTGTAGTAGCCATACTGTACCGCCCTGTAGATGCTACCATTATGTATGACTAATGTTCAATAGTATGTTTAATTAGGTATACGCTATTTGCACCTAACAGAATGTTATTATGTTTAATTATGTTTAAAGTATGTTCATGCCATTTGCACTATGGGCAGTGAATACGCCACTGTCTGTGGCGTGTCTTACTGCTTTATTGCTTGTTGCCTCTTGTTTTTTATTTATTTATCTTTTATTTTTTTGCACTATGTTGTAACGGAGTCTACAGCACAAGAATTTCACACGTGATACTTGTACTACGGAGTGACAATAAAAATCTTGAATCTTGAAATAAATAAACTATCACATTCTCTTTGCATAGATAGAAACAGTGACTATACATAGACTTCTTCCACACACTCACGACATACATTTACAATTCAACATTATTTTTCCAAATCATTTTTCAAGTTACAGTACGAGCAAACACACCATCTACTTTCACCTCCTTGGAAGGAAAGAGGAAAACTCACTGGAGAAGTCGATGGTGAAGCCGGACTTGGTGATGTAGAAGTCGGTCTCGAACTGAATGGTGACGAGGTTGAGGGTGGAGTGGATCCCCTCGGGCAGCAGCGAGCCGCTCACCTCCTTCAGAGACATCTCGTTCTCCGGAGGCCCGTCCCACACCTTCAGGATGTCATGGGACGCCTCTGTGTCGAACGCCAGGAACTGGAGACTGGGAGACGGAGACAAGGGAGGCTGTCACCTCGGCTTAGTTCGGTTTGTTTGGTTCGGTTCAGTTCAAGTCGAATCAGAGTCAAGTCAAGTCAGTTTGTTACTTCCAATCAGTGGGACAGAGTTGAACTCAAGTCATTTGGCAGTTGGATTTACTCAAGTTCAGTTGAATTCATTTCACTGGGATGTGTTTACTTGTGCAATTTCTCCAAATTAAAGCAGCTACATGGAACTTGCAAACTGCCCCTGTGGACAAAAACAGTACGGTAGTTTTCCCAGAATCAAGACTGTATTTCCTGAACAGCATCCTCACGCTGTCACCAGCAGGCCGGCTTCTCCGAGCCTGGACTGAACACTGAGCCTCCTTCCACTGTCCTAACCTGCGCACAGACATTTAGATTGATAAGTCTATATTAGAAGCGGCCAATCTTCTCGCTGATGGTCTTATTTCCTGATGTAGGTACTGTGATAGAGGTATCAGTATTAAATTGAGACATGCTACTTAAGTTACTTGAAATAATATTGTAATTGCTGTATACTATTTGAACCATTCTTTGAACACATATTGATCATCTTTATCTTTATCATGGCCATGCCATGGACCATGGCATGGCACTTTAATGTTTGAGAGATCTTGCAGTCAGCTGGAACATTCTCCCTCACAGAAGCAGAGGCCTGTGCACTAAAGTGCAGCCTTCTTGCACGGAACGCTTTCTGCAACCAGAGATCAGCTCATAGCAGGATTGTGATGCTATGCAACGCCCCAATATCCAGATGTCTTCTACATATATGTATTAAGCTATTTCTGTGCCAAATTTCGTACTTTTATCACAAAATGAACAATAGCCGCACTAATAGGCCTATAATGTACACACATAATGAAATTACCAATTACCTTGTAAAAATTCATATAATTTTGATCGAGTGTTTTCATTTGGTTCTCAGGCTTACTAGCATCTATATTATGTCTGGTATTGCATGTGGGTCCAATGGGATAGGAAACGTTGACAAACCGCTGGTCGCCATTTTGAAAAATACCTGCCACGGCCACCAGGGGGCAAATTTGTGATGGCCCAATATCCAGTTTTGTCCAGAATATATTTATGTATAAACACATCTGCAAAATGTGGTGGTTGTATCACAAAATGAAGGATTGGCCTCATATGTTGAGCTACGGCTGGTGGCCATTTTGGAAAATGGTCATAGAAATGGCAATCTGCAATGCCCCAATATCCAGATGTCTTCTATATTAAGCTATTTCTGTGCCAAATTTGGCACTTTTAACACTAAATGAACAATAGCCACACTAATAGGCCTATTATGTGCACACATATAATGAAATGACCAATTATTTTATAAAAGTCCATATGATTTTGAATTACTATTTTTATTTGGTTCTCAAGCTTACTAGGATCTATATTATGTCTGGTATTGCATGTGGGTCCAATGGGATGGGAAATCTAGACAAATTGATGGTGGCCATTTTGAAAAATGTCTGCGACGGCCACCAGGGGGAAAATTTGCGATGCCCCAATATCCAGTTTTGTTCCGAATATATCTATAGACATATCTGAAAAATGTGGTGTTTTTATCACAAAATGAACGATATAGGTTAGCTATGCCACCCCACTAATATAGTAGTATAGTCATTTAATGTAAAATTAATGAAATGTTATGAATGGTTTGGACTTAGGTAAAAAAGAAAAGAAAAAAGATAATATTGTTTTTCATCCATACTACATGCATGAATAGATTTAAATATTTAATTTCAATACATCATTAAAATGTGGACAGAGGAAGTAGTTTGATGCTATTTGCGACACGTTCATCAAAAAATGAATATATACAGTAAATAAATGAAAATAGCTCGTCCAATTTCCATTTATGCTCAGCAGCTAGCTAGGATTCGTCTCGTTTGTTTTCCAGACTGAGCTATTAAGCGACTGCACAGGAGGCACAGAAGTGGGTAAATGAGCGAATATCCCACCTTATTTTGTACCGGATATCCCACCTTATTTTTTGACCAACTTTAAGAGCTGCTGAAGTACAGGCGGGTAGGCGGGAGCATTTGTAAATTGCAGGAGCCAACATGTCTGTCTTGAGAGACTAATATATCAGTGACTTGTGAGCTACCTGACGATGTTGCCAGAGTTGACCTCGATGGTCCAGGTGCATCTTAGGTTGTTGTCGTAAGGGAAGGGATACCCAGGCGAGAGGATGCGCCCTGTGGACTCACCCTTGAAACTGCCACCACACTCCGCTGCAGACACACACACATACACACAAATATACAAAACACTGATCAGTGAAAACCTGGAATCTTACACATAAATGAGCCATCCTATGTATCTTGGTATCGCTGTTTCCATTTTCTTGGCCAACGTCAGCCTGACAGCATTCATATTTGGCACGGGTACCGGCAATGTTCCCGACCAGACGGTGACAGGCCGGATATTTAAATTAGGTCATTATGGCCGAATAAATGGCCAAAAATGGCCAGTTACTGATAGCACTACCCCCAGCAGTCAGCAGGTGGCACACAATGTGTGGACACGCACACGCACGCACACACACACCACACCACACACACACTAGGGCATTCACAGACTAGTCGACTAGTAAAACCACTAGTCGACACTGTGCTTAGTACAGTAGTCAACTAGTTTTTGTTTTTTGTTTTTTTTTATCTTTAAGAAAGAACATGAGGTATTTACACGACATACATGGACTATGATATCCCATATCCCTACCAAAGCCACAGACAGACATGTGCAATCTCCCAGCATGCATAGAGGCTAATACATTTTGACAAGAAATAGCAACCAAATCAGCCTAAGTAGGCTCAGTGGTAGATATAAATAATATTTATGTTAACACAACATGCAATTCTAGAACATTTCAATATTGGACAAAATAAAACATAAAAATCAAAACACAACCCTATGTGAAACATACATGTAATCCAGGTGGCATATATATCCCTCGCAAATACAACGTGATATAGACGAGTGATGTCCGCTCCAACAAGACTTAGCTTACTTGACACGTACTTATCAATAAAAACACATTTATGCCATGACTTTACATAATGTAGGCTATATTTATGTAGCATCATTTAGCCTGTGCTGTGATGTGCAGGAGCAGCAGGTAGCCTACTAGTTATAAAACTACCTGCCCTGAATGAGCCGAGTGGGGGTGCTTCATGTTCACTATTGTGAAAGTTATGTGTTTACAACATAAAGATCATGGAATTGGATGGTATCAGGAATGTCACCGATAGTTAACGTTCTATATTGTAGGCTACAGGGAGACCATCAGCCCTGCTGAACAGATCTGTATTTGCCTGGCTGGAGGTTGAATTGTTTTATTCAGGCTATGATCTGTGATGTGCTGAGATATCCAAATTGGCATGAAGAGATGACAGCATGCAGCCACAACCCGGACTGGATCGAGTGGATCGGAGCTTTGAAAGGAAGAATGTCATTGCCTAACCGGAGTTCACCAATGACCACAGTTGTGAATAATTCTACGCCTAAAAGGCGTGGTTAAATGGTTAAGGCCGGGTTTAGCGCCGAGGGGAAAATAGGGACATGCGCTGACCACGCCCACTAATCAGCGCTGCGCCTGGCGTTAAACGCTAGTTTAAGGCCAGGGGGAAGATAGGGCCCAACGAGTCTTAATGAGCAGGAGTTTGAGTCTCTTCCTCTTTGTTTTGCTCTAACAGGTAAATGGGTCTGAAACAAGGCCTTCCTGCCTGGCTGGAGATACTTAGGGATGCAAAACTGGTTTTGTCTGTAAGTATGCAGCTCCTAATGACACCATTAATTAACTTTAAAAAGACAGAATATAGAGGCTGGGCCGGGCACTGCAGGAAGGACACTGCTACAAATGTTAATGACTGAAGGAATATCTTATCATCCAATCTATGTTGTCACTCCCCTGGTTATCATCTAGCTATCTAGATTACAGAACAAACGCCACTTAATTAATGTGAATATTACATTAGGTTATCATCTAGCTATCTAGATTACAGAACAAACGCCACTTAATTAATGTGAATATTACATTAGCTGGCCACAGCGGTATACTATCATCAGTATCATGGAAGACTCCTCGACAGGAGCCTGGAGATGAGGCCCTGGAGAAATGGCTGGAGAGCCCATTTCACATGCAACTCACAGGACTATTAATATTGACCAATCGATGATCCAGGTCTGTTGAACAGCTAATCAATACAATGATTAAGGGCAGTTTTTCTGTGATCATACCAAACATGCCGCAGTGCCAAACTGACAGCCTTTTTCTGAACAGGAAGAAACACACGTTTCATTGGAAAAAGGCAACAGGACATGTTGGCATTTAAAGTGCAATTCTGCCCACGTCCGGAATTTGTAAATCATTTTTTACCCTAATCCATCACGGCGAGACATCGGGCGCGACAGACACCGCTTCAACAACACCTTCCAGACCCGAGCGATGTGCAGGTAATAGCTTTATCATTTCTCTGTGTCTCTGTCAAAAGCATGTGCTGAATATGAAAGAGCAACCTAAACTGTACATCATGTCCATAACTCCACCTGCTAACCTCTGTTGAATAAGATGATCATTATGCAGAAAAAACACTGAGCAACGGCCTGTGAATAAAAAACGTTTCAATGACACAGAGCAGAAATGAAACAGAGCCGGGGCAAAATAACAACACAGTGAAAACCCAACAGTCTTCCAAATTGCTTCACCATAGAGGTCATTTACACCTGGCGCTAACATGCGTTTTCTCTGATCAGATTGCAATTAGATTGTATTTTATCACTTCAGCCTGGTTCCATTTACATCTGGCGTTAACATGCATTTTCTGCAATCTGATTGCAATCAGATTACAGAAATGGTTGTCCTCTCAATCCGCATAAAGTTGTTGTATCCAGATTGAGAGGACACATTGCATTTACACTTGTGTTCAATGTGTACACAATGCATCCCTGACCACCTCCGGAGGTGGTTTGGCCGATCAGATTGCAATCCTTCTTCAATGTGTTTTGGGGTGTTTACACCTGGCATTTCAAGTGATAAAACACAATCTGATTGCAATCTGATCACAGAAAACACATGTTAATGCCAGGTGTAAATGGCCTCATAGTGTTCTTCTTCAGTGGTTCTCAAAGTGGGGTCCGTGGACCCCCAGGGGGCCTTGAGGGGCTTCGTCAACAGAAAGACCAATCGTTTATTGTCACTATAATTCCATCCATAAGTAACACAATGGCAGAATGTAGGACGAGTGGTTGTAGGTTTTATACACTTTCTGTAATCAAACATCTCAAAGCAAAACGATGATCAGATGGGGGGCGGGTTGTGTCAGTTTAGGGGTCCTTGACGTGAAGACGTTTGAAAACCACTGCTCTTACTGAATGTATAAAGCTCTATATATTTATATATATATATATCTATATATATAAAGCTCTGCATCAAGAACACACATGGGGATCAATGGTTTATAAAACATCAGAGGCATTTAGATTCTCTTACAAAATGACAGAAGCCACCGTGTGTTTTCTTTCATCACAGTTCAATTAGGTGTAAATCATGGAGGACTAAATCCTTAGGATCCACTGAGCAGAGCACTGTTGACAATGTGCCTGGAGTGAATAATAACATAAGCTACCACAGAGAGAGAGAGAGAGAGAGAGAGAGAGAGAGAGAGAGAGAGAGAGACAGAGAGAGAGAGAGAGAGACAGAGAGAGAGAGAGAGACAGAGAGAGAGAGAGAGAGACAGAGAGAGAGAGAGAGAGACAGAGAGAGAGAGACAGAGAGAGAGAGAGAGAGAGAGAGACAGAGAGAGAGAGAGAGAGACAGAGAGAGAGAGAGAGAGAGAGAGAGAGAGAGAGAGAGAGACAGAGAGAGAGAGAGAGAGAGAGAGAGAGAGAGACAGAGAGAGAGAGAGAGAGAGAGAGACAGAGAGAGAGAGAGAGAGAGAGAGAGAGAGGGGGGGGGGCTGACAGAGAGAGGGGGCAGAGAGAGAGGGCGGGGGGGCTGCCAGAGAGAGTGAGAGAGAGAGAGAGAGAGAGAGAGAGGGGGGGCAGAGAGAGAGAGAGAGAGAGAGAGAGAGAGGGGGGGGGGCTGCCAGAGAGAGGGGGGCAGAGAGAGAGTGAGAGAGAGAGAGAGAGAGAGAGAGAGAGGGGGGGGGCTGCCAGAGAGAGGGGGGGCAGAGAGACAGAGAGAGAGAGACATTTGATGTTCCTTTAATGAACAGTCAACTTATCTTAAAAACACAGAGCGACCTAGCAATGCCAAAAACTAAACAAACTCAATTGCCTCGCCACCCACACCCACACACCCACCCACAGGCACTCACGCACGCACGCACACACACACCCACACACACACACACACACGCACACACACACACACACACACACACACACACACAGAGAGAGAGAGAGAGAGAGAGAGAGAGAGACAGCAGTTTTGACAAAGGGAGACAGGATTACCTATGCATGATGGGAGGTGGTTGTCCCACGCCCTCCTCTCTCCAGTCATGCACTTTAGTCTGCCACTGCCGTGCAGCGTGTAGCCTCGGTCACAGCCGTACGTGATGGCACTGCCAGCAAAGTGACCCTGGTCACTGACTTTGAAGCCGAACTGCGGCACGCCCGGAGCATCGCAGTGGGAGAGCTCAAAACCTGGAGGGAGCAGGAGGAGAGGATGGAGGAGGAGTCTGAGTTTACCAATGACTACCAAGTCAACTGGAGAGAGCAGCCATATTGTAAACCAACGCCATATTCCCATTCCTCCGCATTGTAAAAGACATATTGATTGAGCTTTGGGAATTAATTTCCGGTTGAGCACAGATGCGGAATTGGGACTTAAAGTGCCATTATATTACGCGGCAGTAAAAGATTCTTTCTGGACAGAGAGCACCATAGACTTTCCACAATTAAGTGTTCAATTGAGGGTGGACGTTTACCAGGCTTGAGGAATAGCGCAGCCAGCCGCTCATAACAGTTTGGGGCGATACAAAAAAAAGAGGAATAAAATAAAATAAAATAAAATAAAATAAACAAGCCACAAACAAGAGTGTTCCAATAACTCTTATGTTTGATCTTGACCGTGGCCTTTGTCTGCTCTCTTCTCGTCTCAGGTAGTAAATGTAAGTGTGTTGCTATGCTGCAGCGGGGGGCTGATTTATGCCTCCTTCTCCCAGCGAGGCCGGCCCCTCGGCCCCGGCTCCGTGCTCCGTGCCAGATGTTACGTTAGTATTACAAGAGTCAAGCCCGCTATAAATCTCCAACAGTTACGGCTCCACATTTAGAAAATTACCTCAGCACTTTTGCTACAAGAGTCATGAAAACACGGTCAGATTTCATGTTCCGACAAGATTTAAGCCGCCTGTTACCGCCCTGCGCCGTGCCCACCTCGCTGTTCACGCATCAGTCAAACCTCTCCAGCTTCAAAAGGAAGATTCATTCTGGCTGAAAGGAGCACATAAAGACCATGAAGGCTGCTAGTTTATGTCCTGCTATTTACCTTGTGTACAAATCCTTGGAAAATTTGAAGCAGCAATCCAATGATGTGCTACTTAATTATGGGCAATTCTGGAATTCAAAAGGCAGCTTGTAATTAAGGCAACATTTCATCTGAGTGAATTGGTTGCATTCAGAGGCAGACGGCAATTTATTGAGTTGTGTAGATGAGAGTACACACTCTCCTGATTACTGTACACTTTACTACAGTCTATTACTGTAGTATCAAAACCTCTCACGGTGATAACACCGAACTGCGGCGCATTAAAGGAACACTCCGCCAATTTTCAACCAGCTTTATATCATTACAAAATCAGTAGTATATCAGAAAACGGTAAACAGTTTTGCAGACATTCATTTAGTTTGACAGTTATTGAGAGTTGATTTGAGTGAAGTTGTGGACCAGTGATGTCATTCATGCACAAATGAAATCACTGGTCCACATCTTAAATAAAATCAACTGTCAATAACTGTCAAACTAAACAAATACCTGCCAAACTGTTGACAGTTTTCTGATATACTACTGATTTTGTAATGATACAAAGCTGGTTGAGAATCGGCAGAGTGTTCCTTTAACTAAACCATCATAGGCAGGGTTGTTAGGCCCGGTGGCAACTTATCTTGACGGGGCCCGAGCGACTGATGGCAGGATTAAGGTAGGGCCCTATAGTTTCTGTGATAACAGAATCACTGACGAAATCGTGGAATTGAGAATTTTAAAAAGCTATGACATAGGGAAACGTAGGCAAAAAACAACAACAAAAACAAACAAAAATAATCTTAAAAACACAAAAAAAATCCTGATGGATTATCTGTTTCAGAAATTTTACCCAAGACAAGAATCTGATACCTAAAGCCATGAGTAACATGTAAGAAATAAAAGCAATCTGTCTTGATGTTAGGTATGTGGCACATAGAAGTAGCCGAAAACACTTCAAACTATTTAAAAGGGCTTAATTTGATATAGATATGCTGAAGAGTTGCTGTGTTCACTAACAATAAAAAGGATTTAGGGGTGACACCGTCAATGTGGATGATGCATGTAACCTGGTAACTCATCAGTGGGCTGGATACAGCATTCATATAAGGCAAGTACTGTATTGTCATATTGTCGATGTATCTTGCTGGCCAAGTTGAAATATATTGTCATGTCATGGTGTCTTTGGGTCATTTATAAACTAAATTAATTCTGTTCTTTTTCTATCGATTTTTTGTACTGCTATTTTACATTGAAGTCAACGGCGAATGGCTTGTGTTTTCCCCCTAAAAGGGGTTGACGTTTTGCGAAGTAAGATGTGCCGGTCTTGTCTATGGAAGTCTGTCTAAGATTTAGACCGATGGTGGAGAAAATGGATACATACATACTGTACATGGATACAGTTATCAATAATTGTATCCATTGACCTAAAACTAAGTCAAAGTAATGGATCAAAGCTTGGTATGGTATTTGCTGATACTTCAATTTTAGTATCAGTTTCAGTATTGAACTAGAATGATATATGCCTCCGCCAACAAGTGAGTCAGTCGACATCCACGTCAAGGTGTTACTGAGATATAGCATTACCGAGGTTGGAAATGGAGTTTGTGGGGTCACAGTGACCCTGACCTTTGACCACCAAAATGTAATCAGTTCATCCTTGAGTCCAACTGGACGTTTGAGGCAAATTGGAACAAAAAACAGTCCAGGCGTTCCTGAGATCTCGCGTTAACGAGCTTGAAAATGGCGTTTGTGAGGTCACAGCGACCTTTAACCTTTGACCACCAAAATCTACTCAGTTCATCCTTGAGTCCAAGACGACATTTGGGCCAAATTGGAAGAAATTACGTCAAGGCATTCCTGAGATATCAGGTTAAAGAGCTTGGAAATGGGGGTCGTGAGGTCACAGTGACCTTGAGGTTTGACCTTTGACCACCAAAATCTAATCAGTTCATTCTTGAGTCCAAGTGGACGTTTGAGGCAAATTAGAAGAAATTCCATCAAGGCGTTCCCGAGGTATCGTGTTAACGAACTTGGGAATGGCGTTTCATGAGGTCACAGTGACCTTGACGTTTAACCTTTGATCACCAAAATCTAATCAGTTCATCGTTGCTTCCAAGTCCACGTTTGTGCCAAATTGGAAGAAATTCTGTCGAGGCATTCCTGAGATATCGCGGTAACGAACTTGGTAATGGCGTTCGTGAGGTCACAGTGACCTTGAACTTTGACCTTGGACCACCAAAATGTAATCAGTTCATCCTTGAATCCAAGTCGACGTTTGAGGCAAATTTGATTAAATTCCATCAAGGTGTTCCTCCGATATTGCATTAACGAACATCGTATGGTCGTACGGATGTACGGACGGACGTACGTACGTACGGGCGGACGGACAGACAGACAGACAAGCCGAATCCATAATGCCTCCGGCCTGGCTATCGCCGGCAAAGAGCAAAGTAGATTTATTAGTACACAGTACTCACTGTTAGTACTGTAACTGTAAGTTAGATAATACTTTTAAGCTTCCGCACAGGTCAAAACAGCATTTGCCATTATTTTAATACTAGGTTGAATTCTACCTTAGAAAAGTCACTGGAAGACGAACACAGTTCTTAGAGAGCTCAGTCACAGGTGAAAAACAAAAACTCTTGAAATTGGACTGCAGAATGCAGCGTCGCCCAAAACAATTCTCTGCTCTCAGTAATGGATTAGAAACGGTTAGCAACAATACACAGTCAGCAAGCCAATTAGGGGGAGAAACAAAACCCATCTATTACTGGCCCACCCACTTACTGCAAACTCCCAATACCTACACATGGGGGCGCACTCACGCATATGTACAGTCACACGCTATATACATTGGACACGCAAACACATGCAAACACACACGCAGACACTCAACAGACTTCAAGCAATCCAAACAATAATTCACCTACTTTAACAAGGTGCAGTTACACAGCAAGCAGGCAAACATGCTAATTGCAGCAGAGGGAAGGAAATGAGGGAGGAGGGACTTACAGAGAGAGAGAGAGAGGGAGAGAGAGAGAGAGAGAAAGAGAGAGAGAGAGAGAGAGAGAGAGAGAGAGAGAGAGAGAGAGAGAGAGAGAGAGAGAGAGCAATATAGGAAAGAGAGCACATTTCCCTACAGGACTGGAGCAGAAGTGCGCCCTGCTGCGTTTAATAAATACCCTGACAGTGAGAGACACAGCGCAGCAGGGTGAGGGGGTCAGTCTGCCTCTTGGTACTGAAGCGAGGCGTAAAATCCACTCAGATGAAATGTAACTCACTGTGGTAGACGAGCTGGAACCCGGCCGCGGTCGCCTCCTGGTCAGAGAAGAACTCCAGCCACAGCTGGTTGGAGGTGCTGGTGAGGGACAGGCCCTGCATGGACGTGCCCGTGTACGTGCCGAGGAGCGCGGCCGCGCTGTCCCGCCCGTCATACACCTGGTCATCAGAGATGGAGGGGGAACGTACGCCGCGGGGGGTTTCAGAAGAAATCAAATAAAAATATTAATATTAGAGCCCGACCGATACTGGATTTTGGAGGCCGATGCCGATACCGATATTAGGAAGTAAAAAAAATTCCGATATCAATATATCGGCCGATATTCTTATATTATATAATACACCATTATATTACACAATTATTTTGCAATGATCCCTCAAATATCAAACACTTGACAAAGATATGACTTGACATGACTTGAGATATGTAATGTAGGGAGGATATTTTACAGCTTATCAATAAACTTTATTGTCCAAAATGACATCAATGCAATTAAACAGTAAACTGAACTGGGAATTTAATAATTATCAATAACTAGAAATGCAAAAACACAAATAGAACAAATCTAAAATATAATTTGAGTTAAGAAAAAAGATCAAATATACACGACATGCTGTCTATAACTTCAAAAATACAAAAAAAAATACAAAAAAAAAATTACAAAATTATCTGCATATCGGCCGATACCGATATATCGGTTATCGGCCGATAATATCGGTGGACCGATATATCGGTCGAGCTCTAGTTAATATAAGTGGAAAGTTGTAATACAGTTGCATGCAGGACTGTGGTGGTAAAAAAAAAGAGAAAGGAAACAAAGGGAAAAACAGAAAAAACAGTAACCATAAATCAATGTTTGTGGCAGCTCTCTCTCACAGCGTTATAAAACGTGGATAAAATAACTTCAGTCGCCAATGGGACTAGATACAGTACATGAGACTAAAACAAATAAGAGTGTCACAATACACTCAGTTCACGATACGATACACGATATTGGGTTCACAATAACGATACGATACAATATTTTAACAATATTTTTTTGCGATCAATTTGTAGGTTGAGGGGGCATCCTCCACGCTAATTTGAGTAATTTCACCATTTTCAAACTCCGTGTCTGTAACGTCCCTCGTCTGTTCAAACAAAGCAATGAAAAGGAGAGTGAGCATGCAATCAGATGCAGATCAGTGCCACCATGTTCAGCTTCTTTTTCTCACGATATGAGATTTCATCTCAACGATACATATTGTCACGTTTTGATATCGCGATATATTGTGGGACGATATATTGTGACATCCCTAACTGAAACCAAATCATATCCCTATAAATACATATTTTATCAGCATCATCATCATCATCACCTCTAACAGAGGAACCACATTCTCCAGGTTGGGTAGGCCTACCCATAGAACCCATTCTCATCCAGAGATCTTGAGGTGAGAGGTCAAGAGACCACTTTGAAGATGAGCATGCCAGTTTTTCTCTGGCAAATATGTAGCCTGAATTTGGAGCGTTATTTAGCCCCCTTCCTAACAAGCTAGCATAACATAGTTAGTACCAATAGATGCCTTAGTTAGTTTAATTAGTTTAATTAGTTTAATATATTATCAGTAGCTTCACTCTAGCTTAAAGCGAGCCCGATACAGCCTCCAGCTACGAAAGACAGTAATGTCGGCAGAGGACGCCTGCGATAAAAAGTCATGCATAAAGCATTATAAAAAAAGGTGACTAAAACACTGTATTCAAAACGATACCTAAATGGCGTTTATGTGCGCTTAGCCCCTGCTACAAGGTTTACACTCCCATTGATTCCATTTCATCACCTCTGACATGATGTTAGAGGATGAACTACCTACGCTACTAAAATGCTAAAGAATAGCACTATAAAGTAGTACATCAATACTGAAGAAGAAGAAGCGTATATTTATCGCTTTAATAAGCCACAACTAAAGAGCAGCTATGAGTGCTGTATATCCTTTGTTTTATATGGCACCTTTATTGACTGATGCAAAATGAGCAAATTGAGATTGGATTGAGCATAATTCTTCCCATTGATTTGGCACTGTGCAAGACAGATGGCGGGAGGTTTGTGAACTCCAACTGACAAAAGGAATAACTGTTCTTCTTACTTTATTTGTGTCTATTCATTTCATCCAATCTTATTCAACAAGAACGGTTTAAGGACAAAGGGGAAGCAGCATTGCGTGGCTCCTCATGAAGCATGAAGAAATGACAAAAAGCTTCTGTCCTTTGTTCAATGGAACCCTGCAGGAACCCTGCAGTTAAATTTGATACCTTTTAAGTCATTATATAGTCATATATTATTATTATTATTCTTTGGAAACGATACGATTTTTGCTGACATCTGCCACAATACGATATTGATTCAATTCAAGGGTCTGCCATCAATATGAGATATCATCATAATGCTCATTTAACACAGTCAGCACAATAGCTATAACATTTAATACCTCTCAAATGGTGATTAATTAATACTTTTGAAGGGCCTTAATTTCCCTCAATTTGATTGATCAACTTTTAATGCTTTTTATGTTATAAATAACATAAAAATCACCAAGAATATATACAGGTGTACAGAGGCTCTACAGTTGTTTCTCATTTGGTTTTCCCACTTGACTCTGGTACTGCTGCAGCGGTAAAAGTGGGAGCTTTTGATATTTAAACGTTTTCTTTGTTCTTTACAAAAGCCAACCTCACTGCCGCCACGGCACTGCAGCAGTACTGCAGCAAAGTGGTCAAACAAAATGAGAAACAAATGGAGCACCGCGGTAGTTCAGGCAGGCCCTGAATGTCAAGCCCAGCTTAAACCCAGCCCACAGCTGATAGGAGCTGATCTCAAACCCAGCCCACATCAGCTGACTGCTTAGCTGATGCCTTCAATTGGCTCAACTCAAACAGGGCACCCTCTTTACTTCTGCTCCAGTCTGCTGCCTAACATAACTGCTTCATCTGCAAGCTGTTTGCAACCCACCTCCTCCCCAGCTCCTCCTTTCATGCTGTGTCTGACTTAAAGCCCCAATAAGCATTTTTTTCACCTTAAAGTCGAACTGAACCTGTTCGTCACGTGCATAATGAGTCCGTTTCAGACTGAAAACATAGTTTGTCTAAGATGACAGGTTGAGAGGCGGGTCATAGTATCATGTCAATGATTTTATTTGACAATTCTGGGGACTGGATTGGGCTTTGGCCAATCCTGGCGTGTTCCGCCTCCAAATCGAGTGGGATTCAGTGTGTTGTGGCGCTCCCCTCGGGAAGAGCCTTTTGACGGGAGGAGTGGAGCTCAGCGAGCCGCAGGCAGCCAGCTGCCTTCGTGTTGCCGAGCGGAGAGTGCAGCACGTTGGCCTGGAATCTCCGAAGTGCGACCCCTGACAACCAAGCTCTCGGATGCGCGCCATTATCGCTGCTGTAACGATACGATATCCCTGGAATGCACGTTTTAACGAGCCAGTTACATTTCTTTGCATTCTTAGAGATTATAGTTTTTGTTTTTTATCCATGTTTCTAACAATTGGCCGTTAGTAGTTAGTTTATGGGATAGGAATTCTGCCAGATGACAGGCACTAGGCGCCATTTTCGACTTCATTTGGAAGAGAAAATGATCCAGAAATGAAGATTTGATTGACAGCTCCATGTCGTGATATGATTGGTTGAAATGGGGTAGAAATTTGATAGTACTGGGTGACGTCAGCAAACTGTAAATTACTGTTATCAATGAAATCTTGAAAAACGAACTTTTGACGTGAAAAAGTGTGAAAAACTAAAGAAATTAGATTGTTGTGATTTGTTTTGCATACATTATTAAATAGGTGCACTGCATACCCAGGTATTTGAACTAAAAGAAAAGAAAAGCCATTCTTGGGTTCAGCTCGACTTTAATATAACAGCCTTTTAGTCATTGGAGATGGTACATTGACTTGTAACAGGGAGAATGTCGCCTCTATTGGTCACACAGCGCCCTCCAAAGGCCTCTCCTGGGAGGCAGCCTGGAGGCACATACTGCACATGCGCTGTACAGCTGAAGCGCTGTGTTCAGTAAAACAAGGAAGTAACTCGGTGCGGATTTGCTACGAAAATTACGTTTCACGTAACTATGGATTATTATCTCATCACGTGGTGAGTACCCGATGTCACAACATGTACATACATGTAGAGAGCTTTCTCGCACTGTTTTGTTGACTTTGAATGGCGATACCGATACCGATGCTATTGCACCCAGAGGGCGCTGTTTCTCCAAAGCAAAACTTGGTTAAATTGCTGAATAGGGCTTTTGTTGTCATTGTTGCTGCTCTGTTCTGTACCTGGGGGTCTTTTGTTGCTCTCCTTGCCTTAAGGCTATTCCATGTTGCTCATAAAGGGCACAAGGAGCTCCCAGAATCTGCTGCTGCCGCTCTCCAGAACAGAGCCATACCGCCAAATATAACTCATGCTAATAAAAGCTTTAAAGTCCCTGGAAACCAGAAATAATGTTTTATTATTTAGCATTTTGAGTTCATCACATCACAGGAACCTATGTTAATAAGCCACCAGCCAATTTTGAACGATGGTGAACGTCGCAAAGTATATAAATTTAGGTTTGACAGTCATGACAAAAGTCATGAGAATCAATTAGATTTTAGACTGTCTTTTCTCTGTGTCCCGTGTGTGTGCGTGCAGGACTGCAGGTCTCCTCCTCCGAGAGAGAGAGAGAGAGAGAGCGAGCGAGAAAGAGAGATGGAGTGTGTGTGTGTGTGTGCGTGTGTGTGTGTGCGTGTGTGTGTAGGCTCTTTCATACAGAGATCGCGCAAAAGTTGCCGTTTAGGAGTCCCGTAAAGCCAGCCGCCTCGCCTCAGAAATTGCTTTCACACGAGCCAAGCAGCACGGCCACATTACCGTGCTGCTCTGTACTTTCAGGTGAAATCCCCTGCTCCCGCATTGAAAGGCGAGCGGAGGGATTTCCTGCTCCTCCTAGCCCAAATGAATATTTTCATAGGTTAGTGTAGCCTAGGCTACTGTATGATGAACGAATTCATTCAACAAGACTTCCCTCCTTCTCCTAGTCCGCTGAGCAGGGAGGATAGGTGCACTCGCATGGTGGGCGGGCAGATCGATATGGTGTCCTACTAAAATTGGAACGATACACGACCGCCCGCATATCAAACAGCTGCAGTCTGCATAACGTTCGTCGGGGGAATAGTATAGGCTATAAATGCACATGACTACTTAACGTTAACTAATGTCAACATCGTTTGAGCATAAAGCCTAACCGCACGGAGCATTCCTCCTGGCGTCCCTGCAGTCATGATAGGCTACTTTTTTTACTTTCATTCCTGCACTTTCTTGATCACATGAGGTGATTTCCCCTGTCATTTTTTTATGAATGAGCAGACCATTCCACCTTTTCCGGCTCGCTGCGACGACCTTTCAAGTGGAGGCGGGTTGCCAGGTAACCCAGCGCTGTTACTACCTCCCGTCGCGGGACAAAAGGCGTAAAACAATTGTCCACCAAAGCGCGTTCACGACTTTCACATCGGAGGCGCTAATCCTATTTTCCGTGCATTTTTCGGCTTTCAAGGCCGGTGTGAAAGAGCCTTGTGTGACAGTGAGAGAGAGAGAGAGAGCAGGCAGCATAGCGCTCGGCACACAGCACACAGAGCGGGAGGGAGACAGACAGACACTGAGCGAGCGCTGTGGGGGCAAGAAGGTTTTATAAGAACGGACAAAAAATCTTATGACGTGATAAGATCATTCATTTTAGCACCGCGCGCACCGCTCTCTTCAATGAGGAAGTGGAAATCCAGACCTTGTAGAAAAGTGGCGATTTTGGGGGTTTGGGTTGAAACTAATGTCTCCTACTTTCTGAGGCACACAATTACTGACATAAGACCCTACATTTAATAGTTAGAAGGTTTTTTGGTTTCCAGGGACTTTAAGGCCTTGGCCACACTGATCCGTCAGAAAATGGACAGAACGGATAGACGGATAGATTTATGTCCGTTGCATGTACAAGTAACCTACTTGTACAGCAGGTGGCGGTAAGCACCTTGAAGGTGTCAGCGACCCGCCTATAAACCGAGAGAAGAAGAAAGCTGGCGTCAGCTAGCTGTTAGCTCTGTGCGCTACGTTACTTATGTGGCAATAAAATGCCACTGAATGACCAGATTAGATGGTGAAATCAGACGGTGACACTGACTATCACGTTGTACAACAGCGGGATGTTGTACACAGCATTAATTATAGCCTCCTTCACCGCCTCGGCCGCCATCTTCTTTGAAAAGTTGAAACAAATCTCGGAACGCCTCCTCTCGAGACCTCGACTCTGATTGGCTAAACGGACAGTGACCATCCGACCATCCGATACGTCCATCCAGAAAAAGTTCATCCCTCTTCAACTTTCTGTCCATCAAAACGTATGCAAATCTTCTGGATACGTACGCTTCTGAGTGCTCCACGGACAGTCGGACAGCTGTCATTGAAAATGAATGGAAGTGAACAGAGAAATGAACGCACACGGACAGACACCACGGATCAGTGTGGCCAAGGCCTAAATTTATATAAGTGGTCTTGTGTTTTTGACTAAAGTGGTCCTGACTGAACTAATATTTTACACAACAAGATGTACAACATAGAGACATGCTATGGAGATAACATGATTTTACATGGCTCAAATATGGATGACTGCTTTAAATGTTTTTAGTACGTGTAATTTACATTTCCATTCTAGGAAACTAGACTGTCTGTTTGAAGTCAACATCATTATCTCCTGGATTAAACAGTAATTATTAACCAACTACTGAATGTTGTTGATTCAGTAGTTTTTCATCTTTAATTGGTTGTACTACCTCAGTGGTTCCCAACCTTTTTACACCAAGTACCACCTGAGAAAGTAGTTGGCTCTCCAAGTACCACCATATGACCGACGTTAAAATACAGTCTATTCAGCCAGGCCCGTAGCCAGGGTTTGAGAAATACCGAGGTCATTTTAGCGCGGCGTGGGGGGACCAGGGGGGGCTGTGCACCCCCGGATAGAAAATTTTGTCCATTTTAAAGTAAAATGCTTCAATCTGGTGCACTTTGAGAGCAAAATGAAGAGGCTAGATCTATAAAGAACTACATACATCATGTTAGATTAATATCCTCTTTACTGTGCTGTTGCTTTAAAATGATACAAAAAATAAATGTCTCCCCATATGATATAATTTATATTCTGCATACAGGTCACATGGCAGAATACTGCTCAATTAAATACAATGGCCCATCTACACAAACATCACTTACAGGGGAGTTACTTACCCATTCACTTAAATAAAACTGTCCCCAAAGTCTAGCCCCAATCTAGCCTCAATGCAAAATCTGAATGTTGTGAGTTATCTCTCTTCTATAGCACACAGAGAGGAAGCAAATTGTTGTATTTCTGATCAACTGTCGCATTAAAACATCAATGACAGATTAATAGATCTGGGGACCAGTGCTATTTTTCAAAAAAAAAAAAAAAAAAAAAAAAAAAAAATTTGGTGTGGAAAATACCGAGGTCATAACCTCGGTGTCCTCAATGGTAGCTACGGGCCTGTATTCAGCTATGCACAGTTCACGCAGGAGGCAAATTTATTCCAACCTGCAGCCTATGTGCAACCTGCAGCAGCTGCACTTGTGCTGGGTTGACTGCTGTCTTCACCTCCTTGTGCTTCATCGTTGCTGCTCTCCTCTACTACAGCTCTTTTACGATTCCCTCCCGTTTTGATCCACTTCATAATTTAAACATTGGGATTCCAGGGATCAAGTACCACCAGCAGGGGGGGCGCAAGTACCACCTACCTTGAGAAACACTGCCAATAATATTAATAATTATTATTATTATTTCACTTTCACATGTGAAAACTACTACTAATGACCACCATGGATTTTGCACAAAAACTTAATTTTTTTTTTTTTTTTTTTTTTTTTGAATTTTCACAGAGCCTTCCAAGTACCACCAGCAGGGGTCGCAAGTACCACCTACGGTACGCGTACCATAGGTTGGGAACCACTGTACTACCTTTTTCCTCACTTCTAAACCACATGTTTCAGCCGATCAATGGTTGCATTTCGTCAGTCAGTCACGGACATTTGTGTATGCAGAGCTGGCGCCCCTAATCACGGACCAGCTAATCACGGACCAGCTAATCACGGACCAGCTAAACACGGACCAGCTAATCACGGACCAGCTAAAGACAGAACACACAAGTTGTCACATGAATCCTTTATTTTTTCTTTCAGATTTTTCCCCATTTTCTCTCCAATTATACTTGGCCAATTTATCCCCATGCTGCCCTATTGGCTGCCCCGGTCGCTGCTCCACCCTCTGCCGATGTGGAGAGAGCCGAGACTAGCACCATGCTGCCTCCGACACGTGCAGTTGACAGCCGCTTCTTTTCACCTGACAGGGGGAGCTTCACCGGTAGGACGTTGCACGTGGGAGGATCACGCTACTCCTAGACCAGGCGCCCCGACCAACCAGAGGAGGTGGCGACGCTAGTGCAGCGACCAGGACACATTACGCCCAATCCGGCTTCCCACCCTCAGACACAGCCAATCGTGCCTGTATGGACGCCCGACCAAGCCGGAGATAACACGTGGATACGAACCTGCGACCCTCGTGTTTGGTAAGCAGGGAATCTACCGCTACACCACCCAGACGCCATAACATGGATAACATAACAAGTTACCCATTGTTGAAGCTCCAAATATGAAGCATGACTCTCCTAGGCTACATGTAACGTTCCTGAATGACATGAAATGAGGTCAAATCATGAGAAATTAAATACACGGCGCCTTCCTTTGAAAACTGCTCTTCAAATAGACTTAGCTTTCCAAGCATGTCTTCTCCCCATTTGAGATGTTCACAAAATGACCAAGTGCAACCGAGTCAAGGGCTTTGCCCTGAGATTAATGCTGATATGACTCCATTAGAAACAGGAGCATTAGTATGCTCCGTTAATTGGGAGGATTAGACCTAACAAGACATCTGCATTTAAAGAAGATTAGATTCCAGCTGTGAAGCCGCGACTGGGGAGTCATTTGTTTCACATCTGTGCTGCTCAGCACAACTGTTGAAATGCTCTTGATGATCGCTGACGTCCCAAAGCTGCTTCTGTTTGACCTTTGCTCTGACATCCTTGGCAAAACATCTGTATTCTGTCTGGTGCTTTACGTGTGTCCTTGTAGTATTTCAAAGAACCCCCCCACCTCCCACTCCCTTTTTTCTGTTTTCTCATGTTTATGTAATGAGAGGCACCAGAGCGCCTCATTTCTTTCCTCTTTAATTCTTAAAAAAGAGAAAAAAGCAGCCCAAATCTAATTCCACGCCGTTCTCAGCACAAGCTCTCTGTTTATTTGGTGCTAATCTATTTCCTGTCAATACAGAGGGGAGAGGAGCATCGTGCGTTTTACCTTGAGGACGTCACCGTGCGCCAGGTGGAAGGTGCTGGCGGTGATGTTGATGCCTTTGCCCGTCTGCACCTGGATGCTGTACACGCACTCGTGGCTGTCGTCGTAGTTGGTCGGGTAGTTGGGTGACAGAAGGGCCCCCTGGTGGTTGGAGACGGTGGAGCCGCACTCCGCTGCCAGAAGAGAGACACAGAAATGAGACAGAATCAGCTACACGACACCACGGCCAGGAATACCAAGAGCTGCGCCAATTAAGTTTGGAAAAACTGGAACTGAAATGAATATAATTTACAGGGTGCGTTAGCATGTTACTGAAGCGATAAAGATAATTGTAATGCCTTAGTTGGATAATCCTAATGACCAATTCGTCCAAGTGGTCCGTCACCTTCATTGTTTTAGTATCACGATAATAGTTATTAAAACTGGCACGGACATTGTGGAATGTTGAGCGCAGTATAAAATCATTACAGGCTTCATTTTGTAGATTTACCCCACTGGCTTTCTTTGCACCATGCCAGCACCAAACGGCAGAGGATTACTTTCCAAAATGAACTGTTCTGAGTCAACAAGCCAAAAGCAAATGATGCACTTAATAGTCCAGGAGAGAGATGGAGATAATAATATGTATTGCGCGCTTCCTTGCATGTTTTATGTGGACCACACACAACACAACACCACTGCCATGGATCTGTTCTCTCTCCAAACATGGGCCTGCATTTCTACAACTCATTAACTATGCAAGTGAGTCGCTACCATTTAGAAGCACTGCATCAATATATAATACATCTGTTTCCAAGCCCTATTTTCTTGTAATATTCATTCATTGAAACAGGAAGATACAGAGGGGTAGCTGAGGAGGATAGAATATGTAAATACTGTGAGTTGAATGAGGTGGAGAATGAAATTCATTTCATTTTATATTGTCCTTTGTATTATGACTTGAGAGAAACAATGTTTAAAAGAGTCCATACTCCTGAGCTAAATATGATAGAACGGAGTTCTACTCGAATTTCTTTTTGATAATATTTTTTGCATTCTCTGAATTTCTTTCTAAAGCATGGGACAGGAGGAGAAGGTTGACGTATAACTGATAAATTAAAGGAACACTCTGTCCATTTTCAACCAGCTTTGTATCATTAGAACATCAGTAGTATATCAGAAAACTGTAAACGGTTTTGAAGTCTGTCATTTAATTTGACAGTTATTAAGTGTTAAAATGTGGACCAGTGACATCACTGGTCCACACTAACTCAAATTAATAACTCATTAACTCAAATCAACTCTCAATAACTGTCAAACTAGATGAATGATGAATAGTTTGACAGTTATTGAGAGTTGATTTGAGTTAATGAGTTATTCATTTGAGTTACTGTGGACCAGTGATGTCACTGGTCACTATTATATAATATATTATATATTATATATAGACAAAGAGGAGAGAAATCAGAATGAAAGCGGCTGACCACGTACCCACACACCTTGGCAGAGGGGCGCTCCACATGCGGCGGCCACCTCCCAAGCAGACGATCTCCCTGGCCCCCTGCAGGCGGTAGCCGGTGTTGCAGGAGAACGGCAGTGAGTCGCCTATTCCGAATTTGGCGCCCGTGTGCCATCCGAACTGTGGCGTCCCGGGGTCCTCGCAAGGTTCAAGATCATACTCTGGAAATAAACGAGAGCAAAAATATGATTCTGAGCAGAATTGGATCTAGTCATATCTAAGACAAATGTGTTCTGACCAAGGACAATATATAATGCACCATTATCATATTTATGTTGCGATAGTCCCTGGAAACCAGAAATTATTTTTTATTATTTAGCATTTTGAGTTCATCACATCACAGGAACCTATGTTAATAAGCCACCAGCCAAATTTGAACGATGATGAACGTCGCAAAGTATATAAATTTAGGTTTGACAGTCATGGCAAAAGTCATGAGAATCAATTAGATTTTAGATGGTCATTTCTCCCACGGACTGTGTGGGCGTGTCCTGTGTGTGTGCGTGCAGCCAGGACTGCAGGTCTCCTCCGAGAGAGAGAGAGAGCGAGCGAGCGAGAGAGGGAGGGAAACGGAGAGAGAGAGGAGAGAGAGAAGGAGAGATGGTGTGTGTGTGTGTGTGTTTGCTCGGCGCATAGTGAGAGGAAGATCGACTGTCGCTGCGAGTGAACAGCGCTACTGTGTGTGTGTGTCTGTGTGTGTGTGTGTGTGTCTGTGTGTGCGCGTGCGTGCGTGTGTGTGTGTGATTCGATTAAATCTTATGACGTGATAAGATCATTCATTTTAGCACTGCGCGCACTGCTCTCTTCAATGAGGAAGTGGAAATCCAGACCTTGTTGAAAAGTGGCGATTTTTGGGGTTAGGGTTGAAACTAATGTCCCCTACTTTCTGAGGCACACAATTACTCACATACGACCCTAAATTGAATAGTTAGAAGGTTTTTGTGGATTTTGGTTTCCAGGGACTTTAACTTCCCTACCTCCTTCCATGGGAGGTCAGAGGTCAGGGTCAGCTACAGCACAGAATAGCGGAGCTGGTAGGTACGGATTAATCGTCTTGCTCAAGGACACGTCAGCAGGGCGGTTACTTCAACTCAGAATGATGGATGAAGGACAGGCTCTCTACAAACTAGTCCATCCTGCCCCGACATTTTGTTACACATTTTGGTAGCTTTGACATTTGGGATATAGAAGATTTTCGATAATATTGAATATCGCAATATTTGCAGAATATGGCGATATGACCATGTTTTATTTAATTTTGATTGATTGATTGAATTTTCGAAAAAACTGTGGGACAGTTTTCCAGAGTCTGTCCTGCTGCCGACCCTCATGTCACTGCTTACTGTACATTATTGGTACTGTTAAAGCAAAAGGAAGTGATCAGCATATCAACCTCAGTCCCTGATTTATTCATACTATTAAATAACATACACTAGTACCTACACAGTCTCACACACACACACACACACACACACACACAAATCGGATAATTTCATGAATATTCATGGCTACACAAGTTATGCTTCACTTCAGCGAACAGCAGGCCAACATTTATCCAGCCTGCTCGTGAACAGACCCCTCTTCTCTCACTCTTGCTACCTGACATGTTTCTCTCTCTCCGCCCTCTCTCTCCATTTCCCACCTGCTCACTCACCATCACCATCTGTCTCATCTCCCTGTACCTCCTCTCCCTCTGCCTCAGTCCCATCCCCACCTCCCTCTCTCTGTTCCTCTGCTCCTCGCTGCCTGCCTGTATGGGAGGGCTCATTCTTCTTGTAGCTCCACCACCACCACCCTCTCCCCTCCCCACACACACCTCTATCTCCCTCCCTCTCCACGTCCGTTGGATCTTCACCCACATGGCAGCTTTTGATCAGGCAGACAGCAGACAACCTCTCTACCTCAGTGACCTGGCTGTCTCTTAATGATCCTCCTCTGATCGGCACAGCCCGAGGCACGGTCTGCCTTAAGCCTGCTCCTGTTCTGAACGACAAATCACTCCTAGCATGTTCCTTTACTCACGCTTTAGAGAGGCTTAGCACTTTTGATCTCACCATCGAACGTGCCCGGCTCTCCTGATGTCTTTCACCTTTTCTTTCCGTGCCTTCGGTGATCCTTTACTCCTCCCCTTGCTGCCCCCGCCGCCCCCAGCACCTACCTCCCATCCCTCCCCTACATATCCTCCCTCCCTCCCTGCGTCTCACGTGGGCCTCTGCCGTCTCTCCCTACCCGAGAAGGAGATGTTGAATCCTTGCAGCGATATGGAGAAGTCAGAGATGAAGCGCAGCTGGGCCTTGAAGTTCCCATAGAGGCCAGCGTTAACGGGCGCGGGCCGCTCGGAGCCTGTGAGCCGGGCCAGTGGCTGGGCGAAGCTGCCGTTCTCCGTGATCAGAAGGTAGTCGTGGTGGTCCTCCAAGTGGAAGGAGTGGAATGTGAACTGGACACCTTGGAGAGGGGAAAATAGCCCCAGGGTTAGAAGGCGCTAAACATCTGCTGAATTCAAAACATGGATTCACTGAATAAATTGATTAAAAAAAAAATATATATATATATATATATATATATATATATATATATATATATATATATATATATATATATATATATATATGGCACAATATGAAATGTAATGTGGTTATTAGTGAATTTAAGTTTTAAGACTTAATGAATCAAATTCAGTGTAAGTGAAGTGATCCAGAAGAGATGCTATCTAAATGCAAAAATGCATCCAAGGATAAGAAGGCATGACACTCAATATCCAAAAATAGCTCAGTATTTATCAGTGAAAACCCGTAAGGGTTCGGTCGAGGCAACCTTGATCAGATAATGAACAATATAAAAGGACAACATGATGTACAATCCAACGGGAATTAAAATCCCCACAGGTGATTATGCTAAATGTAATTACAAGCAGACCAATATCTGTACAGGAAACAGTGCAAGGGCAGGAAAGGAGGCAGAGCAAAATCTAATGCGTTAAAAGAGTGGGCCTAAAAAAGGGAGGAGACTGATGAAAACAAATGCATCATCATACAACAGTTATAACATACACATGCTAGTGGGCTTTTACTAATTGCCATTTTCATTTTCAATTTTCAAGTTGTATGTAAATGAGGAGTCAATCAGTGCAAGCAGGGTCAGTGAGACTTCTCCCGTGTCCAAATCTGCCCTCTCGGTTCAACTTGTAACCCTGAAAACACCCCCATCAAACTAACTCAACGTTGCTTCTTGTTAACAAACTATTTTCTGCCATGATGGCCAGTTGGCCGTGCTTCAGCATGATAAGTGCAGCCATTTTCATTCCATCTGTTGAATCTGCATTGTTATAAGATTAGTTATAAGCAGTGGTGGCCCAACGGTTAGAGAAGCGAGCTTGTGACCAGAAGGTCGTCGGTTCAATCCCCAGGACTGGCAGGATAAATCTGGGTGGGGAAAGTGAAAAGGCAGCGCTTGCCCCTCCCTCATTACCACCACTGAGGTGCCCTTGAGCAAGGCCCTCAACCCCAACAGCTCCAGTGGAGCTGATCAGTGGCCAGCAGATCAGACTGTGGTTGTACTGGTCAGCTTCCAGGTATGAATGTGTGTGTGAATGTGAACAGGGCACTCCTGAAAAAGAGAGCATTGCTCTCAGTGAGACTCCCCCTGTATAAATAAAGGTTAAAAGAAAAAATAAATAAATATATATATATAATTTCCTGCAACACTTTGGGCTCTCTTTTTTTTTTTTTTTTTTCCCCCTCCCCGATTTTTTTATCCCATTTTATCCCCCGTTTAGTGCTCATTTTGATTGCTCAATCCTGGTTGCTACTCCATCCTCTGCCGATCTGGGGAGAGCCGAGACTGATTCAATGCTTCCTCCGAGACATGGGCAGTCAGTCAGCCGCTTCTTTTCACCTGCCAGAGGAAGCTTCACCGGTAGAACATAGCACGTGGGAGGTTCACGCTATTCCATCCAGTTCCCCTCCCTCTGAACAGGCGCCCCTTAACGATCAGAGGAGGAACCACATTAGCAACCAGGATTTTTGTGAAGGGGGTTCCTATATGAAGGAGACCCCCGGGAGGCACGGGGAGAACATGCAAACTCCACACAGAAAGGCCATTTTGCCGACCCCACCCGGGCGGTGGGCACTCGAGGACATGCGGTGTGTGGACGGGCACGCATTCCTTCAGCGCTCACCTCGTCCCCAGGTGGGAATCGAACCCACGACCTTCGAGCTGTGAGGCGATAGTGCTAACCACTGCACCACCGTACCTCCGCTTTGGGCTCTCTTAATAAGGAGAATGCCAAATGGAAAATAAATAACAAAAATATATCCACAAGTGGCGATAACGGGTCCGAACACAATTTGAAAAGACAGAGAAAACAGAAGGTAGGAAGACACACAAACACGGACAGGTTGTGAAGATCGGACACACACTCGTTACAGCTTAGCAGCAGCGTTTGTGTTTGACTGCGACTATTGTAAAGTGAATCACTTCATACAACCACATTATGAACGAGCAGACGTTCTATCAGAACACAAACCCTTTGTACTTGACAACTAAAGACTTCAGAAAGAACAAGCTTGGATTTGAAGTCTTGCATTAAACTAACTATCCACATGAGAGGCAGGCAGACGCTTTACCTAATGAGCTAAATGCCTGTTAGAGGTCTACAGAGGAGAAAATAACTTAAGGGAGAAGTATTGTGATATTGCCTATGATTGACAGACAGTGCTAAACTGCTAATCACTTTATAAAACATTGGAGAACTCTCCCCAAACAATACTAAACTAGAAGTGCACTCTGAGCAGAGATGCTCACAAGCCATTTTTTGCAAGTCCAAGTCAAGTCTCAAGTCTCTTATGGATGAGCGTTCTATTATCTGCTGCATGCCATCCAGTCTGCTTAGAACACTGCATAGCTCAAACCAAGGGATTCAAAGCATGTGTGTGTGTGTGTGTGTGTGGTACTGTATTATCCTCACTCCTTATCTATTAGCATACAGTGTGCAGTTGATTGGATGACATCAGTAGAGATTTCCTTAATGTTAATGCACCAAAAAAATACAAATAAAAAATAAAGATTGTTCACAAGTCCCAAACCTCAAGTCCAAGTCAAGTCTCAAGTCTTTGAAGGACGAGTCTCAAGTCAAGTCTCAAGTCACTGTGTGGGTGACTTAAGTGCGACTCAAGTCCAAGTCCCAAGTCCAAGTCCCCATCTCTGACTCTGAGAGTGCAGACCTCTAGCAAGGCCAATACTCCAGTCTGCTATGATATGCACATTTTGCGAGTCGGATCAGAACCCTAACGCAGACCTAGGGCTGGGCGATATGGCCTCTAAAGAATATCGCGATGTTTTTTGGCTATATCGCGATACACGATATATATCTCGATATTTTTGAAATCTCTCATAAATGCTCAATTTAACCCTTCAGGGTTCATACACATTTTGACCAATGGATTTCCATGACTTTTCCATAAGTTCTTAACCTGTATTTTATGCACACCTGGGGTAAAAAAGAAGAAGAAAGGGCAGATAGTGAGCAAAGATGGATGATTTAATATTCCATAGATCTGACATAAGCAAATCTGACATCACTGTGAACACAAACAACACTTCTGATATAATATGATTGTTTTAGTAAAGTGTATCACTCAATAGTCAATACAAAAAATAATGGCTTTTATAGAACCGAAAGCCTAGCTGCTTAGTCTGCAGATAAAACATAAAAAAATAAATTTAGACTCTTATTGGCATGACGGCAACATAAGCTGTGAATTTTGCATGGGGCCAGTGTTATAGTGAGGCATGGAAAGCCTCACTATACGCCATCATATCTGTGTCGTTTCACTTTTGACTAGGGATGCACGATATATCGGCAATCATATCGGTATCGGCAGATGTTTGTCATTTTTTTACATATCGGCATCGGTCCGATGTTGCTATGTTAATATCGGTTATCGTATCAGCCAAAATGTTCACATTGAGAGGAAACAATGTGGCAAATCTATGATTTATGGGCTTTTCCAAAGGTTTTGGAAATAAAGAAATGCATTACTTTTTCAAATTCACAGTGTTTACATGTGTTTTTCAGTATGTACAAAATGTTATTATCATAGAAATGTGTTTTTATACAGATCATATCGACATCGGTAAATATCGGTTATCGGGCCATACCAGCAATGTTAATATCGGTTATCGGTATCGGCCAAAATGTTCACATCGGTGCATCCCTACTTTTGACTGAAAAATGATGCCTCTAGTTCTAGTCTAGATTAAAGAAAATACACGTAGCCTATGTGATGTTCACTTGCGCATTCGTTTTCCTTAATAGATCATGACTGCCCCGCAACTAGCTACGTTAGCTTGCATGTAACGTTAGCGTTAGTTCCTTTTGGAGACACAAACCCTGGACGTTTCATTTTGAGTAGGCTAATGCATGAGGTTCTCTATGGTTTACGCCAGCTCTGGGAGTATGAAATGCTTTAAATGCGGGGGTTTTGGTCACAACAAGCTTGTGGAGCGCTGCCCTGCAACTAGGTAGCCTAACCAGCTAGCTAACGTTAGCCCCGTCATCATCACAACAGCTAACGTTAACGCCAAAACAAATCCGCTGCCTCCTCCCCATGTTTGGTTTAGCGTAACGCCAGCTCAGACTTTCCCCTAATCTCAGAAACCTTGCGGGACATGTGTTGCAAATTGCAATAGTGGTTGTTTTGTTATAATTTGAAACTGTCAACAGCCACACTGCGGGCGGCCATGTTTCGCCAGTCTATGGTGCAGACGCGTGATTTCGAATCGCACATAGGTTAAAGGAACACTCCGTCCATTTTCAACCAGCTTTGTATCATTAGAACACCAGTAGTATATCAGAAAACTGTAATCGGTTTTGAAGTCTGTCATTTAATTTGACAGTTATTGAGTGTTAAAGTGTGGACCAGTGACATCACTGGTCCACACTAACTCAAATTAATAACTTGTTAACTCAAATCAACTCTCAATAACTGTCAAACTATTCATCATTCATCTAGTTTGACAGTTATTGAGAGTTGATTTGAGTTAATGAGTTATTAATTTGAGTTAGTGTGGACCAGTGATGTCACTGGTCCACACTTTAACACTCAATAACTGTCAAATTAAATGACAGACTTGAAAACAGTTTACAGTTTTCTGATATACTACTGATGTTCTAATGATACAAAGCTGGTTGAAAATGGGCGGAGTGTTCCTTTAAGGACGGGTGTGTCTGACGCGGTTTGACGCGTTTGACGTATCCATGTGATTCCCCCTCCCTTTTGAGTGTGACATGAGCTCTCCCTTGAGAGAGAGAGCTGACAAGAGGAAACGTGAAGCGAGTCATGCCGGCGGCTTAAGTTATAAACAATGCGTGACAATTATACTCGAATGTTCGCGATATAGTCATTTCTACATCTCACGTGGCACAAGCCGCGATACATCGAGTATATTCGATATATCGCCCAGCCCTACGCAGACCCACGCACATCCCCCCAACCGACCCAACCTACCTCTCGAACCCCGACTCTCTACAACTTTCCTGTCCTTAGCTACGTCCATTTTTCCCTAGTCCGGCCCCTTTCCTGACCACGTCCCCTCCCACCACCCAGGTACATCTAGTCACTTCCCCTTCCCGCCCCCTCCAATCCAAACTCTCTACGACCTTCCTATCCCTAGCTACGGCCCCTTTGTCCTAGCTCCGCCCCCTCTCTTGACTCGACCCCGGATCAGATCCGCTCCAACATTGAATGGGTTCTTCCTTGGCCCCTGCTACACCCTCCCTACACCCTCCCTGCTGCTACACCCTCCCTGCTGCTACACCCTCCCTGCTGCTACACCCTCCCTGCTGCTACACCCTCCCTGCTACTACACCCTCCCTGCTGCTACACCCTCCCTGCTACTACACCCTCCCTGCTGCTACACCCTCCCTGCTACTACACCCTCCCTGCTGCTACACCCTCCCACAAATTTTCATTAAAATGGGCCCAGTAGTTTTTCCATAATGCTGCTAACAGACAGACAAATGGCACCGGCGGAGGTCATCACATCTGGCCACACCCACAGTCCTCTGGCCACACCCACAGTGTGCCACACCCACAGTGTGCCACACACACAGTCCT
Source organism: Poromitra crassiceps (assembly GCF_964638095.1). Taxonomy (NCBI): domain Eukaryota; kingdom Metazoa; phylum Chordata; class Actinopteri; order Beryciformes; family Melamphaidae; genus Poromitra; species Poromitra crassiceps. The sequence goes on from NC_139641.1 coordinate 17,743,428, forward strand.
CTGGCCACACCCACAGTGTGCCACACCCACAGTGTGCCACACCCACACAGTGTGCCACACCCACAGTGTGCCACACACACACAGTGTGCCACACCCACAGTGTGCCACACCCACACAGTGTGCCACACCCACAGTGTGCCACACCCACACACACTGATGCCAATCAGCTACTCTGCCACTGGCAGATGATGTCAAACATCTTCTTTGAGTTTTCTACTGTCCGTGATTTAGTGTTGACTTCTTTTTCATGAAACTTCAGAATGCTCACAGTTCATCAGGGACTTGAACTCACAACCTTGTGATCCAAAGACCTGAGCTTAACCCCTCTGGCACTTAGGTGTGTGTGCCACAGTGTGGAGACCAAAGAAAGGGACAAGTAACATACATGTAGATCACACATGGGCAAAATACGGCCTGCGGCCCTCAGGCGCCACCTGTGTGACCCGCGATGGAATTGCAAAAAAAAAATATATATATATAAATATATATATATATATTTTTTTTACAGTGCACCTGAACGCAACATGCAAGATACCCGCTGAATAAGTGTCCAACTGTTGATGTCATTCTGGCCAATACTCCACTTCTGTTATTGCATTTCAGTCTGGAATATGGAATATCTTTCAATAATCTTTATGACTAAAAGGCTACATTGAAGTAGAAATTTAAATAATTAACTCATTGGTTTTGGATTTATTTAGCTTCAAGAGTGCATTTTTGTTCGTGTGACCCTCAACACAGGCTTTGAGAATCCCGGGCCACTTACTGATACTTAAATTAACCCACTCATATTCTGGTTTATTTCTAGAAAAACATTTCGGCTAGTGGAAATTCTAATTGGCTGGTAACTTTAAAATATAGCAGCCATATTGGCAGATGGTCAAAAAAGTTAATTTCAAGCCCTGCAGGGAGAGCAGGTGGTGACATAGGAGTGAGTGAGAAAAGGATCAAATATTGGTGGTTAAGACTGAATAATGACATCACAACTGTTAATTTAAAATGAGTTATTCCTCTAAACCTGGCTTCAAATGCCCAAAATTTAATCTACTAGCGAGGATATTTTGTGTGGCCCTCTCTATCATCAAAGTTGCCCATCCATGGGTTACGGCATGACAATATTTGTTCGGCCCCCGGCAACAATCTGGGTTTCTCATGTGGCCCCCCATGAAAAATAGTTGCCCACCCCTGATGTAGATGATAGTCCAGCCATATTGAAAGCCTCAGAAAGAAGATAACTGTATTGGTGCTTCACATTAATCAGTTTACTTTGGCTTTACTGACAGCATCTTGACAGACTTGCTATTATTTGTATTTAGTTTGATGAAGATTGATCAAATTACCTTGAACATACAGTATGACAGTACATCACTGAGGATACGTCCCAGTTATGCATCCATGCAATTTTTTTTTTCTTTATTAGTTAGCCTGGCCTAGCCAGTGACTCATAGGAATAGACTACGTGACAACCAGGAAAGACTAGTGACTACTGGAGAGTCAGTTGACAGCCGGAACAGGGACGGCACCCGGGTACACTCACAGAAATAATCATGGTGTAGTTAATTATTAGTTATTTGCATCTATTAGATTTTATTCAAATAATCATAATCATAAAATGTATGTATTCAAAATCCCTAGAATCTAAATAAATCTGTTTTTTCTGAGATTAATTAAACTGAATCAGTTAAAAATTATGAATATGGTTTAAATATGGCTAGCTGTAATTCAAATAGTTAAAATATAGGCATTTGGTTTAGATATGCATTCATTCGAATCTTTTAACATTTATGAATATGGTTCAAATATGGCTAGCTGTGATTCAAATAGCTAGAATCTAGTCATTTTGGATACATTTTCAGAAGTGTACATCGTCCAGAGGTGGCAGTAATTCACCACCTGCCATAAAACTCAAGAGAAGAAGACATTGTGACACAGTATCTTACTGTAATATGTTTAGTGAAATCCTGTAAAATGTGTATACAGCATGTTTACTGTAATTCATCTATGCTGTAAATACACTCGTAATTTGAACAGTATCTTACTGTAATATGTTTAGTAAAATACTGTAAAATGTGTATACAGTATAATTACTGTAATTAATCTCTCCTGTAAATCAACTTGTATTTGAACAGTATCTTACTGTAATATGTTTAGTAAGATACTGTAAAGTGTGTATAAAGTATAATTACTGTGATTAATCTCTACTGTAAATCCACTTGTACTTTGAACAGTAATATGTTTAGTAAGATACTGTAAAATGAGTATACAGTATATTTACTGTAATTCATCTATACTGTAAATCCATTTGTAATTTGAACAGTATCTTACTGTAATATGTTTAGTAAGATACTGTAAAATATGTATACTATATATTTACTGTAATTCATCTATACGGTAAATCCATTTGTACACTCTTAAAACAGATGTCAGAAAATGACACAAAAAATGTGTTGTGTAATGACTGACGATGATGTCATCAGTGATGACAGTGATGATGTCATCATAGCACTAGGGTGAAAAACGGCTAGAAGACCAACGTTTTGGAGAATATAGCCCGATTTCAACACTGTTTGAATGTATGGGTTTTTAGGTTTTTTTTGTGGGGTTGTGTTAGGAGCACGTTTCATGCGATTTGGAACTTTTGAAGTACTTGGTGTTTTTTTTTCTTTTTTTTTTTCCATTCCGATAGACAATTAGACGAGGAATCCAACGCAACCAACCGCGACTCTCTACGACGTTTCCTTCCCGAGATACAGCCATTTAAAGTTTTTTGGTCAAACATGGGAACTTTAGGGTCCCTTTTCGACCACTTCCCGTTGTCGGAGAGACTCGAGCAAGGGCTCATTCGAACCGTCTTGAAAAAGTACGTCGGGTGAAACTTTTTTATTTCCCGGTCAGGCTTCTGGTTAGGGAGGAAATCGCGATTTCATGTAAATCTACATATGTGCCCTAAAGTACCCTAAGGAAGCGTTTTTTCGGGAAGGGGTGGGGCACTCGCGACGTACTTTTCGACGAGGAATCCAACGGTGTCAGTCCCATTTCTGTGCGACCTTCCGTTCCGGAGATAGTTTTTTTTTTTTTTTTTTCGAGAAGTGCTTTTTGTGTTGCCAGTAGGTGGCGCTATGACTATGCACTTGCCCTCCATCAGGTCCCCCTCTCATATAAATGGGAGCTAGGGCTCTGTCTGTCTGTCTGTCTGTGTCTCTCTGTTTCTCTGTCCCACTGTGATGTAATACATCCCACTCTGACATCATCAGTGATGTCATAAATGCCACTGTGACATCATCAGTGATGTCATAAATCCCTCATAATACTACTGACATCATAAGTGATGTCATAAATCACACTGTGACATCAGTGAGATGACATCAATCCCAGTGATGTCATAAATCATACTGTGACATCATCAGTGATGTCATAAATCCCTCATAATACCACTGACATCATAAGTGATGTCATAAATCACACTGTGACATCAGTGATGTCATCAATCCCAGTGATGTCATAAATCCCACTGTGACATCATCAGTGATGTCATAAATGCCACTGTGACATTATCAGTGTGTCATAAATCCCACTGATGAAATCCCACTGTGACATCATAAGTGATGTCATAAATCACACTGTGGCATCATCAGTGATGTCATAAATGCCACTGTGACATCATCAGTGATGTCATAAATCCCCCATAATACCACTGACATTGTAGAAAAGGGTCCATAATGGCCCACCACTAGGCCTGTTCTTGGGGCAATTGACGCCCACGAACCAACGCGGCAACGACGTAATGACGATGACACCGCCGTGACATCATCAATGATGACGTCAGAGTTCACCTGTGAGGTCATCGGCGATGTCAGGCGGTCTGGGCTGACTGTGATGGCAGATGGGACTTTACGGGGTCACCGATGATGTCATAGCTCCCTGGACGCTGTGACATCACCAACGAGGGTGTATATAACAAGGTGTTCTGTGACGCTGTATTCTTCCTTCCTCTTCTTCATAATGTCTTCCCTTCCCACGACCGAATCAGAGGACCGACACCTCTGTGGTTCTGATCGATCACTCTTGGTCACTGGCTGCCTTACAACCAGCCAGGTCCCGGTCACTGGCTGCCTTACAACCAGCCAGGTCCTGGTCACGAGTGGTATTCCTTCAACCGCGTCCGAGGACCGACATCTCTGTGGTTCTACGATCCAGCACACTTCACACATCACCCGAGGCAAGCACACAAGCTTCCTCACAGACATCATAAGTGATGTCATAAATCACACTGTGACATCAGTGATGTCATCAATCCCAGTGATGTCATAAATCGTACTGTGACATCATCATTGATGTCATAAATCCCTCATAAATCTCACTGATGAAATCCCACTGTGACATCATGAGTGATGTCATACACCCACTGTGACATTATCAGTGTGTCATAAATCCCACTGATGAAATCCCACTGTGACATCATCAGTGATGTCATAACTCCCACTGTGACATCGTCAGTGATGTCATAAATCTGTTGTTGCGCGGCGCAGCCATCTTGGATTTTTGAGGTTGGGGCTGCTGAGGCTCCTACGAGTTTGGAATGGGAAATACCAGCTCTGGTGACGTCATCGTCCCAGCTCATGACCTTTGAACCGTAAGGTCGTAATTACCAGTTCCCAGTTATAAAGGAATGTTGGTCCTACTTCTAGCCTCTCTGCACACTGATTATTTTGGGAAGATGTAAATCTAACACAATTTATGTCTGTCGTATAACAATGAAATCTATGTTCTTATCTCTACATGGTAAATCTTAATACCTCAATTAAACAGCATTGTTCAAAATACAAGATATTGTGCATTATTTCCTTTAGGGTGTGCATGTATATAATGTTAGTCACTTTTTATAGATTTACATACACACTCTTTAAGCCATATTTTATTGAATTTAGTTGGACTAATCCACTACTTGTCTTCCCTTCAAAATAAAATAAACAAGTTAAGTTTTTCGCTTTTCAGAATTGTTTTAAATATCTATGTCAAAGTATAGTTTCGGTTAAAGTTGAGTAGAATGATCCCAATGAACATGTGTGCTTATGTTGTCTCATATTCCCCCGTTTTTACCATTTCCGAAAGTTACAAACAAACTGCGCTTTTATTTTGAAGGCGATCATTGCAAAACCGTTGAACAGACCAGGAAGTTTCAGATTTGCGCCTTTCAGTCTGCTGCAGCAACGGGTACCACTGCAGGAGGGCTATTTCTGTCAATTTAAAGTTTTTCCCAGCATTGCAGTCTCCCCAGGAACTCACTAACAAGGTAAGAATAATGCTGTAAAGTTAGGTCATGTTCCATCATATCTGGTTAGCCCTACATTTCTGTTTTTAGCTAACTTTAGCATGGCGCTAATGTTAGCTGCCTATTAGCTACTTGTCCTCTGTCATATCATGTCCTCAGTGTCGTGGTCCTCCACAGTCCACACAATCGTTCAACCCACTCATGATCAATGAAACTGTGAGATGAGCATTGAGCAGTCAGAGTCGTTATTAGTTACTTAATTAGCGCATATTGATATGCAAATTAGCACGTAACGTTGTTCAACATTACTCCCCCCAGAAGAGCTAGCTGCACTGTCTGATCAAAGTAGGCAAACCATGGCATGCTAATTTGGCAGTAAGGGGGCTCTGCTAACTGAATCGTTGTTGTATAGGAAAAGATAGCATGTCTATCACTAGACAATAGACATAGCCAGTGGAGAGCGTGCACATGCGTTTGATTCCCCCCCTTATCGTGCAGCTTAGCTAAAACATTCCATAACAATTGTGCATTTTGTGATAAAGCATATAATTTGGTAGACACAATTCTGAGTATCTCATTTTAAATTTTGGATGACTGTTGTGATGTCATTAGTCAGTTTTAACCATACATATTGTCTCATTAGGGTAAATACTGTATAATTATGTAGAGATTTTGTCAAATATTTGTGCTGTTATGTTTATTTTTTTTTAGCTTAGTCACTCACCTCTACACTAGCTTCCACATTGCTGCCACTTTTCTTGAAATATAGTTGAAGCTTGCTTCACCCAAAATGATATTTACATAAAAAGACTATATCCACAATGCTAATTATTTTAGAGAACTGCATCTTGACCTAGATAAATCATATGGAATACAGTGTTTTGCTAAATACAGTTTACCTGTGATAGTGGTGGTAAAAACTAAAGCTGGAAATATACTTCGGCAAGCACCTCAACTTGGTCCTATACACTCGAATGTCAGCTTGATGAGGGCTCACAGGGGGGTCCCCAGCAAAATGAGTAATTATATGATTTCACTAGCATTTCAATGATTAGAAGTTAGCCCAAGGAAATAATGTAGTACATATACTTGGTAATAGCTTTCACTCTCTCCTGTTATCTCCCCATCTATATTATATTATACTTGCACTGTTCACGTCAGCTGCGTCGAGTCACATTTTCGAGGAGCTGCATGCAGGCTGCGTAGTACAAGTAGCCAACTAACTTGCTATGCAAACTATGCCTATAATAACTAACAGCATTTCATTTTCACATGTTTGAAAAGGGGATTGATGCTCCACTACTAATGACGGCCATGAATCGCTGATGAAGCCATCAAGAAACCTCCGTATATGCAACGAAGGTAAGGAGACAGGTTTAATTAATTGTCACTGGCTTTTAGAGAGGCTTGCAGCAGGCTACTTTTTAATTAACTTTTTTGAAGACTTATCGAATGTATCTGTAAAGCAGGCAGGCTTTTAGTCAAGTCTGCTGACCGTTTCCAGGCTCCCTCTCTCTCCAGACACAGCGGAGATCCTGTTTGTGTCCCAGGTCTACATCGCTGTTCAGGTAAGTTTCCAAGACATTTTAGGACAATCCAAATGGCAAATAGTAGGGGTGCTCCCATCAGGAATTTTAGGGCCGATCACTGATCGCTGGAACCAGTATCGGCTGATACCGATCACAGGGTCTATTTGAATCCTTCTATTTATCGTGTAGCATTATTTATTTATACCATTGGTTTCCAACGAACTGTGGTCCACGGATTTGTTTGTGGTTATCACGATATTTCGGAAATATCACAATTTTGAGCAGTTACTTTCAGAGGCTGCAGCAGGCTCAGTTTTAAAGCCAGAGTGAAGTTTCTGGTATCATATGAAACTAGAAGACCTAATAATCGATTTGTACCAACCATGTCATGCTAGTTTGTCAGGAAGGTAGCTAAATAACACTCCAAATTTAGGCTAAATGTTTGGGAGGGAAAATACATTTTCAAAGGCATCCTCTTTTTCACAGCCTAATGTTTTCAGGTGTGTGTGTGTATTAGAGATGCGCGGATGAGCTTTTATGCCATCCTAATCCGCGTGTATGCATGAACCGTCCGCCCGCCATAAATCCGCGCAAATTATTTCATGCTATTTATAGATCCGCGCCCGCCATGCACCCGACGCTATAAAACGGTATAAATCGAGCGAACTTACGGTTTCTGCTGCCGTTATAGCGATCGCTGCAGTCCAAGACTCCAAATAAACTTCCATGCTGTATTATGTCCAGTCCCCCACTTGCCCTCATGTAGCTTACTCGGCTAACGCTATAGCTTTAAGTTTAGTTTACTTGATTGCCTCATTGTATGGGAAAATACGAACGAGTCTTCTCTTCAAACAGCGGAGATTCCTTTTTGAGAGTGACAACATTGACCATATATGGATGAAAAGTGTAGCCTTGCGACCTAGCACATGGCTGTTGTTGTGTTTACGGCCGTGGGTGCTTTGGGGGGATTTACAAGAGGTGACTAAGAATGTGCCTGACGAAAAATGTAGCTTAAAATACGTTAATAGACTACAGAACGTAATTAATATTATTTTTCCTCATTAACTCATTGAGTGCCAGCCACTTTTGGAGAACGGACGCTCCCAGTGCCAGAGTTTCAGAGCGTTTTCAGTGATTTCTCGAGGCCCACAGAATATTGTGTGATATTACTATGTAAACACCGAACACGCAAAAAGAACGATGAGACTCTCTTCTATCATCAGCAAAAACAGGTTTATTGATATAATTTTCCGTTCTTTAGTTATCAGCCGGAGAAGATAGCTTGATTTAACCAAAAACAGCCATTTTTTTCTAGAAGCTGAGATAATGAGCCTTTTGTGAAATTAAACATTTCATGCACATCACTGACTGAAGCTAATATTTTCTGATGTAGTCACACCTCAAAAATAATTTCCTTCAATAGAACATCGAAAACCAAGGAATTTTGTTTGGCAAAAAAATATTTTGTAGCTGCAACCAGCAGCGCTGGCCCCTGCGTGCGCTGCTGGTTGCAGCTTCTTGCTGGTCTTGATTTACTGCTGGTGGGCATCAGATATTCTAGCTTGTGTTTGCCAATCCTGTCCGTCTGTCTGGGTCAGTGTTGTATGCTGCTCTGCGTGCCCCCCCCCCCCCCCCCCTCAACTGCACACTCCTCCTCCGTGTGGGAGTGTCTCTGGGGCTTTCTGCTGTGTTTGCTCTGCACTGAAAAGTCCGCTACATCCACCTTTTTTACAGCGTTCCGCGTGTATTTGTCACCGGCTCCCATGCTTCCAGTTGAGAATAATAACAACTAATAACAAAATCATGCGGATGGGCTATCGCAGCGGACACGGAGGTGCTCAATTGTGGCAGCAGATTGGCTGCTGCAGGCACAGCTAACGTTATGCTTCATGCATATCGATGCATACAGATGCGATGCGATTTCCGTTTGCCCAACGACTTCTTCTCTGTTTTTTCCTCGCCTTTCTGTAATCTGGAGAGCACTGCCACCTAATGGGTCCCTAAAATAGCTTTTACACATTCAACAGCCACCATACTTTCACAGGAGATGGATCTGGCTTTGATGCACGTCCCACCGTCAAAAAACGCAATTGATGAACATACTCGTCCTTGGCACTCTACGTTACTAAACCAATTGACGAACATACTCGTCCATGGCACTCAATGAGTTAATGATACATCGTTTCAACCGCCCGCAATCCATCCGCTATTAATCAGAATGTTTATTTTTATGATCTGGCACGCCCGCGGGGCGGGATATCCGCGGTCAGCGCGGTTATAACTGCGGCCCGCGCATCACTAGCCTGTATCCATTTTGAACCCTTATATTGTCATTAGGCCTTTCTGCTGCTATTGCATGGTTAAATCAACAAATTTTATTTTCTTGGGGGGGGGGGGAGGGGGGATTGGCAGACGCAGTGGAAGTGGTCTGTGGGAAATATTGTTTGGTATGTAGTGGTACTTGGATGGAAAATGGCTTTTAATCTGACCGGAAGTCATATTGTTGTCGGATTAGCGGAAGCGACTAGTGAAAGTGAAGTTGTTATTCCCGACTGGTAGAGTGAAGTTGGCTCCGTCTATCACATGGATTTGTTATTCCTTTTCCCAACTCCTAAGCGACAGGGTCAGGACAAGCTACAGGACAAGCACGGTCATCTAACGTGTGGGAGTATTTTAGACCGAGACCCTGCTCTGTAACGTTCAACTCCGCACATTGGAAAAGACGTAAACGTAATGTTATGTACACAGTCATGGAGCGCGCATCCTGTTGCGACAGACAGCACCAAATCAGTCCTGTTTTAACCATGGTTTTATCACACTTTTTGATCATGCATATTAGGATTATCAACACTTGGAACGCGTTTTAGTGTAGGCTCTTGATTTATCTGTTGTCTGTTATAATGCCTGGGAGTGAGCGAGCGCAGGCCAACGGATAAACCGAGAATCCACTGATTACTCACTATGGCAAAATGATGTTGAATCTTAGTTGTTAGGTCTTTGTTTGTAATGTTAGTTTCTAATTATAGTGCCTGTCATCTCTTCTTCTCTCTGTCTCCTGCCTCCAATATCTCTCTCCAGATTGTTTCAGCATTTAATGTCAGCTGACCTCCATGTCCCTGCAGTCAGCCCACTGACCTGCTGTCTGTGACCTGACCTGCTGCTGCCTGCGAGCTGACAGCACACACAGTGAGTATATAGTTTTAAATTTCAAATGTTTCACTTTACAGTCTCTTAACCCAGTTGATTCCACTCATATAAAAACAAAGTGGGAGGAGGAAATGGGCACGGAGATCTCGGACAGTCTATGGGAGGGAGGTTTGGAGCACATCCATCAATGCTCTAATAATGAAAGACACCGTTTAATTCAATTTAAAATTTTGCACCGTCTTCATTACTCCAAGGAGAGATTACATAAAATATATCCTGAGATATCCCCGACATGTGACAGATGCCTCTCAGCAGACGATACACTGCTACATAGTTTTGTTGATTGTCCCAAAGTTCAGGCTTATTGGATCAAGGTTTTCAAATCATTATCTGAAATACTACAAATCCAATTAGAATCAGACCCATTTATTGTTATTCTAGGAGTGTCTGATGATACTATGAAATTGACCAATGCCCAGCAATGCTTCGTATCCTATAGTCTCATCACTGCAAGGAGATTGCTTCTCATGCACTGGAAAAAAAAGGAAGCCCCTACCACAAAGATGTGGCTTAACGACCTTACGAGCACACTCCACTTAGAAAGAATAAGGTACACTCTTATGGACAAACTTCCATATTTTGATAAGGTGTGGTCGCCTCTAATTCAGTATCTTGCACTTGTAAAATAAAATTGGCACTCTTCTCTCAATATCAACAAAATGACCTTTTGACAATAGAATAGGGTGGGGTTAGAGGAGAGTCAGGAATCGAATTGAGAAACTAAAGTTAATGGAGAGCTTTTTCTTTTCTTTTCTCTTTATTTTCTTTAATGTTTTGTATCTGTATGTATGTGTACATGTTCAAAGTAAAAAAAAGAGCTCAAATAAAACATATGTGAAACAAATTTCAAATGTTTCCAATTGTTCATTGAGACAATTAGATGTGATCCCTCTCCTCATGTAATTTACATGCCCCCTTCTCTTCTCTGTCTCCATCTTCTAATATCTCTCTCCATATTGCTCCAACATAGAATGATGTCAGCAGACTTCCCTGTCCCTGCAGCCACCCCACTGACCTGACCTCTTCCAGTCTGTGATCTGTGAACTGGGTACTTAATTTATACCTAAGCACATGCTCACAAATGACATTCTCAACCTAAAGCATGTTTGAAAACAACCCCTCTAAACTAAAACATTCACTAAATGTTCACTAAAATCTTTATTTCTGATGACCTGATAAAGGTTTTCCGTGCCAAAGGAGGATCTGCAGGAAACACAATCGGCACCATAATGGCACAGACAGCTAATGTAAGTGTTTTTTTTCTACTTCTTCACCACCCCCTCATTCCTTCTCCTCCTGTCTTTTCTAGAAAAAAATAATCGATTTGCAAGCCAACAGTGATTTTATCTTCGTTAAAATTGGCGAAGCGGGCAGTGGTTTGTATCACGATTGTGATGTCGTTAGTGATGGTAAATGGTAAATGGTCTGCATTTATATAGCGCTTTTATCCAAAGCGCTTTACAATCAGTAGGTAGTCTACATTCACCCATTCATACACCGATGGCGGCAGGCTGCCACGCAGGGTGCCTACACTTGGTGACCAACATCTTCCTATTTGCATACATGACACAAGAAAAATGTTTGTGCTTGTTTTTGCATGCACCTGAATGTGCTTTTCCAAATAAGGATGTGTGCAGTGCACTCAATTCACCACATGACTAGTGTCATAGCTTCGATGCCCATGAATAGATCCAACCCTGTAGTTTAGAGCCGCAGCACCGTCTTTTGGTGAGTCAGCCCATGAGATATATGGGCGGTTTCACCCCACTCGCGCGCCAGCCGTTTAACATTTTGTGGGCGTTCCCAGACATGCGGACTGTCTCTATAGTACATATTTCATTGCACTATATGTTTTCAATTTCAATGTGTACTTTGCAATTTGCACTATATTACATTTATTACATGCAAGTACATTGATGCCAGAAATAAATGTGCTGCTACATGCTCTAAACTTTAAAGTTCATGAAAATTTTATTTTTGAGTGAATTATCATCATTAATTGTCTTTATTTTTATTTGGCACATGCTTAAAACAACTTGAAGCTAAATTTAGAAGCTGATGATAGCTAAATCAGAGCGATTGAGTAATTGTGCGATATGATCCGATTAGTCGACTAATCGTTAAAAATAATCGGTGACTAGTCGACTATCAAAATAATCGTTTATGGCAGCCCTAATATACATATCCCAGCAGCCATATAATGTAGTTAAAGGTCCCAATTCGTGCAGCTGTAACCTCTTAAAAACGTGTGTCTCTGGTCCATAAAACATAATTCTGGATTAATCTGTCGAAAATATAGCAAACCCGTTTGTTGTGACGGAGTTCTCACTCTCTCTTCTGGTCGCTTTCCAAGAATGGCCTGTTTCTATAATATATTCAGAACTAACAGTTCCCATTGGCCGCTGAGGGAGAGCCCGCCCCAGGCTCCCAGCGGCCAATCAGATTAGCGTCTGTGGACCAGCACGCTAGGTTGCGAGTTATCGTTAACTAAACGGTACTACGCTAAAGAGGACATCTCAAAATGCCTAGACTTACCGAATGCACCTCTGCAGTTGCTGGATCACGTACAGTTGGCGTCGCTCCAGCTAGAAGTGTTAATTTTGTGGCTATAGACTAAATGGTGCAGGTAGCTTGTGTGAGAGAGACCCGCGCAGTATGCAGAAGGAAGCTAGTGACGTCCCGATTCCCCCAGATTCCCCTCTGGGCAAACGAAGCGTTTGGGGGTGTGGCTTGGAGGAGACTGCAGAGGGACGCTGGATAGGGACAAATCCAACTGTGGCAGTTCTGAGCGTGTGACCACTCATTACAGGGAGGGCTGACAGCAGTATATATGCATTTACAAGTAAAAACAGCTTTTGCACGGAATGGGACCTTTAACTACCGGTACTGTGTTCTGTCCCACATTCAACTTAAAAAAAATCTGTATACATGTAAAGTAAAAAAACAAAGTAGTGTCTTCCTTGATGTCACTGTAACACTACTTTTCGTTATGTCAGGTCAAAGGCTGCTGTGAGAGAAGTGCTGCCTCCTCGCAAGTCCTCACGTCGTCACTCTGAACCCCGAGGAGTACCAACCAATGAACATGTAAGTGTCTTGACAGCAATGGCTGACTTAAATTTAATATGCACCAATAACATTCTTTCTTTCACTAAACTGAAAAGTATTGTCCTATGAACTAAGTTGACCCATTACTTTATATATATATATATATATATATATATATATATATATATATATATATATATATATATAATGTTTATATATATATATATATATATATATATATATATATATATATATAATGTTTCACTTCATGTTCATGAATGCCTCTCCATTCCTCAGGTTTAGCATAATTTTCTTTCTTTCTTCCTAATTTTTCTTTATCCCTCACATGAAGGAGCCTCCCGGCCCTCTGCCCATGGTTCCAGGGAACATGGACGAGGGCAGTCAGATACCCCCACAGATGCTCTGCTCTGAGGTGGGAGTCAGCCTTCTACTTTGAGTTGTCAGCATTCTACTTTCAGTTGTGTGAGGTGGTGACTTTAAATCATTTTATTTTTCAGGCTTTTTGGATGTGGTCATAATTCAAGGTCACTGACCTCAACGTTCATCCCATTCTCGTGAATGCAATTTCTCAGCCTTGAGGGGATTTCTTAAAATTTTGCACAAACTTCCACTTTGACTCAAGGATGAACTGAACAGATCTTGGTGGTCAAAGGTTAAGGTCACTGTGATCTCATGTCTGTCCCATTCTCGTGAACGCTCTATCTCAGGAATGCCTGGAGGGAATTATATTACATCTGGCACAAACATCCACTTGGACTCATGGATGAACTGGTTAGATTTTAGTGATCAAAGGCCAATGTCACTGTGACCTCACAAAACACAATTTTGGCCATAACTCAATATTTTGTATGTTAATTATGGCAAAATGGTCTATTATGAAGTAATAACATGTTATATCCACAGGTGTAATGGTCAACTTCACTTTGACAATGTTTTGCTTACCACTGTAGCTGGGAAAAATTATCTTGGGTCATTCTACAAAGACTGGAAATGGGGTCACCTTTGCAGACACCAAAAATCCTTTAAGTTGACCTAATAATCACATTAGTCCACCCTGTGCACTTCCTCTTCCTGGATGACAGCCAGGACAGGGAGTGTGGCGTCCTGTTCCTCTGGTAGCTCATTAGTTTAGCTTATATTGAGCTTCAGGTGATGTGACAAGGCTCTATATTAGTCCTATGTACTCCTCTAAGTGAAACGGCTTGTTTCTCGCTGCACATTATTCACTGGTATCAGGTAAAAGTCAATGGAGGCATAAAACCATGAGGCGAGGGGAGGTACGGTGGTGCAGTGGTAAGCACTATCGCCTCACAGCTCGAAGGTCGGGGGTTCGATTCCCACCTGGGACGATGTGACCGCTGAAGGAATGCGTGCCCGTCCGCATGTCCTCGAGTGCCCACTGCCCGGGTGGGGTCGTCTAAAGGGCCTTTCTGTGTGGAGTTTGCATGTTCTCCCCGTGCCTCCCAGGGGTTTCCTTCATATAGGAACCCCCTTCACAAAAACATGCAATATCCTGGTTGCTAATGTGGTTCCTCCTCTGGTCGTTAAGGGCGCCTGGTCAGAGGGAGGGGAACTGGTTGGAATAGCGTGAACCTCCCACGTGCTATGTCCTACCGGTGAAGCTTCCTCTGTTAGGTGAAAATAAGCGGCTGGCTGACTGCCCATGTCTCGGAGGAAGCATGGAGCCAGTCTCGGCTCTCCCCAGATCGGCAGAGGATGGACTAGCAACCAGAATTGAGAAATCAAGCGAGCACTAATGGATAAAATGGGATAAAAAATCAGGGAAAAAAAGATAACAAACAAACCATGAGGCGGGTAATTCAAGTTATTGTCAGATTGGATATTGACCATAGTTCCATGACTGTATTGTAGGTAGAGATAACTATAATTTTACATTATCTGATTGTGTTCACTTCTTGCAAATTAAATAATGGTTGAAGTTTAACAATTTGCTGGGGACCCCTTGGAACGCCCTCAAGGATCCCCGGACCCCACACTGAGAACCACTGTTCTAAACTGTTGAGTGCTCTAATCAGTTTTTTAATGTTTCATTTTTTTTATGTGAGGTTCTGACAAATTCCTTTTGTCCATTATTTTGTATTTGAATGATTCTATATCTGTAATGTCAGTTTTTCTGACATTACAGAACATTACAAAACATTCTGAATGTCACAATGTGACCAGCTTTGGGAGACAGCTCATTGTTCTCTGTTTATCCTCCAGGAAATCCAATCTACAGAGGCGAAGGCGAACATCAAAGACACAACAATGGGCATCTACGCCATTCGGGTGAGGGGTGCAGGTCCTGGAGATGAGCAGTTTGCAGATGTTGGTGTTGTACTCGAAGGCGTGGAAGTTCTCCAGAACCTTCCGAGTGTCACCCATGGCTGCATGATACTTTTTGGATTGATTTATGCACTGAACCTACAGTACCCACTGCCCCTGAAGTGCACATTTGAAGTGTTCCAGAAAATCCTGATGGGACTGGACCCCTCCAAGCTTTCCCCAAAGGTCCAAGCACTTAAAATCAAGATGTACAGTCATTGACTAATTGGCCTGATACACTGTCTCACCCTTAGATGTGTCATGGATTTGGGACATGCCTTTTTTGAGGGGGCGGACTGATTTATGCTCTGCATACTGCATATTTGAAGTGTCTGGACACAACTCACTACTGGACTCTCAATTTGAACACTTGTTTGGCATTTTGGATGCTGCATCTTGGTTCTCGCGCGAGACCAGTGCTTTCCTACAGAGCCGCCAGCTATTGGCCGTGATCGGCAAGCTGCGTGATCACTGGACAGGTGATCAATGATGCCCGAAACAGTCCTTTTTCATATATTTTACTCTAAATTTTTTTACTCTAAACATGTGATTAAAATTCACCCCTCCCCGTACAGTTGTCATATGCTGTAAACTCTGGCATTTTAACATGGGGTGAATGAGACAGATTTGCTTCTGCAGCCAGTCTCAAGTGACCATTTGAGCAACTGGCCTCGATGCTACGCCTGCCCCCTCGCGTACAGCCTTTTACTTAAAATTACTACTTAGAAGTCTGAATACTGAAAGTTAAGAAGCTTTCTCTATGGAAAATGTGTCAAAGTGGTTGACCTGCTGTGAATATCAGTTACCAGTTACCTTCGATGTTCAACTTGTGTGTGAAAGGTATGTTTACATTTGTTTTATGTAACAAGCAGCGAAGTGTTATGGCACAGCTTTTCACCTGAGCCTTGTGACAAGTGTTTTGAATCTACAGTAAATGGAGAGCACTTTGCCTTTATAGGGCTTATTTTCTTTATTAAGATTTATTTGTTGCCTATGTGTGAAAAATGTTTTGGATCCCAATTGCAAAATTGGATACCAGGAATGCAGCACTTTATTAACCTTGTATTTTCTTATTGGGATTTTCCCAGAGGCATTTTTTGTAAAAAAATAATTGTGCATTTTACAGGGTCAATAATAAAATAAATTGTTAAATATTTAAATAAGGTGGTCTGACGGTTCTTTTTTGGGAAATTAGAAATATCAGGTTATACATTTAATATACATTTGGTATATTAATAGAAAGTACATACATTCTATGTATTTTGATTTATGATATATGATAAATATATCAACCTGCATTTTGCATTTAGGACAGATTATGTTTATGAAATACTATTACATAAATTCTATGTATTTTGATTTATGGTATATGATAAATATATCAACCTGCATTTTGTATTTAGGACAGATTATGTTTATGAAATACTATTACATAAATCTTAGTTATACTTATTTCATTTATATTTGACTTATAGGCATATGCATTACATAAAGTGTATTAGTTTGTTTATATAAAATCTATGTAATCCAAATGCATACTCGCATTTACATAAAATCTATGTAATCCAAATGCATAGGAACTTGTTAGGCACGTTTACATAAAATATATGTAATCCAAATTCATGTGAATTTGACATGCAATCAAATTACATAAATCTTAAAAGTACTGTTTAGTCATTTCTGTGAGTGTAGCAGTATGGGTTAGCTCCCCAGCCTGCGTCTTCCGTGAGGAAGAAGCCCAACAACCCACGAGAGGCCTTTTAGGAGGGCCATTCAAGCCGCAAGTGGAGACTGCAGTGCCACCAAGTACTGGTACTGCATGGTGTCCACTAAGATACCATCACCTCGGAATGAGATGTTTGGAGCGGGGGAGTCTGGTGCAGCGCACAGGTCGTAAACCTGGTTAGACGAAGGAGGAGCCCGGCCGGGTGGCAACCCACAGAGCCCGGTCCCGGGCCCGGTCCCTCTACGTACCCCTAATGGTCTCTACATTATTAGTGTCAGCTGATAAGCTTGCCTCACTGCGACGCCGTTGATTCAGGCTTGGTCATCGTTGGTTTAGACCAGGGCTATTCAACTCAATTGTTCAGAGGGCCACATTGTGAGAAACGTTAGGGTTGTGCTACAACCCAGGTTTTACGAGTGAGAACGAGAGCTCTCACTAGTGCCTTAAACGCTGCAACGCAGCCCTATGGAAGACTGTTATTTTGCTCCAAAATTACTTTTCATTAAAACCTGACCACCCACCCCTAGGTGGCGTGGTACCCCCTGGGACTGACACGGATCCACGTGACTACGTCACGTCCTGCCAGTCCAGGGAATAATCACTCTAATTTCTTCCAGCCCGCTGAGATCCGACGCACCTCGTGACGCATCGACACAGCAAGGCTGGGTAGTGAGAGCTCTCGTTCTCACTCGTAAAACCTGGGTTGTAGCACAACCCTAACGTTTTACTTCGTTTCGAACTCAAGCTCTCACTAGTGCCTCCATTCAACTGACCTTGCTGCCGGGAGCACCCCACAGGGCGACCCGAAAGGCACCGGTGAACCACGGCCATATGGCAACGTTTATGCCTAACCGTCTGACATATTAGAGTGGCAACGATACTACTTTCTTGCCACCGACAGCACCGCGTGCGCGAACCGCGCACCGGACACGTCGAGACTGTAGTACCTGACAAAAGTGTGATGAGAGGACCATGAGGCCGCGGCACACATGTCCTCCACCGACACACCGCGCAACAACGCAGAGGATGTCGCAACACCTCGCGTAGAAAGCGCCTTGATACCCTCCTGGGGAACCTTGCCCACGGCAGAGTATGCCAACGCGATCGCCTCCACTATCCAGTGTGATAAGCGATCCTTGGAAAGGGGTCCGCCCTGGGCCCTTTGCCCAAAGCAAACCAACAGCTGATCTGTAAAGCGTAAAGAACGCGTCCTGGCCACATAGGCCGAGAGCGCCCTTACGGGGCACAGCATGAGCAAACGTCTCTCCTCGCCCGTCTCTAACTGAACGGCGGGGGACAGAATGCTGATAAGTCTATGACCATAGACCTAAAGCTGACATTAATAATCTCAGGTTGGTACGCCGGGTTAGGTCGCAACGTAACCCTGCGCCTATCATTACCACACAGGCCTGCTGCACCGAGAGGGCAATCAGGTCACCAACTCTCTTTCCTGACGACAAGGCCAGCAGCAGCGCGGTCTTTAAAGACAGAACCCTTAAATCGGCGGAGTCCAAGGGCTCAAACGGATGACCCGTTAGCCCGTCCAGCACCGTAACCAGGTCCGATTTGGGGGAAAAAACGCACCGCGACGGCGGGCGCAGTTTACGCGCTCCCTTCATGAGGCGCAAGACCAAAGGGTACGCCCCCACGGGGCTCCCTTCAATCCCCCTATGGCAAGCAGAATCGCGGCTACGTACACCTTAAACGACTGCGGGGACTGACCCGCGTCAAGCAGGCTCTGAAGGAAACAGAGAACTGGTCGCACACTGCAGTTCACTGGATCCACGCCCTTACTTGCTGCCTAGTGCATCCCACATTATCAGGCAAACCCTGGGCTAGCAACTGTTCCGGTTCAGGAGCCAGACCGCTAGCTTCCACCTGCCTGGGGAGGGGTGGAACACCTCCCCCTCCGCCTGGGATAGGAGATCGGCCCGTACCGGCAATGCCCAGGGCGGATCTTGCGCCAGGGAGACCAGGTCCGCAAACCATGTCTGCCTGTGCCAAACAGACTAAAACGAGCCGGAGGCGCTGTTCCCTCACCCTGTCCCACACCTGACGGATCAGGAGGGGTCGGGGGAAACGCATAGAGCCCCTCCCTTGGCCACGCGTGCGCTTTTAGCGCGTCATGACCTAACGGGGGCTGTCCTCCTGGATCGAGAACCACAGTGGGCAGTGTGTCGCGCGCCGCGATGCGAGAGATCGACGCAGGCGCGACCAACCCTGGCCCAAACCTGTTCCATCACCCGAGGGTGGAGGCACCACTCCGTATAACGGGGATTGCCTCGAGACAGCAGGCCGGTCGTAACTCCGCCGTCCCGGCAGATAGACCGCTGACACTGAAAGGAGACGGGGAAACACCACAGGTGAATCCCCGCTATGGTTCAGCGCCCCCGACCGCACACCGCCCTGTTTGTTCAGGTGGGCGATCGCTGCCCTATTGTCCGAGCGAATCAGCACATGGTGCCCATGTGTGAGCCGCTGGAAGTGTTACCTCCGCAGGCCGGGGGGACTGCGGAGGCAACGTTCTCTTTCGAGTCTGGCCGCACGCGGACTTGTCCGGCAGTGCGGTCCCCAAGAGAGCTCCCAACCAACAATGGGCCCACGGCGCCATTGATGGTGGGCTTGTCCTGAGGCAGAGCCCGGCGAATCGCCTTCAGCTCTAGCACGTTTATGTGGCGAAGCTCCTGAGCCTCCCACCGGCCGTTCGCCGAAAAATGCCCGCAAATCGCACCCCCTCCCCAGAGGGAGGCGTCTGTGCGAATTACCATCCTGAGCGGGACAGGGCCCCACCGAGTACCTCTCGAGAGGTAACGGGGGTCCGCCCATATAGCCAGCGCCTGCCAGGCCTGACCTGTCAGAGGAACCCTGCGATGACGGTCCCCGGCCGAGTCCAGGCGAAGCCTGAGAACCATATTTGGACCACGAGAGCATGTGTAGCCTCCCTAGCGGGAGCACATGCAGTGCTGAGGCCATCAGGCCCAACATTACTGTGCACTGATGCACTGACACCGAGGGCACAGACCTAACGTCCTTGGCTTGCTGTCCGAACCGTGCGCGCCTGTCGCTCTGGCGAAAGGCTCGCAGGAAGTATAGCTCGAGCCCCAGGAAGGTCGCCGCCTGCGCTGGGACGAGGCAACTCTTCTGCCAGTTCACCAAAAACCCTAAGGTTTGCCGGTGATCGGTCACCACCTTGGTATGTTCCGCGGCACAGACCCTCGAGTCGGCCGCTAAGAGAACGTCGTTGAGATATAGGAAGGCGCGGAGGGGAGCCACGGCTGCCTCCACGCACACCGTGAGGGTTCGCGGGCTCAAAGACATGCCGAATGGCAAGCCACAGAACTCGTAAGCCTTCCCCCGGAAGGAGAACCTCAGGTATTTCCTGTGTCTCCTGACCATGTGGACATGGAAGACCGCACCTTCCAGATCCCTGGAAGTAAGAAATCCCCCTGTCTCAACTTGAAAAGGCGGGGAAGAGAGCATTCGGGATGGGACTTCCTCAGCGTCTTGTTGAGACGCCGAAGGTCCGATTTTGGACGCATGGAGCCGTCCATGGCCTCCTCCTCCACGGCCAGATCGGGGGTCCCGTCGAACGTGGGTGGGCAAACTGTAGCGCGTATCCCCTGTGGAGGGTGCGCCGTAATGGGGACGGGGGAACATAGATGCTCCCAGGCATCGAGCCTGTTGGACAAGATGGTCTCTTGTGGCCAACGGAGCGGAACCCGTTCCACCACTCGGATCATACTCTCTCCCTCAATGTCCCCAAAGGAGACAGTGCACGGTCATCAAAAGCAGAGAGCATATGAACTGAATCAAGTCTCTCTGCCCGCTTCGCGCTCAGAAGAGTATCACCGTCTCATCATCGTGGATAGCGAGAATGAACATTTTAGAAACACATTTCTCAAGTTAGAAACTATAGAAATGATCCCTGAAATATAGTCATGAGCATATTGCTGGGCCCCGGGACCTTTCGATCCGGTGCCCTGATGGGGGGGCGGGACGTGAGAGGCTACGCCCCCCCGCCGCATGGACAGTTCCGTAGAAGCTGTGCATGCTGGGGGAGAACTTCTTACGCAAGCTCCGCCTACTGACGCGCTGTTGTATCGAAGTAACCCCCCCCCCCCCTGCCGTGCGCCTTTCGCAGGCTGGGGGGACTGCGGAGGTAACGTTCTCTCTCGAGACGCACGTGGACTTGTCCGACAGTGCGGCCCCCAGGCGAGCTCCCGACCAGCAATGAGCTGTTGGCGCCATTGATGGTGGGCTGTCCTAGGAGCCTCTAGCCGAGGCCAGGCCGTAGCCATGGACCAAGGCGAGCCTTGATGCTGGGTATGAGACCCTGGGCGAGCTCCCGACCGAACTCAGGCCTTGGGCACCGAGGACGGTGGGTCTAAAGCTACAAGCCGCAGGCTGGAACTAAGCCCAGCCTTGGTGAGCCAACCGGTGGGCTTGACCTGGGCGCCGCCAACCGAGGCCAGGCCGTGGCCATGGACCAAGGTGCGCCGTACCCCCAGCCAGGCTCCCTGCACTTGCAGGGGGCACCCCAACAAGGGAGTGCGACCCATGGAGAGCTCCCAACCACCCCGGGCCTTGGGCACCAAGGGCGGTGGGCTTGTCCTTAGAGCTACAAGCCAAAGGCTGGCACTGAGCCCAGACCTTGGCGAGCTGTAAGCCCTGCTGGCCACGTAGCGCCAGCAAGGAGCAGTATGTCTATTGTAGCGGAGGTATCTCGCGCCCAATGTACTTACTAGCACACAGATACTAACTACACGGGTGCACGCCAGCTATCTGCAAAATGCTATCGTTCTGTGCTAAACAGTACTAATATTGCTATCTGCACCTAAGCAAGGCAGGCTAGCTTTAACACTTCTTTGAGAGCGGCCTTGGCCAGCTCTCAAGAGCTTAGCTGCGGACCAGACCGAGGGTTCAAGGCGCCTGTGCAGCGTGCTCGTGCCCAAGGCCGAACACGCACTTAACGTGCCGATTCATACTCGGCCAAGTAGTTTTACACACGGCCCATCCCCTCCCTGACCTTCCCTGCTCAGTAGCAAGAGGAAGCAGGAAGCTAACCACTAATAGCAAGCTCCCGCAGGGCGCACCCTATTAGCGGGAGTACCGCTTAAGCAAGCTAGCAAAAAGCACATGCTAAACAGTAAGCAACCCGGAGGCTAGCGAACGTGCGCGTGCAATGGTAACGTAAGCGGCAATAGCCCAACCCGAAGGGGGGGCACCAATACCCACAACCTGTTAACCCGAGAGAACAGACGTGGAAGCCACTAGCTAAGCTAGCATAAGCACTGAGAGACAAGCGTGCGCTAAAACAAGCCTGCGCACAGGCCGGTGCAGCGCGTCTCTACCCTGAGTAACACAGGGAAGCAAGCGTGACCGCGAGCATTAGGCCAGCGGCCCGCGAAGCTAGTCAATCTCAGAAGAAACTCCTCGGAGGGAGTTGCAATCTAGTAGATGCTAATTGCACGAGGCAAGCAAACACTTAGCAGACAAGCAAGCTGGCTAAGATGGCGTAAGTACTGAGAGAAGCGGCCCACACAAGGTGCGGGGCGAGCTCACCTAGCTAGCGAATCGCCCAGCTAAAATCTCAGACGCCAGTAAAAGCTACACTACATTCATGTAGGTCCCAGCAACGCCTGTTCAAATTCATTGTGCCGGTCGTAATCGGCCAGCGTAGCCTCACAGCTAATACAGCACCTAGCTGTTCCCCCCTCTCTGTGTCTAACAGGAAAACGGGGTTAACGTGCAAGCTAAGCCTGCACCGTAAGAGCTGGAGTACTACACATCGCTAGATACTGGCTGCATGGGGGCAAGCTAGCTAACTAGCTAATTCACTGAAGAGCATTACTACTCTCGCTTAAGGCGCGCCCTACAAGAGGTAGCTGGCGCGAATACTTAGCACACAGACACTAACTGCACGTGTGCACGTTAGCTATCTGTGCTACAAGGTAGTCCAAGCTAGCTGCACTGAGCAAACTAGCTAACTATCTAACGCGCGTGCTCTAAAGCCGGCATTCCTAAAGTACCTAGCAACAGAAGCAACCGCACGAATGCATCTAGCTATCTGTGACAACTGTGCTATTTAGCCTGTTGTTCTAGTGCTAACGGTACAAGCTATTCTGCATGTATGCAAACCTAGCTAGCGTTATGAGTGCAGACCTGAGTCATGCGCTCGAGCCTAACAACGTTAACCCAGCCGGGGAAACGTTAAAACATGCACTGCGCGGCGGCAGGCAGTAATATAACAGTTAACTAAGGAAGATACTCTTAGCTTTTTAGATGACTTGTTCCGACGCCGCAGGGTGAAGGGTACAGGGTCGGTCTCCGAAGCCTGCTTTATCCCGTCCACGCGAACCTCTTGAGGTGGGCAAGTTAGCCGGGACAAGTCTAGTATCTAACGCTATAATATAACTCCTTGTTAACCGTCGGAGCTTTCACAACACGTCTTCGCAGCGGGTGGAAGAAAGCGAAAGTGATTATTCCCTGGACTGGCAGGACGTGACGTAGTCACGTGGATCCGTGTCAGTCCCAGGGGGTACCACGCCACCTAGGGGTGGGTGGTCAGGTTTTAATGAAAAGTAATTTTGGAGCAAAATAACAGTCTTCCATAGGGCTGCGTTGCAGCGTTTAAGGCACTAGTGAGAGCTTTAGTTCGAAACGAAGTAAAACCTAAGGGGCCGGACCGTTCCCCGAGCTATTAATCCCATTATACTGTATGTACACTTGACACAACGCGCCACCACAATTTTCAAAACTTGTATTTCACTACATTGCAAAAGTAGCTTAATTTTCATTTAAAAGTGCTTAGTTTCTGTGTAACAAAAGCTGCGTTAAAGCCCCAAAAGTAAACACATTTGAAAGAAATCCAAGTATTCTACAACACATGTCAGCCATTTGAAATATAATTTGGTCAATTCTGACCTCTCTAATGCCTACCCCACACTACAGGATTTTCAAATCCTTGAAGATTATAAAAATCTTGAGAGCCCACACACTACAGGACAGAGAGAGCCGATTTTTTAACATTTCAATCTTGGGACACACACACAATCGCGTCTGTTCAAACGCAACCCCACACACTAGAAGATTATGCCGAAGATTCACCTTGGAAGCAGAGCTCGACGTTAACTTTTAAAATGCCTATTCAGTGTGCGCACCGGGTGTAGTAGTGTCATTTCGTTTTCTAAACAAATTTTATTTTTTGTTTTTATAATGCATTTGCACTGAAAGGATTTGTTTAACTAATATTTGCGCGGACAGCCGCGTCCATTCGGGGTGTAGGCCTACTGTGCACGGCCAGGCGAAAACCGTCTGCACAGGTGTCTTGTGGAGGGGCGCGTCTGCTGATTTGACTCACTTTTCCGTGCGGACACTCGCCGATGCGGGAAGCTGAGACCTAAGCGCTTGTTGTAGGCTACATGCTTTGCAGTATAGCATTTAGTTTTCCGTCCCGTTCAAAGACGCACGGGTATTTCACCTCGATGACAATTTCCTCGTTCTTTGTTTCTGTGCGGGGCTGCGAGCGGACGCGGACCAGATTATTTTGCGAAAAACTGTAATGGAAACGCAGCTACTACTGGCTCGATCTCTGCTCAAGATGCAATCGCCTGTCGGGTTGTAAATATCTAACATGTTAGATATGCCCGATTCACAATCGGGAAGAGGCAGTCTTCCCGATTGTGAATCTTTGAACCCCACACACTACAGGATCATTTGGGAAGATTATCTGCCCGACGCGCTTCAAATCGGGAGCACCCCCGAGAAAATCGGGAGGGGGGAATCTTGGCCATAATCTTGCAAATTATCCTGTAGTGTGGGGTAGGCATTAGCTACACCGCAGCATTGTAAACATTTATAGTGCATCAGGAAAGTAAAACAACTGTAAACATTATTTCTTGTTTAGATCCTAGCTAGCTACATCACACATCTCCTGAAAAACCATTTTATAATGCATGTTTCTTGATTAGCTACATCACAGCGCCATCTCCTGAAAAACATTAAAATTGCACCTTCCTTGTGGCTACATCACAGCATCTACTGAAAAACATTTATAGTGGATCTGACTTGTTTAGCTCACTTTAGCTACATCACATCTGGAAAACAACCAGTCGAGTGTAATAAGTAAATGAGGTTTAATTGTAAAAAAAAAAAAAAAAAAAAAAGTTTTTTTTTTTTTTTTTTTTTTAGAACTCATCCGCGGGCCGGACTGACTTGATTGGCGGGCCGGATTCGGCCCGCGGGCCACCAGTTGAATAGCCCTGGTTTAGACAATGTGCCGATTTAAGATTTTTTAAAAAGTAGACACATTCAAAATGTGACTGTAACAGTGATTACAGGCAAATTATAAATTAATCAAATATTTCAATAAGCATTGGAGATTGGTGAGTGTAGAATGACTATTTGTCTTCCAGTCAGTAGCCACAGGGTAAGAAACAGCACATATCAGTGGCAATTATAAAGATTCATAATTCATTTCTACATGCATGTCAAGAGGTTTAGACATTTCTCCACACAATGAAGAGAGCCAGTGATGTGGCTCCAAGTGCAGTGAATGAAGAAATTGACATAGTGAGAATCATGCATAATATAGAATACATAAATACTGTATAGAACGTATTATGTATAGCCCAAGTGAGGAACCTGCTATGTGCAGTGGTGAAAAGCATGTAATGGTATGACATGGTTCATTTGCTTTGTATGTGTGTGTGGGTGGGGTGGGGGTTCTTTCCATCTTGTAATTGTATTGTTATTGTTGTTTTGGAGTTGTGTAGCAAAGTCATATCCGCATGTTATATAAACATTCAGCTGTTATTTAGCCACTAGTTAGCCAGTTGCTTCTGGACAACAGTAAGGCCTTGGCCACACTGATCCGTGGTGTCTGTCCGTGTGCGTTCATTTCTCTGTTCACTTCCATTCATTTTCAATGACAGCTGTCCGACTGTCCGTGGAGCACTCGGAAGCGTACGTATCCAGAACATTTGCATACGTTTTGATGGACAGAAAGTTGAAGAGGGATGAACTTTTTCTGGATGGACGTATCGGATGGTCAGATGGTCACTGTCCGTCTAGCCAATCAGAGTCGAGGTCTCGAGAGGAGGCGTTCCGAGATTTGTTTCAACTTTTCAAAGAAGATGGCGGCCGAGGCGGTGAAGGAGGCTATAAGGGATTCCTCAGCAAAATGAGTAAAATTGTGTGATTTCACTAGGATTTCAGTGACTAGAAGTTAGTCCAAGGGGAGAATGTAGTGCATATACTTCTCTCCGGTTATCTGCACATGATCTACATTATATTATACTCGCGCCGTTCATGTCGTTTGCATCGAGTCACATTTCCAAGGAGCTGCACGCAGGCTGCGCAGGCGCTTTGGGCGAGGGGTTTGACGTAGACTCAGTTCTCATGCATCGGAGAGACATCTGTACGTTCAATAATTCTGTCCATTTTCTGATGGATCAGTGTGGCCAAGGCCTTAGAGTTAGCTTGATCTGATCAATATTTTAAAATAAATAACAAGGTTTGCAGCTCTTTGACCAGGTGAGAATAGTCAGACTAGCTGAGGACATGAACCACCCACATGGCTAACTGAAGAGTGTTAGCCCTCTGTTGCTATTGGTAGCTTCATTCTAGCCAACGCCGGGGAAATTAATCCCCTTGTCCCTGGATGTTTGTCTCAGGAAGCTGAAGCTGAATTAAGAAAACCACATTTTAACTGGGACAACTACTAGTAATGAACAAAAGCCACTAGTGATGAACGCCACCTCCTCTACAGACGTCAAGCCCCGCCCCAACGACTGAAGTCAAGAAGAAGCTTTCTCAGCCATGTCCAGCCACTAATAACATCCCGAGAAGAAACCAGACTCCAGCTCTGGACAGAAAAGCTAGAGAATAACCCCCCTCCAACTGACATGGGAATCCCCCCCACTGAAAACCTCCCTCCTGGCTCAGAAGCACCTTGGTCTCAGTGGAAGACACTCAACCGCCTAAGAACAAGAACGGGACGATCTAGAGCTGCTCTGGCCAGATGGGGCTACATGACTGGCCCAACCACCTGTGAATGTGGAGAAGCAGACCACACTATGGAGCACTGCCTTGTCTGCCCTCTGCTGCCAAACCCTTGCAGCTCAGAAGACCTTGCCGAGTTTAATAAACACACAAAGAACTGTGTAAAGAAATGGGAAACTGTCATATAACACCATGCTTCAAAGAAACGAAAAGAAGAAGAACTGGGACAACCGACAGTATTTGAATTGGGGGGAAAGTTAGCAGAAAAATGTATCTCCTCGTAATAGTATGGCTCAACTTTCAATTTCAAATTAGAGCCTTACAAATTAAATTCATATTAAACATTCAAACAACTTTTTTGTTTATGGCGTAAAGCCACTTAATTAAAGGCTTTTTTAAATTCTGCAAACAGCCTTGGTAGTTTTTTGGTTCTGACTCTTCACCAAGTTGAATTTACTATTACGTCAACCATCTTTGTTTCTACTTATTTCCCGTGGATCCAATGAGCACCTGTTTTTAACACCTGCAGTCATGAAGCAGCACTCCTGAGTAGGGATGCAGCGGTTTCCGGTTTGAAGGTATACCCCGGTTTGAAAAAGTCACGGTATCAAAACCACTAAGATTTGCCGTCATACCTTCTCCACGGTATCAGCTGTTTCCCCAAAACAACGTGCCTGTTGCTTGCAGAGTGCAGCTTACGCGGCCCCTCCCCCTTGCTGCATGCCTACCTAGACGCACAGTAGTGAGGAGCTGTCCTTGACTGTGTTTACAACCGTGTGTGTGATAAAGCAGGAGAACGCAAGGAAGGACCCCCCTGAACTTTCCCCCCATCTAAAAAGACGACGTCGGCTGTATGGGAATATTTCGGCTATTGTAAAATCACAGATGGCCATAGCCTTAACGCGAGACTCATCAGAATGACTGATGAGGTTCAAGGTTCAAGGTTTAAAAAACTTTAATGTCCCCGAGGGGCAATTCGCTTTGCAGACAGTAGACACGACACATAGGCAACAAATGAATACATCATACATACGTCGTACATACAGTAACACAGCACAGAATAGATCTAAATCACCTGCACTGTCATCATAAATCATGGAAAGAAAAGTCTCTCTACCTGCAAGAGACACGATGACATCTACGACTATCGGTTATTTAAAAACCTAATGGCAGAGGGAACGAAGGACAGCCTGAATCTGTTGGTCTTAGTCTTTGGGTGACTAAACCGCCGACCAGATGGAAGCATCTGGAACTCAGCATGTAAGGGGTGCTGAGGGTCCGAAACCACAAATTGTGCCTTTGATGTGACCCTCCTTTCATATAGGCACTGAATGTCATTGAGGGTGGCTCCGGAAATCTTACAGCAAAGTTTGACAATTTTTCCCAGTCTGTTCTTGTTTTTAAGACTGAGATTACCAAACCAGCAGATCATGCTAAAGGAAATGACAGATTCAATAAAGGCAGAGTAAAACATTTTCATCAGTGTCCACGCGAGTCTCGCGTTGAGCCTAGGATGGCCGGGGTGATCTGCGTGAGCACGACCCGTCGTTATTTGTCAAATTCAAGCTACATTAAAACGTTGTCTTGCTTCAACATACATCCCATTGGACATAAACTATTTCCACCCGCAGGTTTGAGGAGTAGCTAACAAACGTCTGATAAATGCTCTCTCTATGCTAACGTTACCTACTGAGGCAGCTAACATGGCTAATTAGCTAGTTAACACCAGCTATCTTTCTCCACTAACGTTAACGTTAGTTGACTGAGCGAACGTCGCTATACAGCAGGTCGTTATCAAAACGTATTGCACTGAAGAGAAGTAACATTAGATAATGACGAAAGACTCCTCCAACCTGTCAGTGGAAAATTATGCACAAACTTTGTGTGTGTGAGTGAGAGAGAGAGAGAGAGAGAGAGAGAGAGACAGAAACAGGGACAGAGGCTGTGTGTGTGTGTGTGTGTGTGTGTGTGTGTGTGTGTGTGTGTGTGTGTGTGTGTGTGTGTGTGTGTGTGTGTGAGGAAACAATAATTGTGTCCAGTGTTCACCCATTACAAAAGAGAAGCGTGTATTTGATATTATTATGATGTTTTAGTTTCACATCAAATTAATTAGATTAAATCATTTACATTTATAAGTAAGAACAGTACTATATTAACATAGTATAATAACAAACTATATTAACACATACTTGCCAGTTAACTGTCATTACATTTGGAGGTTACATTAACATTTTTTCTCAGTCCACAATTCAGCAAACTGTTAAAAATAAAATAAATTTTGTTCATTGGCATTTTTTACACATAAAGGTCCGCAATACCGCGATACCGTGAAACCGTGGTATTTTTGTCCAAGGTTATCATACCGTCAAAAACTCATACCGTTGCATCCCTACTCCTGAGCCAATCTATTGGCATTTCTCCTCTCTACTGAACTTTTTTGTTTAATTCTACAGTTCAATATGAGCTTGACAAATTAAAATGTCTTCGATTCAAATAGCATCTCTACTGGTGTTTGTCACTTTCTATATGGAACATTGTCTGACTGCAGAGACAGGAGCATGATGGAACGGGGTGGTGAATAAGAACGTTTGTGTTGCACACTTGAATGATGGAGCCTGAGGCCAGATCCAGGTGCACATATTTTAATAAAGATTTGTCTGAAAAGACATGGAATATTGTTTTAACGTTCACGAACAGTGCTACTGTGCTTTCACCTCACGCAGCTTTCTTCTTCTATATCAAAGTCTTACAGCGAATACATTTGTATTGATCAGAAAATGACTTTCACTGAAGAATAGGGGGTTCTGAATATGGCTGGTTCAGGAATAGGACGGATAGTACTCGGATAGTACTCGCCCCGGGAACACGAGGCAGGAGACAGATGGGAGTTCAACCGTTTAGTTGTCAGTTCTCTTCAGTACAGTACAGCAGTATAGGCTCTTTACTGAATTAGGACAGAAATAGGATTGTGTGGTATTGGGATCCACACCGAACAAACATCAAAAGGGACCCGCCCATCGTGGCCGAGTTACAGTGTTACAATTAACAACACTATGATAGATTTCTATTTCTGTGTCATGCACCATATTCAAGGTGCCCAGCCCGTCTGGGCTTACAAGACACAAATCATTCAAGTTCAACAATACAAACAAATCAACAAACAAGCTACAAAACGCTCAAACATAAACAAGACAAGACAGAGTTGTATATTCAGATGAACAACTTCTCCATTCTGAATTTCCAAGCCCTCCCTATAAACCTGAAGACTTCATCTCTGAACGACCAACTCCAACTTCGCATCATCTCCTGACTATGAGTGCGATGTACATAATGGTGACAGCAGGATTACATGACGGGAGAAGCAATAGAATGACTCTACACGAGCTAAACACGAGCTAAACTCCATCTCATTAGTGGCGTTAATTAGCGCAACAAACAATCAATCTGCTGTATGTACATGGCAGAACGAAAGCAGAAGTTGCTACCATACTCACCAAATCCATGGCTCAGGTTACAACCTGGCTGAAACAATGTCGTCTCCAACTAAATGTCTCCAAAACTGTTAGTATGTTTTTTACCAAGACAAACCGCTCTACTGATGTTGCTCACATTTCTGTGTCAGGGGAACAACTACAGGTTGTGAGTGAATTTAAATATCTCGGAGTGCTGATAGACTCAAACCTTTCATTCAAGTCACATGTCAAAAAAAATCTGTAAAATGGTCAAATTCAACCTAGCCAACTTCCGTTTGGTCAGAAATTTCACGTCAACCGAAGCTGCTAAAATGTTTGTTCACTCCACGATTTTCACTCACTTCAACTACACACAGGCCAACCACACAACATGCAAACCATTAGAATCATTATACAAACAGACACTGAAAACACTAGATAAAAAACCAAGACACTTCCACCACTGCTCAATCCTGGACAAATATAGCATGCTATGGGTGGAAACTAGCCTTTTGGCTAAACCTGGTGTATTTACATTGAATTGTTGATTAATATGCTCTGTCCCCTTTTTCAATAAACTGAACTGAACTGAGCCTATGAGTGCGCACCTAAACAAACGTTAATACAATGATTGCTGGTAGATCTAGAACCAAAGGAAAATACAATACAGGAATATTAACATAATAATGACTTACTGGTTGGTCATATACGCACACATGGAAGAAAGGAATTAGAACATGTTCAACTGTCCAAAGAAAGGAAGAAAGTCCGTCTGATCGGAGCGCACATCCACAGACTCAGTAGTACACTTTCTGACCAAAGTGCCGCGCGAAAACATCAATGCTTGTGAGCCGCCACATGTGGAAATTGTCTGTGTGTGCACGTGCACTACCCAGAATACCACCGTGTCAATCTGGGACTTTAATACATTCACTGTAGGCTATTCTAATGAAAGAAAAACAAGAAATAACATGAATAAACAAACGAAGCACCATATTTTATACTAATTAATTATCCCTAACATTAGCGAAACCATTACAGCTCAAAATAACAAAAGCTCAAACATGACTCTGCTAAATGACCCGTTTGCTAGCAAACAGTAGCTAAACATGCTAGGCTAATCCTCATGCCAAGCTAGCAAACAACTGACCCTAAAGTTACACAACAACCTTCAACATACTGATGAATTCACATCAAGTTACAAACAGCATTTGACAACCTGGCCGGTTACCATTGCTCACCTGAAAAGACGTTCATGAACAGTGATACTACAGTGCTACTGCGCTTCCATCTCACGCAGCTTTCTTCTTCTGTGAAAGTCTTACAGCGCGAGCACGGTGTCCACCCGCTATGTCGACCACTCGCAATGCCGACCTTAGGTTTAGGCGTGGGGGGTGGGTGGGACAGGTTAGGTTTTGGGTTAGGGTCTGGGGGAGGTTAGGTTTAGGCGTGGGGGTGGGAGAGGTTAGGTTTTGGGTTAGGGTCTGGGAGAGGTTAGGTTTAGGCATGGGGGCTGGGAGAGGGGAGGTCGGAACAGCGAGAGGTCGGAACAGCGACATGGAACCGCGAGCACATGTGAAATACATACCTCCCTGCGTAGCTACTGCTGCCTACTGGTTAAACCTGGTAATATTCCCCCAAAAAGCACTGAGATTACAGGCGCTCTGTTCAGTCCTTCACAGTCTATGGTTCAGTCACACAATACTGCTTGAATAACCAAAGAAATATGAAAATAACACTAAAAAATATATTAATCATTAATCATTAATTCTGAACTAACTTATAAATGTACCATAATAATCATGGCCCAACATTTACAGTACATTATTATTTTTTTTTATTTTTATTTTTTTGCTTTGACGATTTACCTCCTTTATGTCCTTTATGTGCTGGCTGTGTCTCAGAGCACCATCCAAAACATTTTGTCCTTCAGAGAACAAGTTAATTTTCTACATTTGGAATTGATGTGAAAATACAAGGTACAATGCCACTTTTTTTTTTTTTTTTTTTTTATCCCATTTTATCCCCCATTAGTGCTCATTTGATTTCTCAATCCTGGTTGCTGCTCCACCCTCTGCCGATCTGGGGAGAGCCGAGACTGGCTCCATGCTTCCTCCGAGACATGGGCAGTCAGTCAGCCGCTTCTTTTCACCTGACAGAGGAAGCTTAACCGGTAGGACATAGCACGTGGGAGGTTCACGCTATTCCAACCAGTTCCCCTCCCTCTGAACAGGCACCCTTAACGACCAGAGGAGGAACCACATCAGCAACCAGGATATTGCATGTTTTTGTGATGGGGGTTCCTATATGAAGGAAACCCCCGGGAGGCATGGGGAGAACATGCAAACTCCACACAGAAAGTCCCTTTTGCCAACCCCACCCGGGCGGTGGGCACTCGAGGACATGCGGACGGGCACGCATTCCTTCAGCGTTCACCTCGTCCCCAGGTGGGAATCGAACCCCGACCTTCGAGCTGTGAGGTGATAGTGCTTACCACTGCACCACCGTACCTCCCAATGCCCAATGCCACTTTTTTCTGACCAAGGGTATAGAATTGTCCTTCAGCCTCACATGAGAAGCCTTTGGAGGAAGAAACAGTTCATGTAATCTGAAATTGGTATTGACTGACTGGGACTAGTATTTGTGTTGTCAGAGTGCTCAGAGTGATAGGGGATCACTGATAGGCCAGCTGGATAAAGAACAACTTCAACAACCAAAAGTGTAATATCGTCTTCAACTTTACCCGCCAATCCAAGATAGCAACACGTCAGTTTGCACGTTGCTTTGTCTCTCTGTCTGTTTGTTTTTTCATCTCTGAATACTTTTGCGCACCTTGGAAGTTGCATTTTAACTCTACCAATTTTAGATGTAACTGGACTACTTGGACATTTGAACATTTTAAAATACTACCATTACTACCAATCTACCATGCGTGCCTTCGGTGCTCTCTGGACCCAGCTGTTGGTCTGCTGCTCCTCCTCTGTCTGCCAGCTTCTCCCAGCCTGCAGGCCGAGCCCAGGCCCTAACAGCAGCCGGGCTGAGCAGAAGAGCAGTGACTGCAAAGAATCTGTTATGGTGGATCTCTGTTAACTACTGAAAGCAAACTCCTCGTCCTAATTATGATGTCTAAAGCCACTTTGACACTCATCCTCTTTTTTGGCTTTATGGTCAGATTACATTACAACACTGCACACAGCTTGCCTTCATGTGATCATTTTGACCACTCAGATCATGTAACTTCTGGACAACTGGAATCTACTGGTTATCTTTATTTTTTTATTTAACCTTTATTTATACAGGTGAATCACCTTGAGATCTGGATCTTATTTTCAAGTGTGACCTGTTCAAGCAGCATCCAGACAGAAAGTTACAGTAACAAAAGTTGACAGACAGTATGACAAAACAGTATACAGTACCAGTACAGACAATAAATAAAATAACCAAAAGGCTAACAGAGACACACTAGATAAAAAAAAGGGGATGTTAAAAAGGAGATGGTCAGTTGTTAAAACAGGATCACAGCGAGGCAGTGATTTCAAGGTTGCGCAGCAGTAACTTAAAGCTAGGCAGTGGGATGAGGCTGGACAGCTTCAGTGTCTGTTGAAGCGTGTTCCAGGTGAAAGGGGCAGAGTAAGAGAACGCTTTTTTCCCCCTCTCAGTACGGACAGGTGGGATGGTGAAGGTGATGTAGTCCTGGGTGTGTAAACTGTAACTTGAGTGCTTGTGATAGGAGGAAATGTAAGTGGGTAGCAGACCGGTGATGGATTTATAGATGAAAGTATACCAGTGCAGGGTTCGGCGCATAGTGAGAGATGACCAGTTGACTAGGGTGTATAGGTTTACAGGAGTACATTCAGTGAGAGACTGATTCCACCCAGATGCAACACGGAGAGGCACAGGAAATCATTCCTGCCTGTGGCCATTGGTCTATTTAATGCCTCTCTTAAAAGAGCACCTCGGAGACGCTCAGTCTCCCTGAGACTGAGCCAGCCGATAGGCTAACTGGAAAAGTGCCTGGCTGAGCAACACAGTCTCACAGAAAATTGTATAATACCAACGATATGGACCAACGTTGCTATTTTACAATTTCGGCTCGAAAATTGTAAAATAGTAACGTTCTGAGATTTTAGGGTTAGGATTAGAGTAGGGGGAGGGGTTAGAAACAGAAAATCTCCGTAAAACACGCCCAAACCACGCCCACCGCTGTAGACGCATACGTTCCCATTTTACAATTTCTTAGCCGACATTGTAAAATACCAACGTTTGTCCACAAACGTTGCTATTTTACAATTTTTTTGGAGATCGGGTTGGGCTGAGCCACGTTTAACGTATAGGGCAAGCCGAATAATATAACTTCAGTGTGCAATAAAAATAGGCTAACTGGAAAAGTGCATGGCTGAGCCACGTGTAACGTATGGGGCAGGCCGAATAATAATAATATAAGTTCAGTGTGCAATAATGACAATTGGCACGTAAGGTATACTTACTCTACGTATTGCTTACTTAGACGTACTCCACTTTTCTGCTCCTATTGCATTTAATACTGTTTACTGTTTATACTGTTATACTGTTTATTCCATGCTATGTTGTGTTCTTTCTTCTTCTTATTCTGCTTATTTTACTATCGTATTACTACTGTGTATTTTATTTTATTTTATTTTATGCTATCTGTGTTATGTGAACGAGCAACTGTAACTTGTCCCAATTTCCCCCCGGGGATCATTAAAGTCTTTCTGATTCTGATTCTGATTCTGATTATAACCCTAACCCAAATATTTGATGGCATAAAAAGTACTGCCCCCCATGCACTTTTAAATCTAGATTCACTCCTCTCAAAGGACTTGTGTGGTCCAGCTCCTCACTCCTCTCAAAGGACTTGTGTGGTCCAGCTCCTCACTCCTCTCAAAGGACTTGTGTGGTCCAGCTCCTCACTCCTCTCAAAGGACTTGTGTGGTCCTGCTCCTCACTCCTCTCAAAGGACTTGTGTGGTGCAGCTCCTCACTCTTCTCAAAGGACTTGTGTGGTCCAGCTCCTGACTCCTCTCAAAGGACTTGTGTGGTCCAGTTCCTCAGTCCTCTCAAATTACTTGTGTGGTCCAGCTCCTCACTCATCTCAAAAGACTTGTGTGGTCCAGCTCCTCACTCCTCTCAAAGGACTTGTGTGGTCCAGCTCCTCACTCTTCTCAAAGGACTTGTGTGGTCCAGCTCCTCACTCCTCTCAAAGGACTTGTGTGGTCCAGCTCCTCACTCCTCTCAAAGGACTTGTGTGGTCCAGCTCCTCACTCCTCTCAAAGGACTTGTGTGGTCCAGCTCCTCACTCCTCTCAAAGGACGTGTGTGGTCCAGCTCCTCACTCCTCTCAAAGGACTTGTGTGGTCCAGCTCCTCACTCCTCTCAAATGACTTGTGTGGTCCAGCTCCTCACTCCTCTCAAAGGACTTGTGTGGTCCAGCTCCTCACTCCTCTCAAAGGACTTGTGTGGTCCAGCTCCTCACTCCTCTCAAAGGACTTGTGTGGTCCAGCTCCTCACTCCTCTCAAAGGACTTGTGTGGTCCAGCTCCTCACTCTTCTCAAAGGACTTGTGTGGTCCAGCTCCTCACTCCTCTCAAAGGACTTGTGTGGTCCAGCTCCTCACTCCTCTCAAATGACTTGTGTGGTCCAGCTCCTCACTCCTCTCAAAGGACTTGTGTGGTCCAGCTCCTCACTCCTCTCAAAGGACTTGTGTGGTCCAGCTCCTCACTCCTCTCAAAGGACTTGTGTGGCCCAGCTCCTCACTCCTCTCAAAGGACTTGTGTGGTCCAGCTCCTCACTCTTCTCAAAGGACTTGTGTGGTCCAGCTCCTCACTCCTCTCAAAGGACTTGTGTGGTCCAGCTCCTCACTCCTCTCAAATGACTTGTGTGGTCCAGCTCCTCACTCCTCTCAAAGGACTTGTGTGGTCCAGCTCCTCACTCCTCTCAAAGGACTTGTGTGGTCCAGCTCCTCACTCCTCTCAAAGGACTTGTGTGGTCCAGCTCCTCACTCCTCTCAAATGACTTGTGTGGTCCAGCTCCTCACTCCTCTCAAAGGACTTGTGTGGTCCAGCTCCTCACTCCTCTCAAAGGACTTGTGTGGTCCAGCTCCTCACTCCTCTCAAAGGACTTGTGTGGTCCAGCTCCTCACTCCTCTCAAATGACTTGTGTGGTCCAGCTCCTCACTCCTCTCAAAGGACTTGTGTGGTCCAGCTCCTCACTCCTATCAAAAGACTTGTGTGGTCCAGCTCCTCGCTCCTCTCAAAGGACTTGTGTGGTCCAGCTCCTCACAATACTGATCCTCATTCACTTGAGGATCCATCTTCAAGTGAATGAGAAAAAAATAATTTTCAAGCCTGTTAATCGTGTTACTGCTTCTAGTTGTTGTTGTAACAGCAACCCAGGCCCAGAGTCTTTCTCAGAGAAACTGCATCAACTCTCAACTCCTCATTAATTTACTGTAGCAACAGGCATGGTCTGGGTTTTATTCATATTAATGCTAGAAGTCTTGTACCTAAATTGGATATCTTTAAGACTTGTTTTTTGATTGCAAAGCTTGATGTTGTCGTAGTTTCTGAAACCTGGTTAAAACCCACAACTGACAAAGTTATTCATATTGCTGGCTATAATCTTTTTAGAACTGACCGCAAGGGTAGGGCTGGAGGTGTTACAATATATATTTCTGAGAAAGTTCAGGGTTTTGTTCTTCATTCTATATCAATTCCAAAGATTACTGTTATCAGTTTAGGCCTCCATCAGCCAACAAATCCATTACGAGCTTGACTGAAGGACTGCCCAATTTACACCTGCATTGATTTTGATTGGTGATTTAAACTGGGATTGGTTGAGTGACAAATCTGACAATTTTAAGCAGGTTTGTGATTCCATGAACCTACAGTATCTCAGCTTATTGACAGCCCCCCTAGAATAAACACTGCTAAACCTGACAATGATACTCTAATTGACATCATTTTAACTACTGGTAATGCAGCCCACAAGTATGCAGTCTGGCTGCATGGAAACAGGCTGCTGGTATGAGCTCTGCCATTGGTGCCGTCCATTTCAGTCAGCAGCGGAAGTAAATCCCTTTCCGCTCCCTGCAAACTCTGCCATTGGCTCCCCGGCTGCGACCATATATGGATTTCCTTTCCACTCCCTCCGTGACAAATCTGTCTATCTCAAATGCCTCTGTGTGCGTGTCGAATCTGTCGATCTCAAACCCCTGCGCCGCTGTGAAACATCATCATCAACAATGCTAGCTTGTTGCTACACGCTGAAAACAATCAGATCTGGAATGTGCCTGCGTGGCATCATAATAGGCAATGGTCCTTAGCCATGCTGTCCTGTAGATGAGTGGCTGCTCTTTTGATCCCTCAGAAATGAATGCAAATCTCTTATCAAATCTCCAAAGCAGAAGAGTATCTGACATTAACACGTTCACTGCCAATGACGCATTAATCCGTCAAAAAAAATCCAACGGTTGACTGCCAATGACGTATTAATACGTCAAAAAAATGATTTATTTTTTTTTGACCGTGGGATATGCATCTAACCCTTTTACATCTCTTATATAAATATTGGAGCCACCGAACATGTACAACCCATTCCACCGACCCACTAAGTGGCGACAGTGCTCTCCTGACTAGAGGAAGGCAAGCAAAAAGCAGTGTGACGAAGCCATTATCATGAAAATGGATTGGCGAAAACGCTTTCGTTTTCGCGCTGATTGCTGGCGGTGCGGGATTGCAAATTTGCATAATAGATTACGGGTGGAACACACTTTGAAACACGCAGCATAAATAAGACCAGAATCGCAAAAGCTTCATCAAAGCTCTCAACACAAACCCCAAGAAACGAGCGAGCCCATATCCAGACTTGCACAGCGGCCGCCAGCAGACAGGCAGCAGCAGCAGAAGCAGTGAGCCTGGTGACGCGAGGTTACAGCAGCAACAGAAACAAGCTTGTGACACGCCCGCTGCAGCCAAGAAGAACGCACACGGAGGGAGGAGTTTGAAGGAGAGGGGTGTTTCCTGCTGTTATGGAGGAAATTACTGTTCAAAACTATTGTTTAGATGTCTGACGTCTTACTGATGCCAAAAATGAATGGTTAAAGTGACTGTTCTATCGAATTTCACAAAAAGCCGTTTATCTCTTGAAAAAAATATATTTTTTTTTTTGACCGTGGGATGTGCATCTAACCCTTTTACATCTCTTATATAGGTATTGGACGTGTACAACGTGTACAACCCATTCCACCGACCCACTAAGTGGCGACAGTGCTTTCCTGACTAGAGGAAGGCAAGCAAAAAGCAGTGTGACGAAGCCATTCTCATGAAAATGGATTGGCGAAAACGCTTTCGTTTTCGCGCTGATTGCTGGCGATGCGGGATTGCAAATTTGCATAATAGATTACGGGTGGAACACACTTTGAAACACGCAGCATAAATATGACCAGAATCGCAAAAGCTTCATCAAAGCTCTCAACCAAAACTCCAAGAAGCGAGCGAGTCCATCCAGACTTCCTCAAAGAGCGGCCGCGCAGACAGGCAGCAGCAGCAGCAAAGCAGTGAGACTGGTGACAAGCTTGTGACACGGCCGCTGCAGCCAAGAAGAACGCCCACGGAGGGAGGAGTTGGAAGCAGAGGGGGGTTTCCTGCTGTTTTGGAGGAAATTACTGTTCAAAACTATTGTTTAGATGTCTGACGTCTTACTGATGCCAAAAATGAATGGTTAAAGTGACTGTTCTATCGAATTTCACAAAAAGCCGTTTATCTCTGAATAATTTTTCTCACGCTGAAACCATGCTGTATTCAACTGCTAATGCTTACATAACTACTAACTCTACAAACTAACTCTTTTAGACAGAGAAAGCACACATTCTATTAGTTCTTTTGAGATATTGTGTGTTCACAAAATCTTAGCAGAAAAGAATCCTCGGGTCTTGAAAGATGAGCCAGAATCCTCAAAAAAACCCTCTGGCAGAACCTACCTACAGTAAAAAAAAAACCGTCTGGCAGTGAATGTGTTAAGATAGTCTTAATGACCACTTAAATTAAATGTAAGCCCTGCAAGTCCACAAGGGGGTGCCACAAGGTTTATTTTTGGGTCCATTATTTTTTTATTTTTTTTATTCCATATTTACTATGTATATAAATTGTATTGGACATAATATTCCAAATGCAGCCTTTCACTTTTATGCTGATGACACAGTCATCTACTGCTTTGCACCCACTCCTGCCAGGGCTTTTGCGCCCCTTCAGTTTGCTTTTGATAGAGTACAAGAACAGCTTTGTAAACTGCAGCTTGTCCTAAATGCAGACAAAACCAAACGTATGTTCTTCTTTACTACTTCTAAAATGGTAAGA
Organism: Poromitra crassiceps; assembly: GCF_964638095.1. Lineage (NCBI taxonomy): Eukaryota > Metazoa > Chordata > Actinopteri > Beryciformes > Melamphaidae > Poromitra > Poromitra crassiceps. The sequence goes on from NC_139641.1 coordinate 17,783,378, forward strand.
TCAGTATTGTCTGATAAAAGTGTTACCCGAAATGGTCAACAAATTGAGTTGGTATCTACTTTTAAGTACCTTGGGTTTTTAATTGATGACCACTTGTCTTTTAAGGCGCATATTCAGTATGTTTCCAAGAAGCTGAAACTTTTATTAGGATTTTACTTCAGAAACAAGTCTTGCTTTTATTTTTGTGTGAAGCGGAATCTGGTTGAGTCTACCTTTCTACCTGTTACTGACTATGGTGATGTGTTGTATATGAATGTCTCTGCTCAGTGTCTCCACATGCTGGACCTTTCTACCTGTTACTGACTATGGTGATGTGTTGTATATGAATGTCTCTGCTCAGTGTCTCCACATGCTGGATAGCATGCATCATGGGGCTCTGAGGTTCATTACAAACTGTGGATCTCTTACTCACCATTGTGTATTATACTCAAAAGTGAATTGGCCTGCTTTATGTAGACGCTGCCTTAGTCATTGGTATGTTTTAATTTACAAAGCCATTCTTGGCAATGTTCCTACCTACTTGTCATCTCTCTTAAGCATGAAATGTGGCAATTACAACCTCCGTTCTCAGGACACACTGCAATTTTCTGTTCTCAAAATCCAAACTGAACTAGGGAAGAAAGCCTTTAGGTTTTTGCACTCACTGCATGGAACAATCTACAGTCTGATCTTAAACTTCATAGCTTAGTAACCCTGAACGCTTTTAAAGCTATGGTGAAATCTATTGAAAACAGGCTGTCTGTGTGCAAATGTTTTATCTGATCATTTTAATGTTATTCAAATGTATGTGTTTATGTTGTGTTGCTGTTGTTCTTGGCCAGGTCTCCCTTGTAAAAGAGATCTTTGATCTCAATGGGACAAACCTGGTTAAATAAAGGCTAAATAAAAAATAAACAAAACGAGGAGGTTTCCAGTTTTCTGCTTAAATTGTATGTCAGTGATACTTTTATTTCTGACATCAAGGATATGTCAAATACTTCAATGCTCACTTGAAAAAGGCTGGTCATATATCTGATGAACAAAGTCATGAGTGACAAGGTGAAAAGTCTATGCTCAATTGACAGCTTTCTACCCAGCCTGTTTTTGATGTTACACCCTTTGTGTTTTCTGAACTCTTGTAAACAATTGATCCAAAGAAGGCTGTCAGGCCTGATTGCATTGATCCATTCTTTTTTTAAACTGCAGCATTGATTCCAGTCACTGACATTTTTCATCTTTCAACTTCCACTCACAAACTGCCAGTCTTATGGGGAGGCAGGGGGGGGGGGCACAAAACTAAACAAAGAAAAACACATTTCTTAATAAAGTGAATAATTTTAGGGGTTCTTAAAATTTACTCTATTACTTCTTTCCTCCTGACACATATTAGGCTACTTCTCTTGTTCTGCATGGACTTCTTGTTATGCAATAGGCCCCACAATCCATTTGGGCTCCCCAGCCCACAGTTTGAAAAAGACCTACCTTTTCCGTGGCTGACCTCCACGGTCCAGGTGCAGTTCAGGGAGCTGGGGTACAGCTCTGGGAAGCCGGGAGATAGGATGATCCCTCCAGGCCCTCTGATATCCCCACCGCACGACGCTGAGCAGCAGAGAGAGGGAAAGAATGAACGATAATTGCTACTGAAACAAGAAAAAAAAGAAAAGAAAATTGAAACTAGCCAATAAATCCTTCACCTGGAGACAGAGGAGTGATTTGAATGAATAATGTATCCGAGTCATATCACATCCTGTCTTGCTATTCATATGAAGTACCTGTAATTCTGCCAACGCCATGTCATCCACTTCCCCCCCCACCCCACCACCCCGCCTCCATCTCTTTTTGTTCTCTGCCCAACAGCCCGGGCTCCCTGCCTCCCTACAGGCCAATAAATTATTCATTCTTCCAGGCGTCCATTCCTGGCGCCTGTGCTATCTCAAACTAGAGAAGACAGCGTCCGTGTTTACAGAAAACATCATAAACCATTCAATTTACTTTTATTACAAAATACCTGAGCCAAGCGCGTTAAGCGGATTAGAACGTCTGGTTCCATTTCGACCCAGACTTCAAAGTGATTTGGAGTTTCTTGTCGCACGTGTAAAAGTGTGGCTCACGTCTCTTCAGTCAGGTTGTCTAAAGAATCCTGTTACAGCTTCACTATGTGAACAGAGGCACTGATTGGCTGACAAGGAATGGCGTCATGAGGGGATTAATGCAAAATCTTCACCTCATTGATATGCCTCTCCTGCATGTTGACTATAGACATAATTTACTGGCAGGAAGCTCCTTATCGCATCACAGGAAGTTAATGAGATCAAACTCTCCCCTCATTGGCTGCTGGGGCCCCGGGAGGTTAACGGTGGATCCGTCCTGAAAGCTAACTGGTCTAATTGGATATTGTTCAAAACCTGCTACCATTTTCTCATGCTGTCATTGTGCGCTTCGCCCTAAAAAGGTCATTTCACATAAAGGGCACCACTTTGTAAATATAGCATTCATAAAATTTGACACGCTTTGTGTGTGTGCGTGCGTGTGCGTGTGTGTGTGTGTGTGTGTGTGTGTGTGTGTGTGTGTGTGCGTGCGAGCGTGTGTGTGCGTGCGTGCGTGTGTGTGTGTGTGCGTGCGTGTTCTTGGCCCTGAAAGCGCAGAGGGTGGCATTACATCCAAACGTCTGCATGCCTTCATCAAAACAGCTGTCGTTGACAAATATTAGAAGTACAACTCTTGTACGTACATCTTTTCAAAGAAAGGAATGTCAGGCAATATTTTGGAGGATCACTGCAATGCCTGAGGCACCGCAGCTGTACACGCTCCACCCCCTTCCTCTCTCTCCTGCCACCCTTGGGGGCCTTCCAGCTAGCGCAACACATCAAGGCCTGAATCCACCAACAACAGAATTATTATATCTAATATTTTATTAATGAGCCCAAATTACATAAAGTCATTAAAAGTGGATGATTCCTTGGTGAAGGAGGCTGCGTGGGCAGAGGGCCAAGGTGTTTGGTGCCTGCCTGGCACGACACACCTAGGCAACAAAATGCGCCAAGATTTAAGATGAATTTTCAGAGAAACTGCTGGGATGATTAAAGATGCGTTGCATAACGTAAGGTTACATGATGTAACCATGGTTCTCTGAGTAGAGGGGTTTACCCTCCAATACAGAGATATGAATATATCTTGTATGGGAAGCTGATTACAAATGGAATCAGGTGACGTGAATAATTACTTTAAGACAATCCACCTGTGGACGTGGTTACACCCAAGCCTATAAAGCCCCTGTTAACCACGCCTACTTCGACTAAAGTTTCGATTGAACGAATCCCGAGCGGCCTCTGCTGGAGGGTAAACCCCTCTACTCAGAGAACCATGGTTACATCATGTAACCTTACGTTCTCTATCGTTATCGGGGTTTACCCTCCAATACAGAGATATGAATATATCTTGTATGGGAAGTGCTGTAAGACACACCGCGAGAGAATAGAGCAGCACCAGCTCCCCCAGGAGGCTGAATCGTGGGAGCTTCGAATGAGACGTCACCACCACCAAGAGTGCTCTACAAAATCAACAAGTGCATCAACAACTACAGTATATACAAATGTACACTATGTACAAACCCCCCCCAAAGTCGGTCAGCTCCGCCAGACGCAGGATGCTGCCGGTTCGAGCCCTGGCGCCAGACGCTACCGAGGGCGAGTTGGCCCCGCAAGTCGCGAAGGCTCAACCAGAAGGCTCAAGAGGCCACTCAAACCAGCCCACACTGGGCTGACTGACAGGGAAACAAAACCATAAGTCACTACCGCCGGGCTCCGCCAAGCACTCGTTCACTGAACGACGTGCCTGCAGCCACATTGAATTGGTAGAATCGAGCAAATGGAAGGGGCCGACCAGGTGGCCGCCTCGCAGATCTCACCGAGAGACGCACCGCGCCACGCCGCCCAGGACGTAGCCATGCCCCGGGTCGAGTGTGCCCGCACCCCCGAAGGGAAGGGCATCCCAGCCACCACATGTGCCTGCTGGATAGCTTCCACAATCCAGTGGGAAAGACGGGCCTTAGACAGCGGCTGCCCCAGGCGGTCTGGCCTGAAACAGACAAACAACTGGTCAGTCTGCCTATGGCCCTGTGTCCGGTCCAGATACACTCTCAGTGTCCTGACCGGGCAAACCAGCGAGTGCCTGCGCTCCCCTTCCTCTGTCGGAGCAGAGTAGAGGGACCGGAGTTCTATGGCCTGGCTCGGCTGAGGGATGGACAAGACCTTAGGAAGGAATGCAGGGTTTGGTCGCAAGACTACCCCTGCCTCTTCAGGCAAAAATCTGCACAGGCCTTCATGCCCTGAGAGAGCATGGAGCTCCCCCACCCTCTTGGCTGTGGCCAGCGCCAACAAAAGGGCAGATTTGAAGGACAACCACTTTAGGTCCACTGACTCCAGGGGCTCAAATGGAGGTGCCTCCAGAGCCCCTAGAACCAGCTGCAAATCCCATGGTGGGAGAGACGGCTTACTGCGTAGGCCGACGCGTCTCCTAGCGCCCTTGAGGAACTGGGACATCAGCTTGTCTACCTCCTCAGACAACCGATACTTCCCAACCCGAGCTGCCTTAATTGCCGCCACCATACCCCTGAGGGTAGACGTCCAAAAGCCCTTGTAGGAACTGCAGAACGGCTGGGGCAGAGGATGTAAGCGGGTCAATCTGGTGCACCCTGCACCAGGCCGCAAAGGCCCTCCATCTGAAAGCGTAGAGTGCTCTCGTCGATGGTGCCCGAGCCTCTTGCAGTGTCCCGACCACCGAAGGAGACAGCCCCATGGCTAATAGTTCGCTCCCCTCAGGGGCCACGCCCAGAGCTTGAGCCCCTGGGGAAAGGGATGAACCAGAGCACCTTGTGCCTGGGACAGCAAGTCCCGCCGCACTGGAAGCTCCCATGGGGTCCCGTCGAGCAGTGGCGGGATGTCCGAGAACCAGGTCATGTGTGGCCAACACGGGGCCACCATGACCAGCCTCATCACCTCCAACCGTACCCTCTGTAGGAGGGCCGGGAGGAGAACAAATGGGGGGAAAGCGTACAGCAGGACGCGTGGCCAAGGGTGAGCCAAGGCATCCACTCCGAGGGGAGGATTGTCCTTCCCTAGCGAGAAGAACAGGGGACAGTGGGTGGATTCCTGTGATGCAAACAGGTCGACCTCTGCCCGTCCATAGCGGAGAAAAATCTCTGCGACCACCTGGGGGTGCAGCCGCCACCCCCCTGGGTCCGGACCCCCCCTGGACAGCTGATCTGCCGCACAGTTGTCCAGCCCTGGCACATGGACTGCCCTCAGGGAGAGAACCCCGGGGTATGCCCAAAGCCAAAGCCGACATGCCAGCTCGCAAAGGCGAGGGGAAACCAACCCCCCTTGCCTGTTGATGTAAGCAGCCGCTGTCACACTGTCTGTCTTCACCAACATGTGTTGGCCTTGCAGGAATGGCAAAAAATGGCGAAGGGCCAGATGGACCGCTGTCAGCTCTAGCATGTTGATGTGCTGGGTGGTGTGAGGCTTGCTCCAGCGACCGCTGGCACCGTTTCCTCTGAACACCGCACCCCAGCCCGTCAGTGAAGCATCTGTCAACACCAGTTGACGATGTGTCACTGGGCCGAGCACACTCCCCCTGCTGAGATTCCCGTCGTCCTCCCACCAATGGAGGGCCGCCCGCAACCGCCTGGTGACGAGCACCGTGGAACTTAGGTGACTCCTGGGGCTCAAGCCCAGACCCAGGAGGCACCTTTGTACCGGCCGCATGTGTAGGAGGGCCAACGGGACGGCTTGGACCGAAGACGCCATCAGGCCCAAGAGGCGGAGACACAGCCTCCATGTGACTCCGGCCCCCAGCCTGAATTGGGAGAGGCAAGCCCTGAGGGATAGCTGCCTCTCCTGCGTCAGTGACAACAGCGCAGCCTGGGAATCCACCACTAGGCCCAGGAACTGCATCTTCTGTGAAGGCTCCAGCCTGCACTTCCCCGGATTGAGCTGCAGGCCAAGCTGCTGCACGTGCTCCAATAGGATGGACAGATGAGCCCGACACTGAACTTCTGAGCGTGCGCACAGGAGCCAGTCGTCTAGATAGTTCAGGATTCGTATCCCCTTCCGTCGCAGAGGCGACAGAACTGCGTCCATGCACCTGGTAAAGGTGCGGGGAGCTAGGGAGATCCCAAACGGCAGGACCCGGAACTCGTACTCCTTGCCGTCGAAAACGAACCTGAGGAACCGCTAATGCCCTTCCCAGATCGGAACTTGGAAGTAGGCATCCTTCAAATCTATGGTGACAAACCAGTCCCCTCTGTCGATGGACTGCCGCACCCTTGGGATTGTCAGCATCTTGCAAGGCAGACGCCTGAGATGTCTGTTGAGACCCCTTAGATCTAAAATGGGGCGTAGTCTCCCATCCTTCTTGGGGATGAGGAAATACCGGGAGTAAAATCCACCCTGTTTGTTGCCCTGAGGCACCTCCCTGATGGCTCCCTTCTCCAACAGGGTAGAAACCTCGGCCTGGAGCACTGCCTTGTGCTCCGCGCCCACCACCGTGACGACCGTTGGGGTCCTCGAGGTCGGAGGACGACGAGCAAACTGAATACGATACCCCTGGGTCATGGTCGAAACCACCCAGGGGCTCGCCTGCAGTGACCTCCAAGCCACAAGACCCACCCGGGCTTGCTGGAGGCAGGCTGGACGTAAACTGGCGTCAGGAAGAAGGCGGAGGCCTAGGCTTGCTGCCGCCTCTGCCTTGCTTGCCCCTGACCGGCCTCCTGACTGCGTTGCCGTGCCCACGGCGCGCATCCAGAGTGGCCCTCAGATCATTTGGGCCCCAGCCCGACCTCTGTGTCTGTGCGGGGGCTTCCTTCCTCCTGCCCCCCGACTGTCTGGACCACCTGGGGGTCAGTGCATCGGAAACCTCCTTAGCACACCGACGGGCCTCCTGGGCCTGCTGCAACAAAGCAGTGGCACCAGGACCAAACATGGCTGATGGCGCAACCGGAAGCCGCAAGAGGGCTCTCTGGTCCTCTGATCGCAACTTGGACCGGGACAGCCACAGTTGGCGCCTAGCAACCCAGAGTGCCGACACACCCTTACCGGCAGTCGACACCTGCTCTTTCATCAGCTGTGATAAGACTGATGAAACCAGTTGTATCTCAGCAATGAGATGAGCATCAAACCCGGTGCTCAGCTCGCGGACCAGCTTCCTCTGGTACAATGCTAGTATGGACCCAGTATTTGCCAACCGTGCCTGAACTGATACCGGCCTATGCACCTTAGCCAGTGCGGCATCGAGCATCTTACAGTCCCCTGTTGGAGTAGCCGGCCCCAGCACTGGGCTGGCCGGGAACAAAAGAGCTGATATGGCTTGGTCCAGCTGAGGCAATGGGCCACAGCCCACCTTACCCCTATCCTGCATGGCAGACCGCCGTCTGTTGGTAGAGGTAAAGGAGAGTGCAGCCATGGGTGTTGCAAACCCAGCCTGCATTAGGTTCTCCACTTCCGGGAGGAGAGGCACCTCAAATGGCACCTCCGGACCTGGCGCGTCCTCATCATCGAAGCGCGAGGGAGGAGGGGCTTGGCCCGCGGCGGGCTCAAGTCCCAAAGCTTGGGAAGCCCTGACCATCAGACCCTGGAATCGCTTGCGTTCACTGGTCTGTTCGCCCTCTGCGACGGACCACTCAGTGAGGCCCCCCTCATCTGATAACCCCTCTATGTCGACATCCTCCTCGACATCCTCCTGATCACCAGCCTCAATCCTGATGCTGTCATCCGGTAAAAATGTCCGAAGTAAGGGAAAGGGGCGGGGATCCCCTGAGGAACCACCCCCACTTCCCACCGCTTTAAGGCGCTTCACCTGCTGGGGCGGAGCAGACTGTGCTACAGCAACCCGCCTGCGCTTACCCCCAAACACACAAAGCCGAGCCTCCAGGGATCGTGCTGGCAAAATGAAGCAATCCATACAGGAGGAGGGATTAACCACCACTTCAGAGGCATGTTCCTCTCCCAGACAATGCACACACACATCATGCCCATCTTCAGTGGGCAGCTGCACTCCACACACCACACAGACATGGCTCATAGATGCCATAGCTTCCTTTCCTTTTAATGATTTTATTTTGAAGGAAGAGAGGAAGTGCTAAGCCAGTGTACTGTAACTGCGCTTGCTGCCAACTTGACACACATGCACAGTCCACCAAACCTCGCGATAGGCCCCGCCCTCGCGAGACTAACAACACGGAAGAGCTCTAAAAGTTTTAGCTCCAGTCTGTGTGTTTTGGTGTGTTTTTTTTTTTTTTTTTTTTGTACCGTTGTTAATGCCCGGGCTAATTGTTCGCCAGACAGAAGTCGCGGCCAGAGAGAGAGATAGAGAGAAAGCTGACAACGAACCCGCTGACCTGCTCTCGTTGTCCTGATTAGGGAGCCGAGAGAGGACCAAGCGCCGCAGGACACGCAAGCCTCCAGAAACCTGGAGACAATATGTCAGCGCCGAGGAAGTTGTGTTTAGCGTTATATAGGAGACGGACAACACACTCGCGGACCTGCTCTCACTGTCCAGTTACGGAGCCGAGAAACAAGACCTAGCTCCCCAAGACATGGAAGCCTCCAGAGACCTGGAGACAATATGTCAGCGCTGAGAAGTTTGTGCTCACCCCGACAACAGCCGCCACGAGAGGCAATCGTCCTCTCTCCCACCACCGAAGGTAAGAGGCAAGGCTGTTTACGAGAGAGTCAGTAATAGAAGTTAGTTTATAAGATTTTTGATTGTCTCAGACAGAGCGACCACACGTCACACTGCTCCAGTGAAATCGAAAAAGTCGAAGTAGGCATGGTTAACAGGGGCTTTATAGGCTTGGGTGTAACCACGTCCACAGGTGGATTGTCTTAAAGTAATTATTCACGTCACCTGATATCATTTGTAATCAGCTTCCCATACAAGATATATTCATATCTCTGTATTGGAGGGTAAACCCCGATAACGATAGAGAACACTACATCATGGGGTGGGTGTGTGAGTGTGTGTGCGTGTGTGTGTCTTGTTTAGATGTGTGTGTGTGTGTGTGTGTGTGTGTGTGCCGTGTGTGTGTGCCGTGTGTGTATGTAGGATAGATGGATGTTGCCAGTGTAATTGACTAAGTGTGAGAGTGGATGGGTGCGAGTGTGGATAAAACTCCCCATTTTAAGTTGCTAATCTTATGTTGCTTTCCTTGATGTTATTAATGTATTACATTAACACACTAATGTATATTTACTACATATCTTGTATACTGTACATAACAGATGTATATTTGTTTTATGTTTTATATTTTGTGTAACCTAACAGCTGTATTCTATAGTCTGCATTCTGTACCCTGTTTTTATATTTGCCTTATAACATCTAGGGACAAACATTGCAAACTAGCTTAGGCTATAAATGTCAAGATATATAACAAAGACTGTTTCCTGTGAATGCTCTATGTTTATGTATCTGTCCCTATAGAAATAAACTTTTCAATCAATACAGACAGTCACTTGTGGTGCTTTCCACCAGCCCTTGCACGCCTTTTCTTAGTTATAATCCTGCAACTGTGGAGAAGATCGTTTACCCTTTGGTTTGTTTGTTTGTTTGTTTTCCACACCGCTGGAGTAATCACCACAATTGTCCTCGCTGTATTCCTGAACACCGTAAAAAAAAGCAACACTAGAGGGAGATTATGGGGGATACCGCTCACATCGGGGACATGCACCAAACTGCTTTGAAGTTCAGCATCATCTCTCCTCTAACTCAAATTAATAACTCATTAACTCAAATCAACTCTCAAACTGTAAACGGTTTTGAAGTCATTCATCTAGTTTGACAGTTATTGAGAGTTGATTTGAGTTAAATCAACTGTGCATTACAACTTCACCCAAAGCCTGAGAAGGGTTGCCACTGCATGCTGTAATCTTCCAATCTTATATTCTATTGTATTCTAAACTATTTTATTCTATATTCTATTCTCCATTCACTAGCCTGTCCCCGGCGCACTGAATAACGGCTGGTTTTGAAAAGCACTTAAGAGCAACGTCCTTGGGGTTCTCCTGTATGGTGCAGAATCATGGAAAGTGACAAAGACCATCTGTCACAAGCTAGATGTATTCCAGACAAGAAGCCTTAGGAGGATACTGAGGATATTTTGGCCTAGGACAATCTTAAATGCAGACCTTTACAGGAGAACGGGCACGACCCCACTGTCAAATGTGATCAAAAACAGAAGGTGGATATGGATCGGACATGTTTGCAGAATGGACCCAAGTGCTATCCCAGGGGTGGCCATGAGATGGACACCACCTGGAAAAAGAAAACGAGGCCGACCCAAAGAGACATGGAGAAGATCTGTGGAGGAGGAAATGAAACGACTGGGATGGACCTGGGGCCAAGTGCAGCATTGGGCAGCAGACAGGCAGCATTGGCGTTCGTTGGTAAAGACCTTATGTGCTATCGAGCACGAAGAGGATTAATGTAATAAAAATAATTTGAAAAGTGCTAACCGCAAAATTAACGCCAGTTGGGAAGATAGCTTTAGGCTGGTATTTAAGGCCGAAACGCCCATTCTGTCCTATTCTGGCACTGCGCCACGCCTCTTCAGCGTAAAGCGCATTTTGAGGCGTAAAAACATGATGCTATCTTCCCGAGTCATGGATAGGCAGGCGCAAAGTGTGTTTTTTTGCGTTTAACGCCAGTTTAGCACCTAAGGCCAGGGGGAAGATAGAGCCCTAAAGGTTCAAAAGCTCTTGTTTTTCGTATTTCTTTTAAGTAAAACAAGCAAAAATACGGCGCTGTGCAGTATAAAATTTAATCAGCACATCCATCCAATCAACCTGAGTTGATTGCCTGAGGTCGATTCTCGCCTGGGACACTGTGGGCGCTGGAGTTGTGACCTCCCCATATCTTCAGTGCCTACTGCCCAGGTGGGCTATCTCCTTGAAAGGGCCTTTCTGTGTGGAGTTTGCATGTTCTCCCCGCAGGGCCGTAGCCAGGGGGGGAAAAGTGTGGACGATTCCAAGGGCCCTTGACTGACAGGGGCCCCAAATGGCCAAAATTTTCCGCCGCAGCCCTTCGGACGGCGGCATCCGTGGGCCCGATGTGATATCCTTTCATGGGGCCCGAAATCCCTGGCTACGGCCCTGTCTCCCCGTACCCCCCAGGGGGTTCCTCCGTACATAACGCCCCACTAAAAACATGCAGAAGATCGTCATCCGACGAGTGACGACAACATCTGAAGTTGGTCCAATGATGGTCCAATGATGGTCCCTGGGCGCTGGAAAGAAAAAGCGACCACTGCTCCTGGCCTGCCCCCCGGAGGAAAGGACAAGCCTGGATGGGTCAAATGCAGAGGACATATTTCACCGGGCACCGTCAGCATGAGTGTGTGTTGTGGCCGCATGCATGTGTTGTAGTGTGTTCGTGTGACAATAAAGACGGGCTTCCGTCTGAAACCGTGTTTCAACCAATCAATTATGACATTTATATAATTGCAATACTTTGAATATTCATATTAGAATGCCCCAAGTACAAAGGTGGATTTACACTTCACATTTGCGCTGGGGTCAATTCAATTGATTTTAGTTTTCTGGAATAGATCAAACAATTAGGGAGATTTCTGACCAAATAAATTGATTATTATAGTGCCGTCAATCACAATAATAGGAAGATAATAAATAGATCAAACACATACATGTTAGGTGTTGGAATCAAGAAAAGCATGACAAACTGGTGAGAGGAATTAGTGTTTGTCTTTCACTTTCTTATGCTAAATGGAAAATGGACTGTATTTATAGAGTGCATTCTAACAGCTCAGCTTAGTTTTGATGCTTTCTGAATTAGAATTAGATTCTCTGAATTAGAATGAGGTTCTCTTAATTTGCAGAGTGAAACAGTGTCAGGGAGTGCTGCTTGGCATTGCCCACGACATCCATAATGAATAGCAGACATAATTGGCAGACAACCATATAAAGAAGTGAACAGTTACAAAGTAACGTCTGCCACAAAGTCATTGCAAACAGCTTGCCTGTAAATTGCATGAAAATCAGACTTCAGACTTGTTGTGCTTTGGTGGAAAGACGCATCACTGCAATTAGTGTGCAACACAACTTTGTTTTGATCTCAACCTCCATCTGGAAGCTTTATAAAGGAAATGTGCCGTTTAGCCGGGGATGTCTCTTCAGTCATCATGTTATCTGCGTTTGCCACGGCTTTCAGTGAATCAGCAGTGTTGGGGGTTCTAAAGCCACCTATTTCTGAAGAAAATGGTGAAAACGACATACCCAAACTAAAATGCTTACTGTGGCTGAACCGCTAGGGTTACAGACAACTGCCTGACCTTTTCTGAAAGGTAAGACTTTGACGTTTCTGTTCCACGTGTCAGAATGACTCTATGTATTACTGACCCTGAGTAACACCAGCTCAAACACAGTGGTTGATTCTCGCCTAGAATAAAAAACACTTTTAGAGTGTAAACAGTTACCTGTGGTTGTTGTATTTATGGCTAGAAACCCAATGGAGACATAGCCACAGGCCTTACCACATCCCAACTCAAAGAAGATGAAAAAATACCAAAACATGAGTATTTGGCAGTGGTTTTTGTAGGGAGATACCTAGGCGGATTTCCAAAAAGCCATTATAAAAAGCCAAATAATCTGAAATGTTGTCTTTGTCTTTGTACAAAGACGGCTATAACTTCCGCTGTGTTGATCTGATCCGAAAAAGGAAGACATAGTTCGATGCGCAAGATTCAGCCGATTAAGTTGGTATGTAGCATGAACAGCATTGTTCAGAATTAACCACCTAATTCATCACGTTAATGACAGATGAACAGCAAAAAATCTGAAACGTTACGCCCGTGTTACGGTGCAATGCAAGAGGTTAATTAATCACATTACATTTGTCTGTAACGAGTAGTGCAAGGCATTACTGTTCCTAAATCCAGTATTCGCATTACAGTTACTAATCAAAGACGTTCTTCGTTACACAAGTTCTTCAATTATCTGCAGGATCTGGATTGAATCTGCAGGATTATCCAGAAAACATCCAACGTGCGGTGCTTTCCTGCGTAACACAACAGCTGACTGTAAAATAAGTTAACTGATCAAATGGATGGGCTGGAGGGACGGGGAGGAGGGGCAATTGGTTAGGTTTTAGGCATGAGGAGTGATGATTCGTTGGTTCAGGCCAATCAGAGGCAGAGTTGTCCCTCTGGCCGAACCATTGTAGCACCAACTTTCATAGGAGATTGAGCCGGGAGATGGAGAGGAATTGGCAGCGGGTGGATATATACACATACTTCTGCCAGAAGCGCTGTGAACACAACATCAAATCTCTCTATGAAGCACCTGAACACAACATCAAATCTCTCTATGAAGCACCTGAACACAACATCAAATATCTCTATTAAGCACATGAACACAACATCAAATCTCTCTATGAAGCACCTGAACACAACATCAAATATCTCTATTAAGCACATGAACACAACATCAAATATCTCTATTAAGCACATGAACACAACATCAAATCTCTCTATTAACACGTTCACTGCCATTGGCGAGTCAACTCGTCAAGCAGAAACCAACGGTTGACTGCCAATGGCGAGTCAACTCGCCATTGGCAGTCCCACGCAGTCCCACCGTCAAAATTTGACGGTGGGACCCTTTTACATCTCCTATATAAATATGGGAGCCACCGAACGTGTACAACCCATTCCACCGACCCACTAAGTGGCGACAGTGCTCTCCAAACTAGAAAAAGCCGAGCCAAAACTGCAGGGGAACGCGCGAGGAAACCATTCTCATACTGTAAAATGGATTGGCGAAAACGCTTTCGCTTTCGCGCATTATCGCGCTGGGAGCTGGCGGTGGGGGATTGCAAATTTGCATAATAGATTATGGGTGCAACACACTTTGAAACACCGGCAGAAAGCCCACAATCGCACGCAGCTTCATTCCAGCTGAGCTCACAACCGAAACGAACGAGCCCCATACAGACTCGCCCAAAGAGCAGCCGCCAGCAGCCAGGCAGCACAGACAGGCAGAGCCTCGCTTGTACCGCTGCAGCCACGGAGGGAGGAGAACACACACGGAGGGAGGAGTTTGAAGGAGAGGGGGGTTTCCTGCTGCTATGGAGGAAATTACTGTTCAAAACTATTGTTTAGATGTCTGACGTCTTACGCCAAAAATAAATGGTTAAAGTGACTGTTCTATCAAATTTCACAAAAAGCCATTTATCTCAGCTTAAATTTTCAGACGCTGAAACCATGCTGTATTCTAATGCCTACATAACTACTAACTCTACAAACTAACTATTTTAGACAGAGAAAGCACACATTCTATTAGTTCTTTTGAGATAATTTGTGTTCACAAAATCTTAGCAGAAAAGAATCCTCGGCTCTTGAAAGATGAGCCAGAATCCTTAAAAAAAAAACCTTGGCAGAACCTACCTACAGTATTGAAAAAACGGCTGGCAGTGAATGTGTTAAGCACCTGAACACAACATCAAATCTCTCTATTAAGCAACATGTTACAGTGTTTACTTAATTAGTTTGACCACTTTGCTGTAGTACTACAGTACTGCCACATTTTGTTCTTTACAAAAGCACCATCCCCCCCCCACCCTCACTGCTGCCATGGAAGCTCAGCAGCGCCCCCTCACTGCTGCCACAGCAGCGCCTTGGGAATGTGGCAGTAGACGGCCAAGTTAAGCTGCGTTCACACCGACCTATTAAAGTTTTTCGCTGGCATCGAGTTTTCATACAAAGTCAACGCAAACGAGCGATTGAGCGTATATTCGCCCGGGAGAAAAATCGCTGGCCGTCCGAGCGACAGAGACAGAGCGATAGGGAGAAAATACGCTCGTCGCCCAAGATGAAATATCCCAACTCGAGCGAAATTACGCTGGCATCAGTCGCTCGCTGTTCAACGCTGATTGGCTGCCGTGTGAGAGTGAGTCAAGGATCACACTGGCTTGGAACAAACCGCTGGTTTATTGTGTGGCAACAAACCGCATTGACAGCTGATTGACAGCCTGACAGCTGACATGAAGTGAAGTCTGTACTACCGGTATAGAACTCACGTTAGGAGCACGCTGATAGGCTTAGCTTCTAAACAACTACGGTGGCTCGTAGTGGACAAACATCATGACATTGCGTAACGTTATAGCCCCCACATGTCCGTCAATTCCTGTGCCTGTTGACGAGCGATTTAGAGAGGGTTGAATTAAGCGACAGAGAGAAAAATAAATATCTTGGTGTGAACACAGCTTTAGTTGAGTAACATCCAGATGTTACTCAGCTACTATTGCCGTCTTCAATCAATGTAGGATCAAACATACAGAGGATGTGCAGATGGTTGATAGACACGTACCATCACAGGTGGGCAGCGGGTGGCTCCAGAAGTGGTTCTTCTCACACAGCAGTGGCTCTTCGTGGCTCAGCCGGTACCCTGGGTCACACTGGAAGGACACGGTGGAGCCGATGGACAGGTCATGTCCCAACCGAACCCCGTTCACTGGGATGCCAGGGTCCATACAGGAGTATGTGTCCAACGTGACAACTACAGAGAGGACAAGCAAATGAGATAATGAGATATGTAGAATAATGTATTTATTTGGGGATGGAATGGGTTCAGGTTGATTTTTCAGGAGTCTAGTCCTAGTGGTTTAAAGGAATTTTGAAATAGTTGACATACTTCCCCCCCCCCCCAAACTGGGCCATACTTTCATAATGTTTGCCATTGCGACAAAAAATTGTCATTTCATCTGTCCAATAACATACACAACCAAAAGGCCAAAGCAAGACTGCAGTTTGAAAGTTTATTTATTTAAAAAAGGGACAATGGACATTAATTGCAGGTGGGTGCTACACATCGGTGGTGGATGAGTTGAGTTCCCTCCCCCTCCTGATATGTGAAACGCTTTGAGTATCTAGAAAGGCGTTACATAAATCTAATCAATTATTATTATTATTATTATTGTTATTATTATTATTACCTTTAATAATAATAATAATAATAATTAATGTGAGCACCTAAATCCATCATGTACTGGTGCCAGATTAGCCATAGAGGCTAATTTTCAATCGTCATGATAGCAAAAACTAGGAAAATAATCAGATAGAAAAATAAGGCGCAGGTTCAAAATAAACAGAATTATCCTTTATATGCTCAATTGTTTATATAGTGCGGCCATACAGAAAGTCTTCTACAGTATTCATGAAATGTGAAATGTGAAATGGCAATTCTATTTTTCAATTACATTTCTATCTAGGCCACATTCATACAAACAAGAAATGCTGACAGAGCCTTTGATGTCATTATGATCACCATAACAAAGGTAGGTTACTGGTTGCACACATAATCGAGAAAGATGGCGTTTTCCAAAGTGACTTGACTTTGACTTCAACTTTAATAAAGCACACTCACCGCTCAGCTTAATAAGTCACTCACTGCTCAGCTTAATAAGTCACACTCACCACTCAGCTTAATAAATCACACTCACCACTCAGCTTAATAACTCACACTCACCGCTCAGCTTAATAAGTCACACTCACTGCTCAGCTTAATAACTCACACTCACCGCTCAGCTTAATAAGTCACACTCACCACTCAGCTTAATAAATCACACTCACCGCTCAGCTTAATAACTCACACTCACCGCTCAGCTTAATAAATCACACTCACCTTTTTACGCAGTAAAAAATAAAATAAAATAAATTACATTTTAAAACGGACAAAACATACAGCACAGAGAGAAGGAGGCATTTCACACAAGTAGGCATATATACCTAGGCTGGCCTAGGTATATATGCAGCCTGCAGCTTGCCCGCTGCGCGGGCTCGCGTACACACCTCGGCCACTGCGCGGCCTCGCCCGCAGCTCAGCTGCTGCATGGCCTCGCCTGCCCTATTATGATGATAGCACAGCTGACATTTGAGACGTTCAAGGAAAGTTCACTGTCTGTTTATAGAAGTAAACAGAGTGGAACTCTGTACAAGCCCTTTGGGCTTCGTTCCCTCCTTGCACTGTTTTTTAAATTGTGCTAAATAAAATCAAATAAAATCAAATTTATGATTCAGAGTCTGGCTGCTGTGATGTTTGACAGTTTCTGTCTCACCAACCTTGTTAGAACCACCGGTTCTTCTGAGAATGGTATTACAGAAAACATGGTTTCATTTCCCCGCTATTCCCCTGGGTTAATGTACCCAAATGGGCCACTGGCAGAAGGTCAAACAGTCGATGCAGTAGGTGGTGAGAGGAGGTACTGCCTCTCTCTCCATCTGGCAGAAGGTCAAACAGTAGATGCAGGAGGTGGTGAGAGGAGGTACTGCCTCTCTCTCTCCATCACTGCAGACAGATGGCCTCGTTTTTCCTTCTGATTTACACGACTGCTTTTTGGACATCTTCCAAGTAGGGTTGCTTGTTCTTGAACAAGCCTCCCTCCTACCCGGGGAATCGCTCCAGCTCTGATAAACATCTTTCATATTATTATACATTTAGAAAGAAATGCTCATTCAGAATGCTTATTAAGCAAAGCTGTATGAGCAACTGCTGTAGCACATCAGCCTTTCCTTCCTGCGGTGTAGCTGTCAAAGAAGTCAACCTGCGGGTCCAGGTGATTGACCCAGGCAAAGGCTTTGGACATCTCAGCAAATCCTATCCTGTCCATTGTGGGGGGTCTGTCTGGCATCAGCAGCTGTGAGCCCAGCGTGAGTGTTATTAAAGGTACAGTATATGATGTAAGATGTATGTACAACAACACCTTCTGCAGGGGCAAAGAGATATGTCATCACTAAACGCCTGGTGCAAACAGCTAAAAGTGAAACGTACTGGCCAGGGTTCAGGGTGGGTTAGCCTGCTAAACCAGCTGGTCACATGACCTCACATTTCATTTCCTTCTACCAGACCGTCTGGCCTCAAGCTTTCACGCAGTGTTTGCAGTGGGCGGAAGTTGGGCGGGTGTACTCGCCTTGACAGACCTTGGGATGGGTCAAATTGATCTCTATAAGCGGATGATGATTATAACTGTTTTTTTTCTTTATTTTACTTTATTTCATATAAAGTAAAGGAATGTTATTGACTTTAAAAATCCATACAGTAAGTTAGGCCTCCAGCTGTTTCAAACACAGCGGTCTCACGTAGACAGAGACACTGCCATCTCTCCACAGACAGAGATACTGTGATCTCTCTATATACAGACAGACATGCACAGAGTATCGCTGCTGTATCTCGTTGGCTCATTTTTGGCAGTTTGTAAGTAAAAAAATAAATAAAATTACAGTATTTTTAATTTTTTTCCCATTGTTCACAGTTGGGACAAGGCCCAAAATGATCACTGTAAGCGCAATATTGATCACTATAAGCAAATTCTTTAAATAGCATGTGTATAGGAATGATTCGGGACCAAGCTTTTTGATCAATATAAGCGGTTGATCACTATAAATGTGATCACTATGAGCGGATTCCACTGTAGCATCCTGCCACTGCACTGGCACAGCATAGCAACAAACATACAGCATGGGAGAATATTAAAATACATAAGTAATATAAATATAAAAATACACTGAGCTAAATAAAGGGCACAACAACAACTTTGGTGTAGGAGTCGCCTGTGGACAGGTTACATATCCAATGCTCTGTGATGTCCATATCAAATAAACTTAACCTAACCTAACAAAACTAATAGGAAATGAGAATAGATAAGAAGTTCATCACCTCCACCGTAGCTGTTAACCTACCAAGAAGATTGTTGGTTAGATTCAATTAGAGACCACTTTTTTCTTTCTTCTTCTTCTTTTTTCTTTTTGAAAGAAAAGTCATTTGAATTTTGTTTTATTAATGTTAGAGAAATAGAGCATTCATTGCTGCTGGTCCTGGAATTTAGGGCACAGGAATTTGGAATTAAATAAAGAATTCCAAGAAGCCCCAGTCAACAAGGGTCTTTCATCCCCTTCATCCCTTTCAACCCAAAAAATATAATTTCTGTCTTTTTGGAAGGAAAAGAGGTCGTCGGCCATGTTTGGAAAGTAGTGCCGGCTACCTCTTTTCCTTCCTAAAAGACCAATTATGTGCATTTTGGATTAATATTTCATCGTGTGGCGAGTACCCGAAGCACATGTATTTTGGCGCGGTGAGATGTGAGTTTTGGCAGATTTTTAACAGCTGTACCATTAGCCTCCATTCTATGGTGATAATTACTAACTTCACGACTGTAGCTCACTGTGAACTGAGCGGACAGTGCCGGTAAGGCATGGTGTATCTTGGTTATGTAGGGGGGATGTGGCAAATGAGCTAAACTTCCAAAAAAGTGGTGTATCCCTTTAAAGTAGAGGGCCATCAGTGCATGATAGAAAACCACTTCAATAGAATATGTAGACATGTGATTGGATTACAGGTTGATCTATGCATTGCAATTGGATATGCTGCTTATATTTTACATACAAAAGAAATGATGGAAAAGTTTCTCTGCCTCGGTTAATTCAAAACATAATTCACAATAGCACTATTTTGTAAGACCAATTTTACAAATGAAGCCCTGGGAATTTCCCCAAAGCCTTTGAGCAATAGATTGTAGATTGCAATGGAAGAAGCTAATATGATTGTACGGTTATTGCTTTTCGATACGCACGCACACACGCACACACACACACACACACACACACACACACATGATTGTACGGTTATTGCTTTTCGATAGAGCTCATCAACAAAAGACAAATGCACTTGAGAGTGAAACATAATAAGACATAAGGCACTTGTGGTCTACTTTCAGTCAATAATACAGATCTAATAACCAAGTCTGTCTTATGAGTCACGGCTGAGTGACAGGGCGAGTGGTGCTGGTGCAAACAATGGTGGAAATGGATCACTCTAACATCCAGAATACTTTTCTCTTTGATATTTCAAAGACTACCGCTCCATGCATGATCATTTAGATCCCCCGAGAACAGGCAGCTCTCAGCCAGACGGTAGCTATTCAGCGTGTTTGTTTCTATACAGTCCTCTTCTCCTCGCCAATTTTCCCAGCCCAGTGTGAACGCTGTGAAGCCAGCCTTCCTCCATGGAAGCTCAGCTTCTCTAACCTTCAAGCTGCCGCGGCCCCCCGACAAAGTGCAGCAAAAGGGGCAAGAAGGGGTTCAGGTAGCAGAGGGAGCTCGCGGGCCTGGGGAGCGCGAGTAATGAGCGTGATTTGGGACAAGTCCATACCTCAGGTGAGGTGCATCACCCGGGCAGATCGTCTTCTGGGATCAGGGCTCCTGGCAACCTGCTCTGGGCTCTTTGTCGACAAAAATCTTCTTCCTTCAGCTTCTGTCTTTGTTTATAGTTCAAGTCCTGAATCACTTCTTTGTTTTGGATTTTTCTCCATTCAGCTGTTTTCACTAAACCTAGATTAAATCTATGCTTGGCACAAGATTTATGCGATAGCTTACATTAATTAACTCATTGAGTGCCAGCCACTTTTGGAGAACGACGCTCCCAGTGCCAGAGTTTCAGAGCGTTTTCAGTGATTTCTCGAGGCCCACAGAATATTGTGTGATATTACTATGTAAACACCGAACACGCAAAAAGAACAAGGAGACTCTATTGTATCATCAGCAAAAAAAAGTTTATTGATACCATTTTCCGTTCTTTAGTTATGAGCCGGAGAAGATAGGTTGTTTTCAGCGTTTTCAGGCATTTCAAATTCAGCCTTTTGTGAAATGAAGCATTTCAAGCACATTCACTGACTCTAGCTAATATTTTCTGATGTAGTGACGTGGTGTAGTTGTGTCCTGCCCTGCGTGCCCCACCCCCCTCTCCCCCCCTCAGCTGAAAACTCCTCCCCACACTAGTAACACACAGCCTCACGCACCCAGCGTCTATTTTCGGAGTGCTGTTTGTGTGCCGCCTCCCAGGCAGCGCAACATGGAAAAGCCACACGCGGACTGCAGGGAAAGGTTTGGCTTTTCAGTGTCGGCTGCTGCCTTTCTGGCGGCTAATCGTGTGGAGAAACTATGCTGACAGACAGACAGAGGCAGAAGGGCTCAGTTGTGTGCGCGGATTGACTGTGTTCGCAGGCACCGTCAGTTGCAGCCAGAACAATCTACATGGCTCTGGGCTGCAGCATGAGCGGTTTTCTCTTTGATCACGGGGCTTTTTCAGGCTGTCATTGGCACTCAATGAGCTAAATGGGTGACTATACTATAAATACTAAACGTGATTTAGCGGGTTCCTTTTATCTGTTTGACCTGAAACAATGTCACAGGCTGGGAAAGGGTCTGATCTAATGTAAACAAGCAAAACATGAAAGTACGTCCGAGTACGTCTTTGGCAGAGAATGAGTTAAGATCTAACGGTTATTTTATGTCCTAAGGTTGGGCTTTTCCTTCCCTTGGAAGCCATCCTCAAACCTCTCACACAACAGGCCTCGCTAACAGCGAGGTTTTAAAGCTACTGCTGAAACGGCAACAATTCTCGATCAACTTGTATTTAGTAACCTACTTTAACATCAGAGCCAGCTTTAAGGCTGTTTGTACTGAAGTTAAAACACTCTGTCATACAACTCATTTAGAGATGATGAACATTTCTACCAACACAAGCTTCAGACTAGCAGTGATGACCTTGGTCTCACCCCGAAGAAAGCTTTGCTGAAACGTCTGCAGGGGACTTCTTTAGTTTCTTAGTCCAGGACCCAAATCAAATAAATGTACCCTGGGAAGCCAGGCCCGTTAAAACACCAGCCAAGCTGTTAGAATAAGATGGGTGCTCTTGTCATGTCAGCCACTCAAAGCAGGCCCTCAACACAGTTTTGCTCCTGACACGGTTTAACAAACACTACAACTTGTGTTGTTGTTCTTTGTATCAGGCTCTAGCTAACGTAATCTCGCCGCGTCAAGCTAACGGCAACAAAGAAGTTGTTTTTGCGCACTTGTTTCCGGTATTGTTTCCTGTTTCCTTGGTTTACGTCCCCATGGCCAAAAGCGGTGTAAAGCGTGCCCAGACTAGCGCCGCTCTCTCAGGTGGAAACACAGCCACAGCCAGAAAGATAGCTCAGATCAGTAGAAAGTAGCCCTTTTCCCAGTATATGTTTGTGTGTTTTTCCTATTTTGATCTCACTTTTGGGATGGCCTTGAAAGAGGAGAAGTGTCTCCTCACAGTTCATATAGCTTGGGCTGGCCAGAGAAGTAACACGGCCTGAGAGCATCAGCCACACCAGAAGCTCAGTGAGTTCACGCCTCTCATAGTAACAATTCAGCCCACAGTGAATGTCATGTTCTTGCTCATTCTATGTACAGTTTGGCTGGTAGCCTAGACAATGCGATAAACATGAGCGACAGTACTTTCGTACCAGCGATCTGCTACACTACTCTGACACGGACAATACCTGTCTGACACGGTTTAACAAACACTACTCGATATACATTTTACAAGAAGATGATCAAAAGTGGCTTTTGATCTCTGGTGTCATTAGTTGGCACCCACTTGGATGTGTGCCCTGTTTCTTTCCTTTCTTTGACACTTCCAGTTTAAAATTAAAATAAAATTCTCCTGCTCCCCCAGATAAATACTTTAAAATCTTTTAAATATCATTGAAAAAAAGCATTGCATTATCATGCATTATCATTGCATTGCATTGCAACTTCTCTGTAGGCCCTATGTTTTGTAGTTAATACAGGTTAATAATAGTATGCAGATACTCTTACCTTCGTAGAAGATCTTGAAGCCACTATTGGACCGGCTGTTATCGGTGGTGAAGAGCAGATACAGGAAGTTACTGCTACTGAACAGGAACTGAGGAACATGGGTGCCGTTGAACGAGCCAATCAGAGGGGAGAGCAGGTTGGGGCCGTCGTGCACTTCCAGGAAGTCATAGCTAAGCTCAGTCTGAAACCTGGAGAGAGAGAGAGACAGAGAGAGTGAGAGAGAGAGAGAGAGGATGCGAGGGTGAGAAAGAGTTGCAGAGCCACCACACACAATTTATTTGTATTCAGATTCAATACCTCTAATTTGGCAGATTGGACAGTTGGAAGCCACTCTGCCTGTTCTGCCCACAGTGGCAGTGTTCTAATTGATCATGGTGGTAAATGAGGAGAAATAGCTCACACAGCAAATTGCTCCAATTATTGTGAAAAGAGACCAGATCAATGTGTTTCTTAGAGATGTGACATGGTGGCATAGATCTGCTCTGGCCCTCAGGTCTCTACATCATCAACTTCCAATATCTCTATCAATAACATGGGGCGATCAGACATTGTTAATGAGGGAGAGAAGTCACACCTCTCTATGTCATCAATGCAAAGAAGAGCCTAAACAAATAAACTACCTGGAAGGGGGGGGAGTAGGGCTGCACAATATATAGTTTCAGCTAGTGTCCTCTAGAGCAGTGTTTCTCAAACAGTGGCCCGCCGACCACTGGTGGTCCGCGGGCGCCGCGAGTAGATTAATATTTTTTTCCTTTTTTTTTTTACCTCCCAGTATCCAATCAGAGAAATGTTTACATTTTCTCGGAAACTCAAGGTCAGATCACGTTGCCTAAAAAGGACTACCGTATATGTATTTTTTCACCCCGAATCCAACGCCACCACCACTGACTCTCTATGACTTACGGCTGTGGAGATACGTCCACTCTGCCTGCAGGGCTACAGGAGAGAATATAGAGCCATTTAACACTTATTTGAACACAAAACATCACTGAATGCAACTTGAAGATGGCCTGTTTGACTTTGGCAACATTGTGCATTTATTGAACTTGAAAAAACTTTCTTTGAACTTTGAATATATTTGAACTGAACAGGAGAAATGAATGTAAAAAAAAAAGTAAATGGACTAACTAAAATAAATTACATATATATTTTTTATATCGTTATCTTGTTTTCATAATTGTGGGAAGCCAAACATTTGATTAATTGTACTGCTATTTGTCATTTAATTAGCCTGTAATTTGTAATTTACAGTTAGAGAGAGTGGCGTCAGTGGACGACCAAAATGCGTGACTCATTAGCCAATGAACAGCCAGGAAGGGGTCTCGCGCTACTTTTGAATGCTAAAATAAAGCTGAAAATATACATTTTGATAAAAATAAAAATAAACTTTCAAAGTACAAGGCAAACTTTTGCTGCAACTCGACAGTGCTGAGTCTAAGCTCTTTTCCTAGTACCTTTACTCACTTGGCATCCTCCAACTCACCTTGGCGGCGGCTAAAAACACACTTCCTTCCTACTACGTCAACCATGCAGGTTACCCACTAGGCCACCCTCTTAAACGGGCAAGGCTTGATAGACCTAGTGGGCAAGCCCACCCCCTTGAGGATGCGGAAGTGAATTGCAAAGCTGTAGTTCCTCGAATGGCCACTAGGCATCAGGGGCAGTAGGCATTCCACCCCCATGTTAAAATGCCCGACTGTGTAACATGATTAAACATATTTCTAGTGAGGGGTGAAACACGGTTTTGGTCTATAGAGCTAATTTCACCTTTTCATAACAACTGTAGGGGGGTCATTTTTATATAACTCGCTCGTTTGGAGTAAAATAGATGATAGAAAAGGGGCTGATTGACAGATCACCTGTCCAGTGATCACACAGCTTGCCGATCACGGACCAATAGCAGGCGGAGCTGCGGCTCTGGGAAACTCCCATCTCACGTGAGGTGAGGAAGGACTCAACCCATTCCCTCCCACTCTGCTGACGAAAAATCAAGATGGTGACGGCCAACGTTTGAACTCCGCCAGGGAGAAGAAATTGAATGGGATAGATACGTCGACATTATTTATGTCTATGGATAGGCCTCAAGTCTTTTGGTGAAAATTCCTGTATTTTTTCATATCGCAATATATATCACAGAAGAAGAAAAATATTGCAATGTCAGTTTTGTTCTAATAACGTGCAGCCCTAGGGGGGGGGGGCTCACAAGCAAAGCAGTGTGTCACAGCAGCGAGAAAGCAATGAGTATAAAAAATGAACACTTTCTTTTTAGGTTAAGAAATATAAATACTCTTCTTTTTTTTTTAGCTCGCAGTTCTCCAGGAAAGTGGGCGGGAGTCGTTAAGAGGACTAAAGAATTACTTGAGGCTTTCAACATTTTTGGAAACTAGGTCCAGCAGGTCTGTATTCCACCTCCTCTGACTTCTAAAGTTTCCAAGGGTGACTGTTTTGTGTGCGTGTGTGTGTGTGTGTGTGTGTGTGTGTGTGTGTGTGTGTGTGTGTGTGTGTGTGTGTGTGTACAAGTATACTGTAAGTGCATAATGTACATTTTGTGTGCGTCTCTGTGTCTGCCGGTGCAGACACAAGTAGGCTACATGTGCGCTAACATCCTTTTTTTTGTGTGCATGCATCTGATCCGTGTGTCTGCTGTCTGCTGCTTTTGTCTGTATCTGTTTTTTTGCGGGGGCTTCAGTGCAGCTTTATTTCTCCACGGTTGAGTTGTTGCAGAGGTTGTCACGCCGACCTGTCAAAGCTGATCTTGACAGAGCGTCCAGGCTCGGCCTCGACGACCCACTCGCAACTCAGGGAGTCTTTGTAGTAGCCCGGCCACCCCGGGGACAGGATGACACCAGACGGCCCCGAGTAGTGGCCCCCGCACGGAGCTGCAGGGGCAGAGGGGTGGGAGGAGGAGGGAGCGTAGGGATGGAGAGGATGAAGACATAAATAGGTCGAAGAGAGAGGGAGAGAGGAGAGGAGAGGCGGTTGCATTCCAGACACTCAGTAATCTTTTCGCACCAACAACAAAATGAAAAAGCGCACTGAAAGAAAAGAGCTGTCTGGATGAGTCCAAAGAGGGTTGAGGTTAAATAAATAGCTGGTAACTGTAATGACACAGCCAGAGAAATGTAGGACTCAAACCTGACGTGAATTGGGGAAAAAAACATCATTAAATTTCAGTTAAAATGTGCATCTATTCACCTCGGTCAGGTATGAGGAAACACACACGCACACACACACACAGTCTGTATCTTCACAGTCAGACCTGCGCTAACCTGCACCGCTACACCTGAGCATGATTTGTTTTCAATAGGCTCTAATAATTTGGCATAAGCTATTGATAGCTATATTACTTTGACTGTAATACCGTTATTCAATTTCATGCACGGGCAGGCAGGTGTGTGCCACCTACATGTGGATTCACGCTCATGTAACGGACTCGCTCTGGGACTCAGACTCAGGTGATGGGGACTGGACTGGGATTCGACTCAAGACTCTTCTTTGGTGACTAGGACTCAGACACTGGGGACTGGAGACTTGACTTGACTCCAGATATATAGTGACTTGCAGGCCCGGCTCCAGACACAAATTACAGAGGGGGCCTGCCCCTAGCTTGGGGGGGCCAAGCTACCCAAGGGGGGTCTGGGGAGATTCTCCCCCGGAAGAAGATTTTGTACATTTTAAAGTAAAATTCGTCAACCTGGTGCATTTGAGAGCAAAATGAAGAGGCTAAATCTATGGAACTACACACATCTCTAATGTGTTGTGACTTTACAAATAATTAGGCATAAACAATTAATATTAAATGTATTTACACATTGTGCACAAATTGCATTCATTGTGACAAATTTACAATAGTTAATATCCAGCCAGAATCATTGCAAATGGATGTTCAAAGTAACAGTTAGCAATAGCATTCAGTTAATCAATGCCTAATGACAGCCAGATTCCGTTTTAAACTTTAAAACAGAAAAACGTTTTTAGCCTTTTTTTTTTTTTTTTTTTTTTAATGGGGGGGCCAGTTTGG
The DNA here is from genome assembly GCF_964638095.1 of Poromitra crassiceps. Taxonomy (NCBI): domain Eukaryota; kingdom Metazoa; phylum Chordata; class Actinopteri; order Beryciformes; family Melamphaidae; genus Poromitra; species Poromitra crassiceps. The sequence continues at coordinate 17,810,065 of NC_139641.1, forward strand.
GTAATGGGGGGGCCCGGCCCGGTCAGGCCCCCCCCCCTCCCCCAACGCCGGGCCTGGTGACTTGACTACAACGCTGGTTCTGCAATATTCTTCTAAACTTGTATGCCAATAAAGCTTATAGTTGAGGTTTTGTTTGAACATTGTTGGTACACATTATATCATCGCTGTCTATTTTTTCAAATTTTTATTTGTTGTCATAAATCAATGCCATTGGTCACCCTTCATGTCTGTGGGTTTTACAAAATGTAAGCAGTGGAAAAAAGCATTAAAATGATCTTGTGAGTAAGTCTTGTAACTCCATTGGCCCTCAAACTGTCCCTCAAACCTCGAAGCTCCTCCCCTACCTCCATCTGAAGCTCCTCCCCTACCTCCATCTGAAGCTCCTCCCCTACCTCCATCTCGAGGCCCCCAGGCAGGGGTATTTATACCCGGAAAACAGACACAGGCAGACCAGAACTGAACGGTGCATGTGTTTTTGACTTTGTTTTGTTTATTTCTGGCTTCGTCTGACGTAAATAGATCAATAAAATGTTTTTGAATTCTCCCTGGGCTGCAAACTCATTTAAACTATGCAGATGGAAGTGGTTTGTGACTAGACTAATGTTAGCATTACTGAGAGGCTGTGTTCCCCCGAGACGTTGCCTCTAACTCGGCGTGGGGCTCGAGGTCGCTGCTGGAGGAGCCGCCTGGAGATATCTGTGCATGCCTGTGTGGTGTGCTCCAGAAGGTATCTGCGCATGCCTGTGTGGTGTGCTCCAGAAGGTATCTGCACATGCCTGTGTGGTGTGCTCCAGAAGGTATCTGCGCATGCCTGTGTGGTGTGCTCCAGAAGGTATCTGCACATGCCTGTGTGGTGTGCTCCAGAAGGTATCTGCACATGCCTGTGTGGTGTGCTCCAGAAGGTATCTGCACATGCCTGTGTGGTGTGCTCCAGAAGGTATCTGCGCATGTCTGTGTGGTGTGCTCCAGAAGGTATCTGCACATGCCTGTGTGGTGTGCTCCAGAAGGTATCTGCACATGCCTGTGTGGTGTGCCCCAGAAGCATGCCTGTGTGGTGTGCTCCAGAAGCATGCCTGTGTGGTGTGCTCCAGAAGGTATCTGCGCACGCCTGTGTGGTGTGCTCCAGAAGGTATCTGCACATGCCTGTGTGGTGTGCTCCAGAAGGTATCTGCACATGCCTGTGTGGTGTGCTCCAGAAGGTATCTGCACATGCCTGTGTGGTGTGCTCCAGAAGGTATCTGCGCATGCCTGTGTGGTGTGCTCCAGAAGGTATCTGCGCATGTCTGTGTGGTGTGCTCCAGAAGGTATCTGCACATGCCTGTGTGGTGTGCTCCAGAAGGTATCTGCGCATGCCTGTGTGGTGTGCTCCAGAAGGGGTGCAGCTACGTGAGGCTGCTCGCCCCGGAGAAAGTGCCTCAAAGTCGGAATGATCTTCTTTTCTTTCTTTCTTCTAGGATTTTCTTTTATTGCTGTATTTGATATGTACTGTGTGCGCACAGGACTCTGTGTGCCCAGGGACTAGGGCTGGGTCGGTTTGAAAATTTTAAAACCGGTTCGATATTGCCGTCTAAACCGGATCGAACCGGTATACCGATTTTTTTTGTAATAAAAAAAAAAAAAAAAAAAAAAAATTTTTTTTTTTTTTTTTTTTTTTTTTAAGCAGGGCTCCCGAGTGTGGCCCATAACTGTCTGTAGTGCAACTTCAGTCCACCTGATAGCGATAATACACCTCTAAGCTGGTATTGTCAACCAGCAATGATACTGAATAAAAAGAAGCAGGACACCTGTGTAACAAACACACCCTGTATTTATTTCTCATAACTATTCAGCTCAACTTTTCTTCTAAACATCAAAATAATAAATGAAATAAGACTTCTGCCTATAGTGCAACTTGAGAAAAGGCTAATAAAAACACAAGCAGTGCAATCAGAATGGATTGGCTTACAGCTGAGCTGCCTTATAAACTTCAAAACTCACAAATTCACACAATATAGGGCCTAGGCATGGGTCGGTTTGAACATTTTGAAACCGGTTCGATATTCCCCAAAAAAACGTATCAAAGCGGCTGCAGTTGGTGGCGATAATGCACCTCTAAGCTGGTATGCTGCCAACCAGCACGAACACTGAATACAAATAAGCAGAACCTTTTAACTGTAACAACACACTGTTTTTATTTCTCATAACTATTCAGCTTAACTTTTCTTCAAACATCAACATAATAAACAAAATAAGACTTTTGCCTACTAGTGCAACTTGAGAAGAGGCTAATACGAACAATAGTGCAATCAGAATGGACTGGCAAAAAAAAAAAAAAAAAAACTAAAAAAAAAAAATTTTTTTTTTTTTTTTTTTTTTTTTTAGGTTTTTTCGGTTTGCACGTGATCAAACCGGTTTGGGCTCGTATACCGAACCGAACCGGTAAAACCGGAAATCGACCCATGCCTACCAGGGACTACAGATGCAAATGAGCTCTTAGCTATCTCTGGTGCAATATGTTTATTGTGTACTGTCCCTGCTCAAATAAACAATAAAGATAAAGATAAAGATAATCCTGTAACATAATATGAGCTTATTCAGGTAAGATATTAATAATGTAATGAGTTGACACATCCAGTGAGAAACTGACTATAATGAAGACATGTGTCAACTTTGACAGCGTGGTGTTCAGTATTTTAAGAACACAGGGTTTGTTCATTTCCTGAAAAGTCGCCGTTTGGGAGATACGAGGTTATGTGACACCACCTTTAGAGCTAGGCAGAGCTAGGCTTTCTCCCTCTATGCCTCTCTTCCTCTTCCTCCCTCGTTAATGAGGTGATTAGCTGAATGAACCACCCACCATTCACACGCTGCTATGAGCCATTCCGATGCAAAATACCTTCACACTTGGGTATGAGGCCGCTCCACATCACCTTGCCCTCCTCCGGAGTGCAGGTGATGGTGTCGGCCCCCTGCGTCTTGATGAAGCCCTCCTCGCACACCACGGAGATGGAGCTTCCCAGCTGGAAACTGTCCCCGAAGCGCCTGGCGTTCAGAGGGACGCCCGGGTCGGGGCACTCGTTACGCCCAAACGCTTTGAGAAGAAAAGACAGAAGATCTAAGTGAAGAACTCTCCCCTTTTTGTGAATGAGAAATGGGGTCTTGGAGGGGGAGGGAGATAAGGGGAATGGATGTAGCGTCTATGGCAGAGAAAAGGAAAAAACATCTCACGCAGGCCTGAGGGTGACAATAACTTCTGTCTCGCCGGCTGCGTGTGCCTTTGCAGGGACGATGGGGAATTGCTTTGCTGTTTGAAATAGGTCTTTTTGTTGTTTTCAGGCACTTGAGCTTGACATGCTAGAATGGCTCTTAAGGAATCATTTGAAATGGAGAAGCCCTCACCATGGAAAGCACTAGACTACAGTATGCTTTTTGACCAAGGTTAACACGTACTATATGCATTCAGACAAATGATTGGTATAGAGCAGGGGTCAGGCGCGGACTGCATAATCGGGGACGTCGGGCAAATGCCCGGTGGCCTGGTTATCCTTTCGGTGCCGTTTGTTTGTCTGTCATTTTGCCAGGTAGTTGAAAAACTACCGGTCCGATTTTCATAAAACTTTGTGGAAAGGTGTAACATGGGCCAAGGAAGAACCCATTACATTTTGGAGCGGATCCGGATCCGACTCACAAACAAGCAATAATAATCTGATAATAATATAATTATATTATTTTATTAAATTGTATTTATATTAATTATTAAAATAATAATCTGAATAATAGAACAAACCTTGGTGGAGGTCTGTGCTCTCCGAATGCCCTTCTATTTTTGTTTGTTACCATTGCTGAACATGTGTGCTTTCATTTCGTAAAACATCTTAAAGTTCAAAATAAAGGTAAATCTGACTATTTTGGTGTTTTGGTAAAATTATGTTTTGTAGCTTTGATAAATATTTCATTGTTTAGCAGTAAAAAATAAAGTAGCAAAGGTGCTGGTGCATGATATTAGTCAATACAATAATAATAATAATAATAATAATAATAATAAGTTATAATAAGTTATAATAATAATAATAATAATAATAATACATAATAATAAGGTGTAGCTTTAATGTGACATTCTAGACAGTTTTAATTGAATTGTGAATGATGTTGCAACTGTTTTCTTTCTTCATAGTTTAACTTGCTTTTATGAATCACTGAATGTGTGTGTGTGTGTACCATGTAGTGGTGTAATGTTATGAGATGTTTGTTGTGGCGTCTGCAACTTGTGTAATTGTATGCTGCTTTTCTTGGCCAGGTCCCTCTTGAAAAAGAGATTCTTAATCTCAATGAGGCTAACCCTGATAAATAAAGGTTAAATAAAAATAAAATAAAAATGTTGCTCTTGTATGTGAGGCATATGTTGCATCATGTCCTTCCTTTTCATCAAATAAAACAAATGAAACAATCTCTCACTGCTGTAGGTGATGTTGAACCCTCTGCCAGACATGGAATGATCTGCCTGGAACTCCAGCTGCAGAACGTTGCTGTTGGACGTCAGGTGGGAGGGAACCTCTGCACCCGAGAAGCGGCCCAGCATGGTGGCTCCCGCCTGGTCGCCGTCTCTGATGGTGAGGAAGTCGTAGGGCGGCTCCAGGTCAAAGTCGTTGAAGGCCAGGTGGATTCTGGACCCGGGCTCGGAGATGATCAACCAAACGCAGTTGAGGTTGTTCCCGTAGCCTTCAGGGTAGTCGGGAGATAACACCGTCCCCATGGGCGCCGTGAAGTTGGAGAAACATGGGACTGTGTGTGAGAGATAGAGAAGGAGAGAAAGAGATTAGATTTGACTAAAAAATATATAATATTCCCACTGAGGCAATTTGCTTTACAGCACCTCGCAGCTCTGGCGTGACAATCTACACCGTAGATTCTGCCATAACAAGATCAGATGCAAAGATCAGTATAGAACAGTGTCACTATCTCAGCAATCAGGAGACATCACCGTCTCCCATGGGTGCTGAGTAGTCGGAGAAACATGAGACTGTGAAGGCAGAGAGAGTTCAAGAGTTAGCGTACAAAAACTACAGAAATATAGCAGTACAGAACACTGCACAGCATCCCCATGGACACAGTTAGGTTGGAGAAACGGAAGACTCAAGATTTGTTGTTATGAATATGGGTTAGGTATATTCTGCAGGTGAAACTCAGAGGAGGGATTTAGACTACTATGACAAAAATAAGGAAGTATAATACGTTTTCCCTCTCTCTCGAGTATCTGTGCTCTTCTTTCACATCAAGCCAAACATACTGTAACAAGGGGACCATATGCCATCAACTTCCCATTTGAGATGAGGTGTACGCCTGTTTACAGACATACAATATGCCGTATGGCCATTTGAAAACGGTGTAATTAATCCTCCGATGATAACGTGGTGTCATTGTGAACTTTCCAGGGAGCATAAGTAATGGCTTGGTGTGCTGCTGGCACGTGGAAGAGAAAAGCACCACGCTTCAACTCACATATGCACATAGGGATATTAGCCGACCACTGATTGTTGTTCTGGCACGTTATCATCCTCTCCCCGATCAGCTCGAATCCAAACTGGCATTCGAAGCGCAGAACGTTCCCGTTTAAATAGCCACTGCCCTCCTGGTAGCCGTACAGCGGCGTGCCCGGGTCACCGCAACTCTCTTTGTCGATTTCTGTGGGGGAGTGGAGGGAGAAAAAGTAGAGGATTAAGTCCAGCCAAGTACTTTGAGGGAGTTTTATGTATTTTATATTTTACAGTATTTAAGGATTATCTAAAAAAAGGTGCGGGCAAAGAGTTTTGGGGGTGGTTCAGGACAGAGAGAGAGAGAGAGAGACAGGGAGAGAGAGAGAGAGAGAGGGATAGAGAGAGAGAGAGAGACAGGGAGAGAGGCAGAGAGAGGGAGACAGGGAGAGAGAGAGAGGGAGACAGGGAGCGAGAGAGAGAGAGAGAGAGACAGGGAGAGAGGGAGAGAGAGAGAGAGAGAGAGACAGGGAGAGAGAGAGAGAGACAGGGAGAGACAGAGAGAGAGATAGAGAGAGAGAGAGAGACAGTGAGAGACAGGGAGAGAGACAGAGACAGGGAGAGAGAGAGAGACAGGGAGAGAGAGAGAGAGAGAGAGAGAGAGACAGGGAGAGAGAGAGAGACAGGGAGAGAGAGAGAGAGAGACAGACAGGGAGAGAGAGAGAGAGAGAGAGAGAGAGAGAGAGACAGAGAGAGAGAGAGACAGAGAGAGAGAGAGAGAGAGAGAGAGAGAGAGAGAGAGAGAGAGAGAGAGAGAGACAGACAGACATACGAATGGGCAGAAAAAGAATGTCACGACTCACTGCCCGACTGACAGTCACAGGCAGAGTCACGGATTGAGACAGTGGAAAGATGGTATCACCATTAAAGGCCTAAAGGTAAAGATGGTATCACCATTAAAGGCCTAAAGGTATATAACTATAATAACTAAGGTGTATATATAAAGGTGTACCTTTACCTTTGTAGTTGATCTTGAAGCCGATGGAGCCCACACTCTCATCAGACTGGAGATGGAGCCACATCTGATGGGACATGCTGACAATCAGGTCTGGAACAAAGCTCCCCGTCAGCCTGCAGAAGATAGAAGAGCCACAGTAGAAAGTCAGCCTGCAGAAGATAGAAGAGCCACAGTAGAAAGTCAACCCTGCAAACACTCCCTCATCACATACAGTGGTGTTACCCTGAGATGTCTAACGTCACATCAAATATGAATCAGACACATCAACTGTGAATTTAACTGTCAAATAAGCAGGTGACATCCACCATGTAGAAAAGCCAAGGTCAAAACAACTAAATGCTATGTACTTTACATCAGTGATTCTCAGCCCTTTGCATATCAAGAACCCTTAAAGTCCCTGGAAACCAAAATCCACAAAAACCTTCTAACTATTAAATTTAGGATCTTATGTGAGTAATTGTGTGCCTCAGAAAGTAGTTGACATTAGTTTCAACCCTAACCCCAAAATCACCACTTCTCTACAAGGTCTGGATTTCCACTTCCTCATTGAAGAGAGCGGTGCACGCGGTGCTAAAATGCATGATCTTATCTTATAAGGTTTAATCGAATCACACACACGCACGCACGCGCGCACACACACTGACACACACACAGTAGCGCTGTGCACTCGCAGCGGCAGAGATCTCTTCCTCTCTGTCAGCGCCGAGCAACCAGCGAAAACACACACACGCACACACACTCCGTCTCTCGGAGGAGACCTGCTGCAGACGGGACACGCTCACACAGTCCGCGGGAGAAAAGACGGTCTAAAATCTAATTCATTCTCATGACTTTTGTCATGACTGTCAAACCTAAATTTGGCTGGTGGCTTATTAACATAGGTTCCTGTGATGTGATGAACTCAAAATGCTAAAGAATAAAAAAAATATTTCTGGTTTCCAGGGACTTTAATTTAGCACACATTAGGGCCACCATTTGTTTTGATTTGGTCTCTTGCACCACATTTACACCTGGTTTTTAAATGTGACCTGTATTGGGATACGTTATCTGGATAAGGAAAAACACATCTTAATGCAAGGTGTAAATGCATCATGATCAGGATTTGATCAGATCTGCCTGACCACACCTGGAGGTAGTCTGGCTCACATTGTGTTCAGATCTCTTTCACCGCATTTACACCTGGTTTTTAAATGCGACCTGTATCCGGATAACTGATCTGGATACTGGATACAGCATTTAAAGCGTTGATATACTAGGGGGTACGGTGGTGCAGTGGTAGAGCTGTCGCCTCACAGCTCGAAGGTCCTGGGTTCGATTCCCACCTGGGACGCTGTGAACACTGAAGGAATGCGTGCCCGTCCGCATGTCCTCGAGTGCCCACCGCCCGGGTGGGGTCATCAAAAGAGCCTTTCTGTGTGGAGTTTGCATGTTCTCCCCGTGCCTCCCGGGGGCTTCCTTCATATAGGAACCCCCTTCACCAAAACATGCAACATCCTGGTTGCTAATGTGGTTCCTCCTCTGGTCGTTCGGGGTGCCTGTTCGGAGGGAGGGGAACTGGTTGGAATAGCGTGATCCTCCCACGTGCTATGTCCTACCGGTGAAGCTTCCCCTGTCAGGTGAAAAGAAGCGGCTGGCTAACTGCCCATGTCTCGGAGGAAGCATGGAGCCAGTTTGGGCTCTCCCCAGATCGGCAGAGGGTGGAGCAACAACCAGGATAAATAAATTAAATTTGCACTAAAAGGGGGATAAAAATGGGATAAAAAAATCGGGGGAAGAAATAATAAAGCCTTGATATACTTCCGCATCAAACCGTGCCGCGGTCGGCGAGCCTGTCGGTGCAGCCTGGAAAATGTGACTTGACGCAGCTGACGCGAACAGCCCGAGTATAATATAATAGGAGAGAGTGAAAGCTATTACCAAGTATATGCACTACATTCTCTCCATGGGCTAACTTCTAGTCATTGAAATCCTAGTGAAATCACACAATTGACTCATTTTGCTGGGGACTCCTCCCCCTGCGACCCCTCGTCAAGCTGACGTTCGAGTGTATAGGTAAAAGAGATAAAAATGCAACTATGATCAAAACAGTCACTCTTCTTACATTCTCCAATTGTGTTATAATGGTGAAGTTGAACAATTCATCAATTTGCATGGGGACATTTGCATGGTGATCCTCTGGAACCCCCTTAACACATTGAGTGCCACAGCGCTTCAGTAAAATTGTCTGGAGCCTGTGCCAGATTCACTTCCATTCAGTTGAAAACAGCTATAGAATTTTTTCTATTAGGGCTATATTGACAGGGCTGGACTCTAATGAAACATTGGACACTCCTGCTTCTTCCAAAGAAGAAATTCTGTTTCTAGACAGTTCCATTATGAAATGACAGCCTCTGAAAGAAGAGCACTTTCAAGGGTTTTCTGCTGTCTTTTTTTACTTTTCAAGATAAAGTCACTTTTATGAATACTTTTTGCACTCTAATTTCAAGCACATTCACTGACTCTAGCTACTATTTTCTGATGTAGTGACATGGTGTAGTTCTGTGCAGCCTGCGTGCCCCACCCCCCTCTCCCCCCCTCCCCCCCTCTCCACCCCTGAGCTGCGGGCTCCTCCCCACACGCACACAGTCTGTTTTCTCAGCCTCCGTTTTTGCCCGGATCCCAGCGCAACAAGGAAATGCCAAACGGGACTGAAGGAAAAGGTTTGGCCGTTCGGCTTCGGGTGCTGCCTTTCTGGCAGGGAATCGTGTGGAGAAACTATATGCAGACAGATAGACAGAAGCAGAAGAGCTCAGTTGTGGGCGCGGATCGCAGCCAGCTGCAGACAGAGCAATCTATATGGCTCTGGCTGCAGCATGCATCGGTTTCGCTTTGATCACGGCTTTCTCCGCTTTCTCCTGCACAAAGTAAAGGATCTGAGGTGGGTGGCGCAGCTCCCGTGTAGATGTTTAAGGTGGCGCCGTGTGATCCCTTGAAGGGATTCATGCTCACTGGCTGGGTACGACCTTAAACAGCAGAATTATGGAATAATATGAATTATGATTTTAGGACATCCACAGACATCCTTGGCACTCCTCGTTACTTTTTTTTAGGACGTCCACAGACGTCCTTGGCACTCAATGTGTTAAAGTCGAGCTGAACCCAAGAATGACTTTTCTTTTCTTTTAGTTCAAATACCTGGGTATGCAGTGCACCTATTTAATAATGTATGCAAAACAAATCACAAAATGTAATTTCTTTAGTTTTTCACACTTTTTCACATCAAAAGTTAGTTTTCAAGATTTCATTGATAACAGTAATTTACAGTTTGCTGACGTCACCCAGTACTATCAAATTTCTACCCCATTTCAACCAATCATATCACGACATGCAGCTGTCAATCAAATCTTCATTTCGCCTGTCATCTGGCAGAATTCCTATCCCATAAACTAACTACTAACTTGGCCAATTGTTAGAAACATGGATAAAAAACAAAAACTATAATCTCTAAGAATGCAAAGAAATGTAACTGGCTCATTAAAACACGCATTCCATCGTATCGTATCATTATAGCAGCGATAATGGCGCACGCATCCGAGAGCTTGGTTGTCAGGGGTCGCACTTCGGAGATTCCAGGCCGACGTGCTGCACTCTCCGCTCGGCAACACGAAGGCAGCTGGCTGCCTGTGGGTCGCTGAGCTCCACTCAGCCACTAACCTCCCGTCAAAAGGCTCTTCCCGAGGGGAGCGCCACAACACACTGAATCCCACTCGATTTGGAGGCGGAACACGCCAGGATTGGCCAGAGCCCAATCCAGTCCCCAGAATTGTCAAATAAAATCATCGACATGATACTATGACCCGCCTCTCAACCTGTCATCTTAGACAAACTATGTTTTCAGTCTGAAACGGACTCATATGCACGTGACGAACGGGTTCAGTTCGACTTTAAGGACCGCTGGTGGTCCGCGGACCGCACGTCAAGTACCACCGCTTTAAATGTGCACAAGTAGTACACTTGTTTCTACAAAGAACGCATTAATTTCAATGATGCAGTCACTGAATTCATTCGGGGTACTTTGCATTGAGTTCTGTCACAGCTCAGAATACATGAGACAAGCTGTAGACACAATGTGTATCCAATCAGCACCAAATAGCACGCGTGCCGTGCAGTACTTACACTTGTATGATTGTTTTAGAGTCGCCTACTTCCCCTCCGTCTCCGATGGTTAGTGAATCGTAGCCGATCTCCAAGTCAAATTCCTCAAAGTTGATCTGGATCACCTGTTGTGAAAGATAGGCTGCTGTTAGAGTCCATCCTTTAATCAGGTTTTGTTTGCACTGAGTTATGCAGACAGTGCTAATAAGACGTAATAAAACCTAGGCACGTTCCCGCCAAAGCAATTATATCCCAGTCTGTTAATGTACCGTGCAGATGCTTTGCATATATTTGTTGACACGGTAAATAATTTGTTTCTAAGGAATAAAGCAATGAATAAATTCAATATTAAAAAAATGATGTTGCCTGACATCCAGTCAACTAACCGCCTCCCAAACCACCAAAAACATGTCATTAAAAATGGTATAAAGCTAAACGCACTCAGATGAGTAGCAATTCCAAATGATTCTCAAGTTCTATTATTGAATCATCCAGCATTTAGTTTACGTGAAATTCATAACATACAAAACAGCTGCTCATTTCCATAAGCTGCCCTTAGAGAGAGTGTTTTGGCAGCAGCTTCACTGTGAGGGAGGCTATGTACTAGCCTGTGTCATGTAATACCTTATACATGTACATATTTCAATGATATATTACACAACATTCTATTACTTTTCTTTTATGAATTATGCAGAAAGTATTCCTGAATCTCAAATCATGAATGCCACGAGAGAAAACGGGAACCAAACATAAAAGACAAATCCACTCATACGCCACATCTCTTTCCACTGCTCACAGAGATAGGCGGATACTCTACGGATACTGTTGGAGAAAAATATAAGTTCCATTGGCATTTCCTAATCAAATAAGCGAATAGTTGCATACGCATAATTGTTGATGCTATGAGTTAACATGACATGACATCTCACACATATAGATTCACCCCAGTGGCATTGAGGACTTCTCCTTTTGCTGAAACCTTGGACAGTGCATCATGTACCATAACAATTGATAACAGTCTCCCTGTCAGACTGGAGCAGAGCACACACATTTATCCCCCCCTCCTCTCTCTGTTTCTCTCTGTCCTGCCTTACAGTATAAAGCATATGTCAATCTGTCAGTCATGGCTGAATATTGGGACTCTGTATGACATTTCAGATGTATACATTGAGATTCAGTCTCTTCTATAACACAGTGTATAGGAGAATGTATGGTATTAAATATACTTTTATAAGTCATCTTTCTGGCTCCTGGTTTCAAGTTCATTTGGTTTATATAAGCTGTTATAGTTATCATAGCGGATGAGGAGTGGTAATTCCATTCTCTAACAGATACTGTAGACCCTGTCCCATTACCCCGTCCCGTACACCCCGTCCCATATACAGTACCCCCGCAACCGACGCGCAAAACAAACATTCTTTGGAGAGGAAAGTGAATCGCTGCACATCACCTTAGAGCACAAATCACACATTGAGAATCAGTCATGGTGAGATGCAATTTTAAAGCCCTAAATAATTAATTGCCTGTGCATATATCCCCTTTATATAGCTCTGTCAGCTGTGTTTATATAGCTCTGTCAGCTGTCACCTTTATATAGCTCTGTCAGCTGTCACCTTTATATAGCTCTGTCAGCTGTCACCTTTATATAGCTCTGTCAGCTGTGTTTATATAGCTCTGTCAGCTGTGTTTATATAGCTCTGTCAGCTGTGTTTATATAGCTCTGTCAGCTGTCACCTTTATATAGCTCTGTCAGCTGTCACCTTTATATAGCTCTGTCAGCTGTCACCTTTATATAGCTCTGTCAGCTGTCACCTTTATATAGCTCTGTCAGCTGTCACCTTTATATAGCTCTGTCAGCTGTCACCTTTATATAGCTCTGTCAGCTGTCACCTTTATATAGCTCTGTCAGCTGTCACCTTTATATAGCTCTGTCAGCTGTCACCTTTATATAGCTCTGTCAGCTGTCACCGGCCTATTCACGAATGTACATAACATCACAAACAATGTAATTCAGTGATTACTGGCAACAGCTTACGCTCATTTCAATGATGTCACATTGAGGGTGTCTGGGTAGTGCAGCAGTAGATTCCCTGCCTACCAACACGATGGCAGGTTTGCGCCCCCCGTGTTACGTCCGGCTTGGTCGGGCGTCCACACAGGCACGATTGGCTGTGTCTGTGGGTGGGAAGCCGGATTAAAGCTATGCGTTTCCTGGTCGCTGCACTAGCGCCTCCTCTTGTCGGTCGGGGCGGAAAGGAACTGGTGGGGAATAGCGTGATCCTCCCACGTGCTATGTGCTGCCGGTGAAGCTCCCCGCTGTCAGGTGAAAAGAAGCGGCTGGCAATTGCACATGTGTTGGAGGAAGCATGGTGGTAGTCTCCAACATATACTAAGGATGTAGTGGCATGTGTGTCACATATGCTGAGGATGTTGTACTGACATGTGTGTCACATAATGCTGATGAGTGGCACATGATGGCTGCTCCCTGCTCAGCTTGGGCATCCGTTCCTCCAGCATGCATGTGGAGGTTAAAGGGACACTCCACCGATTTTCAATGCTGATTTATTTTGCACAGAATCTCACACATATCCGAAAAGTGTCAACCGTTTTGCAGACAATCATTTAGTTTGACAGTTGTTGAGAGTTGCTTTGAGTAAAGTTGTGGACCAATGCTGTCATTCATGCAGAAATTCCATCACTGGTCCACAACTTTACTCAAATCAATTCTCAATAACTGTCAAACTAAATGATTGTCTGCAAAACGGTTTACACTTTTCGGATATGTGTGAGATTATGTGCAAAATAAATCAACATTGAAAATTGGTGGCGTGTTCCTTTAATGTGTGCATAACTACCTCATTACAATGCACGTGTGAGAATAATTGTCATAATAACACTAATGGACAAAAATTGGGTGCCAAGTCGGTGTCTTGTTTGCAGAGTAGAGGGCATCGCAGTGCTCGACTACAGTATGGCACCTGCCAGTCCTAGTGAGTTCTGAATGAGCGTTTGTTCGTTGTTTATTATTAGCAGGATTGCAGGATGAGTTGATAGTAGAGTGAATATGATTCAGCCAGATGGGATGAGGCAGAGTACTAATGACTATTAGCAGAACAACTTTGACCTTTGACCCCGTCACTTTGGGGAATAGCTGATCACATTCAATCATTATTTCTCTCAATTTGTTGTTGTCCCAGATGAATGGAGGACCGCTCACAAATGCCAACAACAGTAATCAGACTGGCAGCGTAACCCTAACCCTAACCACAACTGAAATACAATCCAGTGCACGACGCATAGGGAGTAATAAGCAATGTTAAAGGGATAGTTCACACTTTTTTAATGTCCAGCCCTATTTGCCTCTTAGCAATGATGATGTTGATCGGTAGAGTTCTTTCTCAGCTGTTACTCATAGTAGCTCTGGTAAGCTGGGCAAAATCGAATGCAAGGTCAATGGGGTCACGCTCCTGTATGAACCAGCTGACTGAAGCTCACTGAAATGTACTTTGTCTGCACTGTGGATGAAATATGAGTGAGCCAAAGTCAGCTTCAAACCCCTCAAACCCCAACTCTCTATCACCTTCTTATATCCTTAGCTACGACCCCCACACCACACACACGCAAATCCTCCCGTCACCCACATTCCCCTCGCTGCTCTACCTACCCACCACTCGAATCCTGACTCTCTACCACCTTCTTATCCCTACCTAGGGGCCCTATTCACTAAACATCCATGACTGACTGACTGACTGTGTGTGTGTGTGTGTGTGTGTGTGTGTGTGTGTGTGTGAGAGAGAGAGAGAATGACTGACTGACTGACTGACTGACTGACTGACTGACTGACTGAGTGTGTGAGTGTGTGTGTGTGTGTGTGTGTGTGTGTGTGTGTGTGTGTGTGTGTGTGTGTGTGTGTGTGTGTGTGTGTGTGTGAGAGAGAGAGAGTGTGACTGAGTGAGTGAGTGAGTGTGTGTGTGTGTGTGTGTGTGTGAGAGAGAGAGAGAGAGTGTGACTGAGTGAGTGAGTGAGTGTCCTGACTTTGTCATCCTCTGACCCCGGCGGGGCAAGCGGCGTGGGAAAAAGAGCTAAACCTACATTTGCTAAGCAGCTCCTGACAACAGATTAGTTGTGCACTAGTTAGTTGTTAGTTTTGTCAGATACAGCAACAATAGAGGAACCCTATGATGGCTGTAGCTGTGTATTTGGCTACATATCTTGTTGATTGTGCCTCCTGCGGGCTAACTGGCCCCTGGGCTAAGTGGCCAATTGAGATGCCTGAAGATGAGATAAACGAGGCTCTGTGTGTGGGGATCCAAAATGGGACACAGAGCTGTTTCTGGTGGGTTCCCACATGACAACAGTTAGCAATGTGTTTTCATTAGACTGGTCCCAGAGTGAGACTATACTAAGTAAGTCATATTATGTGATCATATGTAATATGTGTCCCAGGCTGTTAAGAGCTGAAGAAACCCCCCTGGCTCTGTTACCTTGTTGGGATCGCTGGCAGTGATGATCCAGACGCACTGGGAGTTACTCTCGTACTGGATGGGGAAGTTGGGGGACGTGAAAGTCCCTGATGGGCCCTGGAGATTGGACCCGCAGGTTTTCACTGCAACAGGGGAAAAGAGAAGCGTGCATAAATAGCAGATATAAACCAATGTTTCCATTATGCACACTAATGTGCATTTTATCAACTTAACTGCGGCAGTTAAAAGAGACACTGAAAATATATATCTGATCTGTTTTTCTTTGCATTCACTAAAGTGTGTGTATAAATCATCCACAGATTTTTACACTACCACGGGTAGTAAACGACGATCAGTAAAGAACAGGAGCAAATGCTACAGTGGAAAGACATAGCTAGTAGGGCTGTGCAATAAAATCAATACAGCAATATATCATAATATTTTTTTCCGCAATACTGTATAGATATTTCAGAAAAATATCGTGATATATCGCCATATAAATGTTTTGCACAGCCGTGTGTTCAGTGACACAACAAGAATACTTTTTATTTCAGTGCATTCAGTAACACACTCAACACTCGTCGTTTTGACTCCATTTTTCCACTGTTATCAATATAAAGTGATGTACATATTGTTACACTACCTGGGTGGTACACAGCGAGTCGTATTTTCAGCTAAATTTTTTAATTTTCAGTAAATTATGTAGAGTATTGCAATATATCTCAATATGTATTGTATCGCAATGTATCGTCATGCGTATTGTATTGTGAGGTCCTTGCCAATACCCAGCCCTAATAGGGGACTGTTAAATTCACAATATTAGAGACTGATGGAAAACGTGCTGTTCAGAAGGCAAAGTAATACTCCTGCACCATATTATAACAGAAAGGAAATGTAATAATGTATTGTGTGCCCGAATAGAGAGAAGGTATATTAGTGGCGTTTCCATTCATTGATTTTTTAAAGTTTTTTTTATTTTACATTTTAACATTTTACAGAACAACACACGAAGAAAGAAAACAAAAACAGGCTCAGACACAGAGGGGGAAAAAAGACTAGAACGACCGCAACGCGGACTTATGCCTCCACCATTAGTTCATCCTTGAGTCCAAATCGCCATTTGAGGAAAATTGGAAGAAATTCCATCAAGGCGCTCTTGTGATGTTGCGTTACAGAGCTTGGAAATTGGGTGTGTGTGGTCACAGTGACCTTGAACTTTGACCACCAACATTTAATCAGTTCATCCTTGAGTCCAAGTGGACGCTTGAGGCAAATTCGAAGAAATTCCATCAATACATTCCTGAGATATCGCGTTAACAAGCTTTAAAATGGCATTCGAGAGGTCACAGTGACCTTGACCTTTGATAACCAAAATGGAATCAGTTCATCCTTGCGTCCAAGTGGATGTTTGAGCCAAATCAGAAGAAATTCTATCAAGCTGTTCTTGAGATATTGCGTTAACCAACTTGGGAATGGCGTTCGTGAGGTCACAGTGACCTTGACCTTTGATCACCAAAATGTAATCCATTCATCCTTGCGCCCAAGTCGACGTTTGAGCCAAATTGGCAGAAATTCCATCAAGCCGTTCTTGAGATATCGCTTTAACGATCTTGGGAATGGCATTCGTGAGGTCACAGTGACCTTGACCTTTGAGCACGAAAATCTAATCAGTTCATCCTTGAGTCTAAGTCGATGTTTGAGACAAGTTTGATTAAATTCCGTCAAGGCATTCCTGAGATATCGCGTTTAACAAGCTTGAAAATGGCGTTCGAGAGGTCACAGTGACCTTGACCTTTGACCTTTGACCACCAAAATCTAATCAGATCATCCTTGAGTCTAAGTCGATGTTTGAGGCAAATTTGATGAAATTCCGTCAAGGCATTGGTGAGATATCGTGTTAACAAGCTGGAAAATGGCGTTTGAGAGGTCACAGTGACCTTTCACCTTTAACCACCAGAATCTAATCAGTTCATCCTTGAGTCTAAGTCGATGTTTGAGGCAAATTTGATGAAATTCCGTCAAGGCGTTCCTCAGATATTGCGTTAACAAACATCGTACGGACGGACAACCCGGATCCATAATGCCTCCGGCCTGGCTATTGCCGGCGGAGGCATAAAAAGGGAAAAAAACCTATATATATATATATATATATATATATATATATATATATATATATATACTAAGGGCATTCAGTGTTACAATATAGTGCTACCAGCCACATACAGTGCTTATATGCTTGATTTGATTTGATTTGATTTTATTAGACGTCAATCATGGAAAAAACAAGTTACAACAAGTTTATCAGAGCGTCAGGGATACAGACACATGAAAGTCTTTCGACTTATTTCCACTGTGGTCCCTGGACTGGGACAAACAACATAGTAACAAATACATACAATACACCAATTAACACCAATAAATAAAATAAATAAAGCATCCTAAGCTACACTACCTACAGCATAAACACACCAAGAGTTAATACTAAAAAAAGGTGACGATTCTATTCTGAAACATTATCTAAAAGCCATGCTTTGACCTTTATCTTAAAAATGAGATGGCTGGAGATGCTTTTTATAGCTAGGGGTAGAGAGTTCCAATTAACTGCTCCCCCAAACTTAAAAGAGCGTTTACCCATTTCGGTGGTGAACGTGGGCACGGTCAGGTCTGCAATACTGGCTCTGGTGAGGTGTGTGTGGGCTTCACTACGTTTCTGGAAGAGCACCTGGTTCAGCTGTAGTTGAACTGACCTGGCTGCCATAGGGAGCCAACCCAACTGCCGGAAATGCAGCTTACCAACATGGTCCATCGCAGACAGCCCCAAGACAAGCCTGACTAGCCTATTCTGAGAAACCTGCAGCTTCTTTTTTAGGGCTATGGTTAGGCCACCGTACCATGAGCCAATCGCATAATCAAAACAACATAAGACCAGTGAATTTGCTAGTAGGTGAAGACTATCCGGGTCCAGAAACTGCGCTTTTCTGGCCAAGAACTTGGTTCTGCCATTCACCTTGCTTATCGTCTTAAGAGCCATGGATTCGCCGCCCAGACTGCGATCTAGCAGACAGCCAAGGTAGCTGACTGAGGGTTTAGCAGTAAAGGTCTGGCCCCCAAGAGAAATACTGGGTGAGCCAAGTTTGTGTAATCTGGGCTGGGAACCAAACAAGATATATTCAGTTTTGGCCGTATGAAGGGATAGCTTGTTATCAGAGAGCCAGGTCTTAACGTTGTTGAATTCTCTGATGAGAGTGGCATTCAACTTGACCACATCCTCATCTGAGGCTAGGATGGCTGAATCATCTGCGTACAAGAACAGATTTACAGAACAAGCAGCTTGGAGGTCGTTTATAAAGATTAAAAACAACAGAGGGCCTAAGACACTTCCTTGCGGGACGCCGCAAGTCACAGGCAAAGCCTTTGAGAGATGGCCTTGAAAGTCTGTAATTTGGTCCCTATCTGACAGATAGGACCTAAACCAGTTTAAGCTAGAGGGGCTTAGGCCTAAGGCTGAAAGTTTATTAAAGAGTAGGCCGTGATGAACTGTGTCGAATGCCTTTTGAAGGTCAATTAGGATCATTCCACTAAGTTTGCCAACTTCCATTTCAGATCTGATGAAATCAGTCAGGTATAGAAGACATGAGTCAGTTGAGTGGGACTTCCTGAAGCCCGACTGGAAAGTATACAGTAGTTTGGAGTCACTGATGTACCCATAAAGTTGTTCATGGATTACTTTCTCTAGTACCTTGGAAGTGACACTAAGTATGGAGATGGGTCTGTAGTTTCCTGGGTCAGATCTGTTACCCTTCTTAAAAAGAGGGATTGTCTTAGCATGTTTCATATCTAAGGGAACAGTACCTTGCTCAAGCGACAGATTGACTATGTGTGTGACACATGGTGCAATCAGTTCGGCTGCATCTTTTAAAAACCTTGCCGATATGTTGTCAAGCCCAGTGGCCTTGTTGGTGTCAAGGCTCTTTAAGATTTTAGTTATGTTGTCAACTGAAACTGGCTTGAAGGAAAAGCTGCTTGGACTAACACCGAGGCGGTCGTAGAAAGCTTGAAGTACATTCTGCCCATAGGTGACAGGGACTACAGGCAGACATGCAACAAGTTTCTTGGCTATAGAGGTAAAAAAGGAATTAAAATGATTTGCAATCAGGTTTTTGTTGTACACCCTATTACCATCAATATCTAAGGAGATACAAGGACTCTGAGCTTTAACTTTGGTGGTGCAGCCCAGATTAGACAAGGTTTTCCATAAGGATTTGGAGTTGTCCTTGTTTTCCCTGATTTGTTCAGAGAAATAACTGGACTTGGCCTTCTTCACTTTGCGCTGAACCTGGTTTCTGAGCCTTCTAAAGTGAAGGAGGTCAGCTCGGTTACCTGACCGCTTGAAACGTGACAGGGCTTTGTCCCTGGCGCTGATAGCTTCATGAATTGCTTGTGTGAACCATACATTAGATCTCTGCTTGATTCTGATAGTTCTGAGTTCTGATAGTTCTGAAAGAAAAAGCCCTTTGAAACTGCCCCATGCCTGATTGATGTCATCAGAATTAAGAACTGGGGACCAGTCTAGCTTTTGTACAGCTTCGCAAAGTTGAGCCACAGAGTAGCGCTTAAAGGATCTGGCAGTGATAGATTTGTGAGAGTTGAATATTACTCGTTGAGCTCTCCTGGAGCAGTAGGTAAGAAAGTGATCACTAATGCCGTATGTCAAAACACCACTTTGAGAAATAAAGTCAGTGTCTGAAACTAGAATTAAATCAATGGTGCTGGAAGAAGAGTCATCAATTCGTGTGGGTTCATTTATCATTTGAGTAAGTCCGAAGGCCCTGCTAAACCTGTCTAGCCCATTGAAAGTGGCACAGGATTTATTTGTGACATCTGTGTTGAAATCACCAACATATATGCATTCTCTGCTCAGCAAATTAGGACACTTTGACAAGACATCATCAAAAAGGTCATAAAAGGAATATTGCTGTGGAGGACGATAGCATACACCCAGGAGTATGGGCTTTGTTTTGGGGAGACAGATGTCAATCATTAGAATTTCTGCCAGATTAGTCTTCTAGAAGATGCTGTGCGTGGAGCCCCACGCAAAGGGTCCGCGAGTCACCCGTCACCCCTGACCTCGTCAAGATATAGGCCAGAAACGGGTCCCAGACGACTGAGAACTTTTTGAGAGAGTTGGTCCTCGGGAACCTGAGTCTCTCCATCTGTATAACAGAGACCCTGTCCGTTAACCACAACTGAAATGAAGGTGAAGAGGGAGACTTCCATTCCTTCAGAATTAGTCTTTCGGGGACAGTTGTCCCCTGTGTCAGAGACTGTTGCACAGCTGCAGGGAAGTTCAGAGAGGTCTCCGAGCAGCCAAAGATGGCGAGTTCTGCCTCCGGCTGCAGGGTTATTTTGTAGGCCTTAGAGTACGAGTCAAATATCCTGGCCCAGAATCCCGCTAGTGAAGGACAGAACCAAAAGGCATGAGATAACGTGCCCTCTGACACCTGACACCTATCGCACAGTGTTCAGAAGGGTAGATCTTATGCAACTTATGCTTAGAATACGATGAACGACTTTAAATTGGATCAGCTGGTGTCTACTATTAACTGAGCAGAGTTGTATCATAGACAGACTCCTATCCCATATAATGTCAGACAACTCAATACCAAGTTCCCCCTGCATGCTTCTCTAATCCTCTCAGTAGAGGCCATGGTGCAGCTATCAAACAGATGTACAAATCTGGAAATGAGATGCTTGGAGTGAGGAGGGCTCAGCAAAAACATAAAAAAGCATGCTCATCTGGAAGCACTACAAAGTCATGAATCCTGGATCAAACATAATTTCTGACTTGCAGGTATCTAAACCAGTGTGTGGTGTTTCCATTCATCACCAGTGTTGGGCAAGTTACTTTCAAAATGTAATATACTACATATTACTAATTACTTTAATTTTAAAGTAATAAGATACTTTACAATATTACTGTCTGTGTAGAGTAACTCGTTACTTATTACACTACTTTTTTGGATTATTTTGACCAAAACAACAGCAGCAGCAGAATGACATGGCCGCCCCGGAACCATCCTGAAAAATAATTTCAACCGCCTTGAAGTCAGTGTATACAATCCAAAATTCTAAATGTTATTGTTTTCCTTTGTTATTGTCATCTATAGTGGTTATTTGCATAAAAACACACAGTTTGATTAGGAAATTATTGTCCTTTTTAAATAAGTGCTTTGATTAAGAAAAAATGTAACTCAATTTGTAACTTGAGTTACTTGACAAAGTAACTGGTATAATATTACTGAAATCCTATAAGTAATAAGTTATATTACTGAGTTACTGCTAAAAGTAATATATTACATGTAATATGTTACTTTTGTAATGAGTTACCCCAACACTGTTCATCACATCCTAAAAGCTGCTCTGGCTCTTATGAAACGTAACAAAACAGGCAGGGCATTTATGAAATGAGAAGTAGAGTGCTGCAGCACACACAGGCGTTCATACATAATGAACAGAACTGAACCTTCCTCTATCTGCACAGAGCGCATATCCAGAGGCACTGCCTTCATCAAGCAGCTTTATTAGCTCTTCAGAAGCCCCGCCTCTCTCTCTCTCTCTCTCTCTCTCTCTCTCTCTCTCTCTCTCTCTCTCTCTCTCTGTCTGTCGCTCGCTCACCCTTGCACACAGGCCGGTGGTCGCTCCAAGCAGCAAAGACCTCGGCTACTCGCTGGCAGGTAATGGTTTTGGAACCCTGCAGCACATGGTCTTCATCACAGGTGAATTGAGCAGTGGCTCCAATGCTGAAAAGAGAAACATAATTAAAATGTGAAAAGCAATCAATAAAAAAAAAACGACACGTGAGGCACTTCACATCCATTATTACATCAATGACAATGAATCCAATGAATGAATGAAAGAAATGCATTCATTATCAAAACAATACAGTTGTCCTTCCTATAAAAATGAATTGTCTTCATAAGTGTCAAATAAGTGCTATGATCATTTGAATGAGGTGAATAACAAAATTGAAGGTGCTACAAATGTGAATAAGACATTTCTCATTTCAGAGTGACTTTAATGCAATAAGCACCCTTTTTACATCAGCTGAGAAATGTGTTATATATATAATATAATGCCAAATTACACTGTATTGCAAAACAGAACTAGTAGTGGCGCGTGAGAGTGATCTCTCACATGAACATGAAAAAAACAACAGGAACTCCCAATCTAATCTCTAATCTAGCAGATTGAGAATGGAGGTAATTGTGGCAGCTAACTAAATCTAACTGCCTCCTTCCCAGAGCTTTAGCCAGTTCTCAATCAAAAGTTGGAAGACAAACCCTGGGGCTCTGCTTTCTCTGAATAGCAATCAGCTTGGATAAAATGCTATCTCTCACCACACTGAGGACTAGCTTGGATAAAATGCTATCTCTCGCCACACTGAGGACTAGCTTGGATAAAATGCTATCCCTCGCCACACTGAGGACTAACTTGGATAAAATGCTATCTCTTACCACACTGAGGACTAGCTTGGATAAAATGCTATCTCTCACCACACTGAGGACTAGCTTGGATAAAATGCTATCTCTCACCACACTGAGGACTAGCTTGGATAAAATGCTATCTCTCACCACACTGAGGACTAACTTGGATAAAATGCTATATCTCGCCACACTGAGGACTAGCTTGGATAAAATGCTATCTCTCACCACACTGAGGACTAGCTTGGATAAAATGCTATCTCTCGCCACACTGAGGACTAGCTTGGATAAAATGCTATCTCTCACCACACTGAGGACTAACTTGGATAAAATGCTATCTCTCGCCACACTGAGGACTAACTTGGATAAAATGCTATCTCTCACCACACTGAGGACTAGCTTGGATAAAATGCTATCTCTCACCACATTGAGGACTAACTTGGATAAAAACGTCCCCCCATTTTCTCCCAAATTGTACTTGTGATTGTTCCCCCTGTTGCCCCGGTCGCTGCTTCACCCTCTGCTGATCTGGGGAGAGCCGTAGACTAGCCTCCGACACATGCGCAGTTGTCAGCCGCTTCTTTTCACCTGTCAGCGTGGAGCTTCACCGGCAGGATGTAGCATGTGGGAGGATCACGCTATTCCCACCAGTTCCCTTCCGCCCTGACCAGGCACCCGACCGACCAGAGGAGGCGCTAGTGCAGCGACCAGGACACAGACCCTCAATCCGGCTTCCCACCCGCAGACACAGCCAATCGTGCCTGAATGGGCGCCCGACCAAGCCGGAGGTGACACAGGGGCGCGAACCTGTGACCCTCGTGTTGGTAGGCAGCTTGGAGCTGGGTTGATATTTCTATGGATGTTCCTCTTAGCCAGTGTCTCTGGATTCATGCATCAAATTGGTCGTGTTTCTGCCGCAGTCCCACGTGATGAAAATAAAAGTGCTGTATACGTTATTACGCTTGGGTTGCAAGGTGACACTGAATTTATGAATATCTAACTTTTTGGTGTTGAGCTGAAAAGTTTTAACAGCCCCTGCATACAGTATTATAATCGTATTTGTAGCACCTGTCTTAACAAAATATGTAGTGCACGTGTTGTGTGACAGTTTTCAAAACTATCAGCTGCACAAGGTCACTTTCGTAGCATTCTCTAAATTGCATCAGACAAAAAAAAGTATTCAAAATATGAAAATATGCGACATGTCAAAGAAGGTTGACTAAAACAGAACATTTATCTCCTCCTTTCCTGAAAGGGCTGATATGGTATGTGATATGAATATTACATTTTGTTGAATGTGTCTGGTGCACGACAAACTAGATTGTCTAAATTACTGAATATTTTATTGTGAGCATGCATACCGTCATAAGCTACTGTCATAAGCTACTCTCAAAAGCGCTCCTTTTACTTTACACGTGCCACGCTTGTCAAGTGGAACGTGTAAAGTTTTAAATATGCTGTGTGATGATGTGACAGCTGGATGGAAAACGGCCCAACTCTCCCCTATAGAGACAGTCAACATGTCTGGGAACGCCCATACAGGCTCTAGGAACGCCCACAATAGACGCTGGGTTAGCTGGCTCAGCCTGGCTGGGGGCGTGGTCAGGGTGGGGTAAAAAACCCTGTTCTATCCATTCAGCAAAGTTAGAATTTAGCTGATAGCCCAGCCCAGGCAGACACGATCGGGGATTTAACCACCGCAGTAAACGCACATCTGAGCAGACGTCTTGTGTTCTGCTCTAGAACCCCCAAACCTGTAGTTTAGAGCCGCAGCACCGTCTTTTGGTGAGTCAGCCCATGAGATATATGGGCGGTTTTACCCCACTCGCTCGCCAGCCGTTTAACATTTTGTGGGCGTTCCCACTGTCTCTATGGCTCGGCGTTTCAAAATCTCAGCTCCTTCACTTCGGTTCTGGTTCTGGGCGCACTTTGACTCACCTGAAGTCGGAGCCACTCCGTTTGCCGTTCTCCGGCTCCCCTGGGTCTGGGCAGTAATTAGACAACTGTTTGATGCCGCCTTCATTCACTGAGTGAGACAAGACAATGAGAGAGACACAATCACCTGCACTGCCAAAGCTCCATGCTTCCATCCAGACGCAGCCAATGTAGACAATGAGTTGAATTATAGCAGATCAAATATGTCCTGTTTGAATCTTGCACAGTGAACGTCTGGTAACAAAATGTTGTCAGTAGTTAGAGAAACTGACCCCGCCTCTCAGTGCCAGATGACTTTCACTACCAATTATTTGCCGTTGCGTTTGCGATGACACACTGTTACTGTTGAGCGCTACGCTATCAAAGGGAATGTTAAGGGTAAACGCAACCGTACGCGAGCTCGAACAAAATGAGGGGAATCTATCTGAGCCCAACAGGGACCAAGAGGCTTAAGTAACCTTCAACAACATCACAGGCACTACAGTGATCACTCAGTGGGACTCTCCATACATACTAATGGTTGAAGTAGCCTCGATAAAGCTTTGTGGAGAGGATGAAATATATAGCCTTTGCTACTGTGGGAAAGTAGAGAAGTGGCTTGGAAATAGGATAAAAGTTCACTGTGTGTGTGTGTGTGTGTGTGTGTGTGTGTGTGTGTGTGTGTGTGTGTGTGTGTGTGTGTGTGTGTGTGTGTGTGTGTGTGTGTGTGCGCGTGTGTGCAAGCAGACATTAAACAAGCTCTTGCAGTATATTGTGGGAATCACATAAAGCATGCATCGGAAATGAAATTCATGAAATATGTAAAATCGTAACTTGGCAATAAGATATCACACACTTTGGTTTTTAACGCGAGAAGCTCTAGAGGCGTTCGTTCTGCTTTCACTTACGAACTTCATTAGCTTTGAAGTTAATTGTGGCGAGTTATAACATTGCTATGGGTTCAATTATGCGCCATGGATGCACAAGGCATACAGTACTATGCACCATCGACTCCTCTTTTTAAATGATACATTAATTGTCTTGTAGAAAAGATTATAGCCGCCTACATTATTCATGTCACCATGCAATGGCAAGAATATGAAACATAAGGTAATAAAGATTACAACCTGTTATCGCTAAAGTGTTGAGCACATTGTGGAGTTAAAGGAAATTAAAGGTTGTGAATAGCTTATGTTAATGACAGAGCTCAGCAAGCTATTAGAATGTATTCACTCACTTCAGTGTGAAGTGCACACAACTCATCTGCCACTCAGCCTTGACTACTGCTGTGTGTGTATGAACTCCAGTCAATCTGATGTATTGCTTAGGTAGGATAGAACCAAAGAGGGACTTTTGATGGCTGCAACAGATCAAATTTGGGAGTTTTGCTGCAATGTAGGCTACAGTCTATGACTAGGTCTGATATAGCTGAGCACATTTTTTGAAATTTTCCTTATTTTTTTAAAATTCCTCCCATTTTCTCCCCAATTGTACTTTCCCCCTGCTGTCCTGGTCCTTGCCCTGACGATCCGGAGAGAGCTGTAGACTAGTACATGTTTCCTCTGATACACGTGCAGTCGCCAGCCGCTTCTTTTCACCTGACAGCGAGGAGTTTCAGCGGCAGGACGTAACGTGTGGGAGGATCACGCTACTCCCTCCAGTCCCCCGTCCCCCCCGAACTGACCAGAGGAGGCACTACCAAGACACCCTAGGTCTGATCTAGCTGAGCACATTTCTGTCAGTCAGTCAGTCAGACAACAGGACAATCAGACAGTCAGTCAGACAACAGGACAGTCAGACAGTCAGTCAGACAACAGGACAGTCAGTCAGTCAGACAACAGGACAGTCAGTCAGTCAGACAGACAACAGGACAGTCAGTCAGTCAGTCAGTCAGTCAGTCAGTCAGACAGACAACAGGACAGTCAGTCAGTCAGTCAGTCAGTCAGACAGACAGACAACAGGACAGTCAGTCAGTCAGACGACAGTCAGTCAGTCAGACAACAGGACAGTCAGTCAGTCAGACAGGACAGTCAGTCAGTCAGTCAGACAACAGGACAGTCAGTCAGTCAGTCAGACAACAGGACAGTCAGTCAGTCAGACGACAGGACAGTCAGTCAGTCAGACAACAGCACAGTCAGTCAGACAGTCAGTCAGACAACAGGACAGTCAGTCAGTCAGTCAGTCAGTCAGACAACAGGACATTCAGTCAGTCAGACAACAGGACAGTCAGTCAGTCAGACAACAGGACAGTCAGTCAGTCAGACGACAGGACAGTCAGTCAGTCAGTCAGACAACAGGACAGTCAGTCAGTCAGTCAGTCAGACAGACAGACAACAGGACAGTCAGTCAGTCAGACGACAGGACTGTCAGTCAGTCAGTCAGTCAGTCAGTCAGACAGACAGACAACAGGACAGTCAGTCAGTCAGACAACAGGACTGTCAGTCAGTCAGTCAGTCAGTGAGTCAGTCAGACAGACAGACAGACAACAGGACAGTCAGTCAGTCAGTCAGACAGACAGACAACAGGACAGTCAGACAGACAGACAACAGGACAGTCAGTCAGTCAGACAACAGGACAGTCAGTCAGTCAGTCAGTCAGACAACAGGACAGTCAGTCAGTCAGTCAGACAACAGGACAGTCAGTCAGTCAGTCAGTCAGACAACAGGACAGTCAGTCAGTCAGTCAGACGACGGGGCAAATGTGTTATCAGAAAGAAAAAGAGACTGCACTTCTAAATCTAGTACTGTAGCTTAAGACAGTACTGTGCTGTACTGTAGCTTAAAGTCCCTGGAAACCAGAAATATTTCTTTATTATTTAGCATTTTGAGTTCATCACATCACAGGACCCTATGTTAATAAGCTACCAGCCAAATTTGAACGATGATGAACGTTGCAAAGTATATAAATTTAGGTTTGACAGGTGTGGCAAAACGCATGAGATTTCATTATTTTTTAGAGTGTACTTTCTCCCGCGGAATGTGTGGGCGTGTCCGTCTGCAGCAGGGACATTTATCTCCTCCGAGAGAGAGAGCGCGAGAGAGAGGGGGGGGAGGGAAACGGAGAAAGAGATCAAGTTACACAGCACTTGCGAGTGTGTGTGTGTGTGTGTGTGTGTGTGTGTGTGTGTGTGTGTGTGTGTGTGTGTGTGTGTGTGTGTGTGTGTGTGTGTGTGTGTGTGTTCGCGCGTTGCTCCGCGGCTCTGAGGAAGAGATCTCTGTCTCTCTCTCGCTCAAGCAAGGTGTCGGGTTTCAGGCGATGCCTCTCCCTCTCTCTCTCTCTCTCTCTCTCTCTCTCTCTCTCTCTCTCTCTCTCTCAGAGAGAGAGAGAGCGAGAGAGAGAGAGCGAGAGAGAGGGAGAGGCATCGCCTGAAACCCGACACCTTGCTAATCTCACAAGCATAGCGCTGGCAGACGGCACACAGAGGGAGACGGACAGCGAGGGAGCGCTGTCACTGGGGGCAAAGAACGGACTTGCCATAGGTGGGTGCAGATTGCGCGCGTGTACAAAGGTTATATAGAGCTTATGACGTCATAAGCTCCTGCGTTTTAGCACCTCACGCACTGCTGGATTCAATGAGGAAGTACTTTTTAGAATCTTGTAGAAAAGTGGCGATTTTAAGGCTTTGGGTTGAAAGTAATGTATAATAATTTCGGAGGCACAAAATTACTAGCATAAGACCCTAAATAACATAGTTAGAACGTTTTTGTGGATTTTGGTTTCCAGGGACTTTAAGACAGTACTGTGCTGTACTGTAGCTTAAGACAGTACTGTGCTGTACTGTAGCTTAAGACAGTACTGTGCTGTACTGTAGCTTAAGACAGTACTGTACTGTAGCTTAAGACAGTACTGTACTGTACTGTAGCTTAAGACAGTACTGTACTGTAGCTTAAGACAGTACTGTACTGTACTGTAGCTTAAGACAGTACTGTGCTGTACTGTAGCTTAAGACAGTACTGTGCTGTACTGTAGCTTAAGACAGTACTGTGCTGTACTGTAGCTTAAGACAGTACTGTACTGTACTGTAGCTTAAGACAGTACTGTGCTGTACTGTAGCTTAAGACAGTACTGTACTGTACTGTAGCTTAAGACAGTACTGTGCTGTACTGTAGCTTAAGACAGTACTGTACTGTACTGTAGCTTAATGCCTTCATAATGCCTAACATCTTAACTGTAGCTTAATGCTTCACCAAATGATGCAGCAACAAAAAGAGACGTGAAAGAAAGAAAGACCCAGAACACAAAGCCCTGCTGCACAAATGAAAAGGCCAAACAATGAACACATTTGCATAAGAAAACTAAAAGACTTACTCAAAGACAGTTTGTTACTGTTGTCCTTCCCTGGTAATAATTTTACCCCTCTGGATTTAAGCTCTCCAGAGCTTTTCACTGGTCGAGAGCAATGAAAAGAGGTCATTAGATCAAAGAAGTTACAGTATTAGATGTGAGAAGATACAGTACAAGTGTTTCTTTCTCTGGAGGATACTTGGTCCTATGAAGAACATCAAAATGTCATTGCTAGTAATAGTAATAACACTAGTGGTCTGCATGGTTTTCTTCTCTTCCCCCCACAGGAAACGGGTCTATTGCCCCTGATGCATTTCTTTTAGGGGCTGCATTGGCAAGTCTATAAAAGCAAAATGAGATTTTCTCATTTGTTTGTTTGTATAACTCAGGCATATAAACAGTGGATGGAAATTGATTGGACAGAGCAGATTTAAGGGTTATAGCCTGTAAGGGGGAAATAGCATGCAGACTCAAACAGCAGCCCAAAGGACTCCACGGCTAAATATCTTAGAGTGCCTCTAATGAAACATAGCAGGGGCCAGGCAGACTGCACACAGAAGCCAGCTGATGCATGTGACTGTCAGAACTTTGAGGTGTCAACAGAATAGCCAAAAGCAATGAAGCAAGCAAAATAAGGCATTGGAATTGGAAAACATTGGGATGATCACTTTCCTAGACTGCATTTAAAGCCAACTGATGAATTCAAGCTGTTATATACAAGCTGGACATGTGTCTCTTTAGTGACTGACCGGCCCAGGCGTTTCTTATGCTCAAACGCACGCTGCACAATAAAGCCCCTCCTTAACTTGTCGCTGCATTAAAAAGAAACTGGCCCTTTACATCGGGAATAGCAAAACGCATAGGGACCTTTTCATGCTATTGATTTTCTGTCTCCATTTACAATGAGTTGCCACACATGCAGGTTATAGGCTCCTGGTAGAAAACCTGTTAGAAAGGCTTTCATGGTGAAGTCACAGGCTTCCCTGCTTGGTTTGTGGGTGTGGCTAAATGGGGTACTACAGCCCCGGATGGAAGTGAAGCAAACTTTCCCCGGGCGCTCACGGGGTAATAAACGATCGTTGATCGTTATAGAGACAGTCCGCATGTCTGGGAACGCCCATACAGGCTGTAGGAACGCCCACAATAGACGCTGAGTTAGCCTGGGGGCGGGGTCAGGGTGGGGTAAATTCCCCCATTCTATCCATTCAGCAAAGTTAGAATTTAGCTGATAGCCCAGCCCAGGCAGACGCGATCGGGGATTTAACCACTGCAGTAAACGCACATCTGAGCAGACGTCTTGTGTTCTGCTCTAGAACCCCCAAACCTGTAGTTTAGAGCCGCAGCACCGTCTTTTGGTGAGTCAGCCCATGAGCTATATCGGCGGTTTTACCCCGTTTAACATTTTGTGGGCATTCCCAGACATGCGGACTGTCTCTATAGTGTTCAGGCTGAGATTAGATTAGATTAGAGTGGGACAGGGCAGACTAGGCTGTAGATTAGTTAGATTCCTTGTGTGCTAGTTAGTTCTGGTTAATGGATAGAGTAGTCAGATTGTCTGAGCTGTTGCTCGTTTGGCCTGGCCCCTCCGCTGCCGGTTCTAGTGTGCCGCTGCTGCCCTGGTCACTGCAGCGGGATGGCCAATGAGTAGCTGCTGTATGCCCTATAGGGGCAGGGCTGGGTGATAAATGTCAGACTGTTTGTTGTCTATTCAGTGGCATCATATCGCCTGGTAATTATAATACATGATAACTTGATTGCTAAATTTGACATTAGTATGTTTTGAAACTGTCCCCTGTGACTACTCGTGACCATATCGCCCAGCCCTAGTATATCCTGTCTGTTCTGCTCTCTCTCCTAGCCTCCCTCCCGCTTCCCCCCTGCTCTCTTCCTACCTTTCTCCCTCTCCACCTCTCTAGGCTTTATGCTCAAACGATGTTGACATTAGTAGGTAAAATTAACGGATATAATAATAAGCTTCAGAGGGCTATAGCTGTTTGTGGCGAGTTGGTCTGAGGAGCAGATGCATGGGTTTTGATATTAACTTAAGGCGAGTCCGCCCACCATGCGAGTGGTGCTCGCCTTTCAATCCGGGAGCAGGGGATTTCACCTGAAAGTACACTGCAGCACGGGAATGTGGCCGTGCTGCTTGGCTCTGTGTGAAAGCAATTTCTGTGGCGAGGCTGCGGGCTTTGCGGGACCCCTAAACTGCTTTTTTGCCGCGATCTGTGTGTGAAAGAGCCTGAAATAAATGATGTTTGGAGAGTTTTATGGCGATTGTCTGTTCCCCTGTGAACGCCTGGGGAGATTTTGCATCACTTCGTCCATGGCTGTATCCCTTCTAGCCTGGTTTGGTGCCGGGCTGTTAGTATCTGTGGCATGGTATAGCCTACATATAGTATCTGTGGCATGGTATAGCCTACATACTTTGTCCCCTGGCCTGACTTGAAAGTCGTGCCAGGGGACAATGTCAAGGTAATGGATTATTGAGCTGCTCGAGCTGTGTTATACACATTATTTATCTCTCAAATAATTGATTAACAAAAGCCTTTGAAGTCAATGGTTTGAAGCTGAAAAAAAACCTTCATACAGCCTTTGCCTTCAACAGTGGGGGTATTAATGAAAACGGTTTGATATTCAGTTGACAAAGATCAAAAACATGTTTGGTAATTACAGCGTATTTCCCCCCACAATGGCCCCTTTTTGTTCAAGCAGAGTGCCCTCTATTAGGATTTGCAAATGAAGTCATCATGTCTTACCTTGATACTGAGCCCTGAAGCCTTTGTGGCGGTGGTTGCTCTCCGTCACAAAGTGCAGCCGGAGCCAGTTTTTGTTGCTGATGATGGGCGCTGGAATATTCATACCAGACAGCCTGAGTGTGAAGAAGAAGAGGAGGAGAAAAATAACATATCATCTTCATCATCTTTTAACGTTACTGCAGACGATACTGGAGATGATTGGGGAGGAAAAATGAAAGGAAAAATGAAACTAATCGATAACGTTAGCCGGAATAATACAATAGACACCTATTTTCAGAACTTAGCAGCCATCAGCTAGCTGTAAGGCTAGTAGAATGGCTAGCCGTTAGCCATTCACGCAAGAGCAAATTAATAAACAGTGTTGGCTTCACGAAGAGGCCCCTGGTGCCCCCCCCCCCCACCGCACCCTGTCATACCAGCTAGCTGCGCACCGCACCCTGTCATACCAGCTAGCTGCGCACCGCACCCTGTCATACCAGCTAGCCACGCACAACACCCTGTCATACCAGCTAGCCGCGCACCACTCCCTGTCATACCAGCTAGCCACGCACAACACCCTGTCATACCAGCTAGCCACGCACAACACCCTGTCATACCAGCTAGCCGCGCACCACTCCCTGTCATACCAGCTAGCCACGCACAACACCCTGTCATACCAGCTAGCCACGCACAACACCCTGTCATACCAGCTAGCCGCGCACCGCACCCTGTCATACCAGCTAGCCACGCACAACACCCTGTCATACCAGCTAGCCGCGCACAACACCCTGTCATACCAGCTAGCCACGCACAACACCCTGTCATACCAGCTAGCCACGCACAACACCCTGTCATACCAGCTAGCCACGCACAACACCCTGTCATACCAGCTAGCCGCGCACAACACCCTGTCATACCAGCTAGCCACGCACAACACCCTGTCATACCAGCTAGCCGCGCACAACACCCTGTCATACCAGCTAGCCGGCGCACCGCACCCTGTCATGGCAGCTAGCCGCGCACCGCACCCTGTCATGGCAGCTAGCCGTGCACCGCACCCTGTCATACCAGCTAGCCGTGCACCGCACCCTGTCATAGCAGCTAGCCGCGCACCGCACCCTGTCATACCAGCTAGCCGTGCACCGCACCCTGTCATACCAGCTAGCCGTGCACCGCACCCTGTCATAGCAGCTAGCCGCGCACCGCACCCTGTCATGGCAGCTAGCCGTGCACCGCACCCTGTCATACCAGCTAGCCGTGCACCGCACCCTGTCATAGCAGCTAGCCGCGCACCGCACCCTGTCATACCAGCTAGCCGTGCACCGCACCCTGTCATACCAGCTAGCCGCGCACCGCACCCTGTGATAGCACAGTCAATAGCGCACAATGCCACTCTAGCTATTAAACACAGGCTGCGGACTGGCTGAGAGAGGAAATAGTGCAGTTGAGCCCAGTGTGCCCCAACTGGCTGAGTGTTGAAAAAACAGCACGATGTGTTAAGGCGGAGGGAGGTGGGGGGGTTATGGTGTGTTAAGGTGGAGGGAGGTGTGGGGTTATGGTGTGTTAAGGTGGAGGGAGGTGTGGGGTTATGGTGTGTTAAGGTGGAGGGAGGTGTGGGGTTATGGTGTGTTAAGGTGGAGGGAGGTGTGGGGTTATGGTGTGTTAAGGTGGAGGGAGGTGTGGGGTTATGGTGTGTTAAGGTGGAGGGGGGTGTGGGGTTATGGTGTGTTAAGGTGGAGGGAGGTGTGGGGTTATGGTGTGTTAAGGTGGAGGGAGGTGTGGGGTTATGGTGTGTTAAGGTGGAGGGGGGTGTGGGGTTATGGTGTGTTAAGGTGGAGGGAGGTGTGGGGTTATGGTGTGTTAAGGCGGAGGGAGGTGTGGGGTTATGGTGTGTTAAGGCGGAGGGAGGTGTGGGGTTATGGTGTGTTAAGGTGGAGGGAGGTGTGGGGTTATGGTGTGTTAAGGTGAGCACAATGGAATGACTTTTAAGGATCATTGTTCTATGTAATTTCTTTGGCATTTACTGCAGAGTCACTGAAAGGGCAGAAAGAGAACAGGAACTAAGGGAGAGAGAGTATGTGAGAGAGTGTGATGGTGAAGGTGCTGCCTTCACCAAGAGAGAGAGGCATTTTTTTCTGGTGTATTTGGATTTTCCCTTAATGGCCATTTGCAGGTGAGAGAAAAATGTATAACTCAAACTTGACATTTGATTTCTTGTCAGTTCTCAGTTCAGTTATGTAAACAGCCCCTTATCACAAGCATGTCTCAAAGGGCTTGATATAGCATCATCACAGTCATGCTACATCAGATATCTCCACACAACATACATACATACTAGGGGTGTCACAATATATCGTCCCACAATATATTGCGGTATCAAAACGTGACAATATGTATCGTTGAGATGAAATCTCATATCTTGAGAAAAAGAAGCTGGACATGGTGGCACTGATCTGCATCTGATTGCATGCTCACTCTCCTTTTTATTGCTTTGTTTGAACAGACGAGGGACGTTACAGACACGGATGAAAATGGTGAAATTACTCAAATTAGCGTGGAGGATGCCCCCTCAACTTACAAATCGATGGCAAAAAAATATTGTTAAAATATCATATCGTATCGTTATCGTGAACCCAATATCGTGTATCGTATCGTATTGTGAACTGAGTGTATCGTGACACCCCTAATACATACTACACATTTTTTTTACTAGATTACATTATGATAGTACACAAACACAGCCTATCTTTGGACTGTGGGAGGAAACCCACACAGACACGGGGAGAACATGCAAAGTCAACTCCATTTAGAAAACACAGCAGGTCCCTGCTATTTGAGATGTCCTCCTGATGATCTCTGGCCTGTATTAGCTCAGAGAATAGAAACAAGACATTACAGGCTGCTGCTGGCTACATGTTCTATTTCCACTTGATCAACATATGTGATTTCTGAACGCCGATATTAAAAACACAAATCATCCATCATACTGGGAGATGACAGCTGCTCCTATAGGGGAGTTAAAAGGTAATTGATTCCACACAAAAGTTGACCTTTTGGTCACATTGATGCGTCGTTGATTAAATCTAACGGCGCAAATTTATGGACAGGATGAAAAGGAGCAGCCTTCAGTTGACGGAGCGATTTACAAGCAAACGCCTGCATGTTTCCTGTAGCAGAGGCTACAAATGATAGCAAGGTCTCTGCTATAAGTCTGCATGTTTCCTGTAGCAGAGAGGCTACAAATGATAACAAGGTCTCTGCTATAAGTCTGCATGTTTCCTGTAGCAGAGAGGCTACAAATGATAGCAAGGTATCTGCTATAAGTCTGCATGTTTCCTGTAGCAGAGAGGCTGCAAATGATAGCAAGGTATCTGCTATAAGTCTGCATGTTTCCTGTAGCAGAGGCTACAAATGATAGCAAGGTCTCTGCTATAAGTCTGCATGTTTCCTGTAGCAGAGAGGCTGCAAATGATAGCAAGGTATCTGCTATAAGTCTGCATGTTTCCTGTAGCAGAGAGGCTGCAAATGATAGCAAGGTATCTGCTATAAGTCTGCATGTTTCCTGTAGCAGAGGCTACAAATGATAGCAAGGTCTCTGCTATAAGTCTGCATGTTTCCTGTAGCAGAGAGGCTGCAAATGATAGCAAGGTATCTGCTATAAGTCTGCATGTTTCCTGTAGCAGAGGCTACAAATGATAGCAAGGTCTCTGCTATAAGTCTGCATGTTTCCTGTAGCAGAGAGGCTGCAAATGATAGCAAGGTATCTGCTATAAGTCTGCATGTTTCCTGTAGCAGAGGCTGCAAATGATAACAAGGTCTCTGCTATAAGTCTGCATGTTTCCTGTAGCAGAGGCTGCAAATGATAGCAAGGTATCTGCTATAAGTCTGCATGTTTCCTGTAGCAGAGGCTGCAAATGATAGCAAGGTCTCTGCTATAAGTCTGCATGTTTCCTGTAGCAGAGGCTGCAAATGATAGCAATGTCTCTGCTATAAGTCTGCATGGTTCCTGTAGCAGAGGCTACAAATGATAGCAAGGTCTCTGCTATAAGTCTGCATGTTTCCTGTAGCAGAGGCTGCAAATGATAGCAAGGTCTCAGCTATAAGTCTCCATGTTTCCTGTAGCAGAGAGGCTACAAATGATAGCAAGGTCTCTGCTATAAGTCTGCATGTTTCCTGTAGCAGAGAGGCTGCAAATGATAGCAAGGTCTCTGCTATAAGTCTGCATGTTTCCTGTAGCAGAGAGGCTGCAAATGATAGCAAGGTCTCTGCTATAAGTCTGCATGTTTCCTGTAGCAGAGAGGCTGCAAATGATAGCAAGGTCTCTGCTATAAGTCTGCATGTTTCCTGTA
The DNA here is from genome assembly GCF_964638095.1 of Poromitra crassiceps. Taxonomy (NCBI): domain Eukaryota; kingdom Metazoa; phylum Chordata; class Actinopteri; order Beryciformes; family Melamphaidae; genus Poromitra; species Poromitra crassiceps. The sequence continues at coordinate 17,845,893 of NC_139641.1, forward strand.
GCAGAGAGGCTGCAAATGATAGCAAGGTCTCTGCTAGTCTGCATGTTTCCTGTAGCAGAGAGGCTGCAAATGATAGCAAGGTCTCTGCTATAAGTCTGCATGTTTCCTGTAGCAGAGGCTGCAAATGATAGCAAGGTCTCTGCTATAAGTCTGCATGTTTCCTGTAGCAGAGGCTGCAAATGATAGCAAGGTCTCTGCTATAAGTCTGCATGTTTCCTGTAGCAGAGAGGCTACAAATGATAGCAAGGTCTCTGCTATAAGTCTGCATGTTTCCTGTAGCAGAGAGGCTGCAAATGATAGCAAGGTCTCTGCTATAAGTCTGGGAGCAAACGGAGAGCGACCATAAAGCTCTAGCAAGGATGCTCCAGGCAGCACAGGAGTGATGTTCCAGATTGAAGAGGAGCAGAGGTGAATATACTGCTGTCGTCAAGGGCCAACTTTAGCCAAGCAGCTGAAACATGATCTGTCATCAATGTGATGTGATATGTGTGACTAATGATGTGGATGAGCAGGGTATTGGCTGCAGAGCCTTCATGATTGAAATTAGTCTAAGACTTCACAATAATAGGCCACAAGAACATGCCCCTAATACATACAGTAATGTAAGCATTACAACACAAAGTATAAGTGGTCAAATGCAATACTTCCAAAAAGAACGCCAGCAGCCGTTATGCCTGAAGGTGTTAATTGGTGACATGCCAGCCAACATTTCCTCGTTTTCTTCGCTGAGGTTATAATGTTGTGTCTAATTGAGCGCGTCGTTGGAGGTGGTATGTCTATTATTCATAGCAGAAAATAAACTGGGCCATGGAGTTTTGTCTCTCAAGTTGTCCTGGCTGGTCCACAAAGACCTCTATCTATCTATCTACTTCCCTGGCTCTCGTCAATGTAAGCCTCTCAACAACCAATCAATTAAATTGGACCGCCCAGACAGTCTCCATGACAATAAGTGAGTGCATTGTGGTGACGCTGTTTTCTTATTGTATCTCCTCCCGTGCATATTGAGTGACAAAAGACGAGAAAGTCCAATTGGAAAAATGGATCCCACACATAATGCATTGCCAGTCTCCAGGATCTCTCCGGACTGACTCAGACTGTCTGTTTCCCCCTCATAGATATGCAATACAGCTTCCCAGAGATGACTTCTTGGCATGAACGCACTGTTTTATATGCTTGGTTTCATCCCAAGTTTGTGCATCTCCCATATTATCGATTTAGACCTCTCAAAGACTAATGGTAGATTTTGACACAGGTTCAGACACAATGTGCATTAGAGTGTTTTCACAAAGTCCTCAGAATGAGATATATCTTATAATGTGAAGGGAGAAGGGGTCAGCAGGCGACGTGGCGATATCATCAAAATACCACTGTAACGAGTCCCAGTGTGCGGGTACTGTAACGAGTCCCAGTGTGCGGGTACTGTAACGAGTCCCAGTGTGCGGGTACTGTAACGAGTCCCAGTGTGCGGGTACTGTAACGAGTCCCAGTGTGCGGGTACTGTAACGAGTCCCAGTGTGCGGGTACTGTAACGAGTCCCAGTGTGCGGGTACTGTAACGAGTCCCAGTGTGCGGGTACTGTAACGAGTCCCAGTGTGCGGGTACTGTAACGAGTCCCAGTGTGCGGGTACTGTAACGAGTCCCAGTGTGCGGGTACTGTAACGAGTCCCAGTGTGCGGGTACTGTAACGAGTCCCAGTGTGCGGGTACTGTAACGAGTCCCAGTGTGCGGCTACTGTAACGAGTCCCAGTGTGCGGGTACTGTAACGAGTCCCAGTGTGCGGGTACTGTAACGAGTCCCAGTGTGCGGGTACTGTAACGAGTCCCAGTGTGCGGGTACTGCGGCGAGACGTGGCCTCGAGGCCAGAGAGGCACGATTCATTCTCCAGTGTCCGGCTCCTCTCTATTTGGGTTATGGCTATAACCCAGATCATGAATGATCAGCTCCTCTCTATTTGGGTTATGGCTATAACCCAGATCATGAATGATCAGCTCCTCTCTATTTGGGTTATGGCTATAACCCAGATCATGAATGATCAGTCCAAATTTGACAAAGATGGGTGCCAGGTGATTCACCCCCTCTTCCCGGCACATTTTCCGTCAAATCTACGATGCGAGGGAATGATTTTAAGAATACCGTGGAATAGTAGTAGTAGTAGTATGTAGTAGTAGTAGTAGTATGTAGTACTGTACTGTATTCATGCAACAAATATAGAAATGTCAATTAGTAGGGTATTTGCATGACAAAGAAGAAGAAGAAGAAGAAGAAGAAGAAGAAGAAGAAGAAGAAGAAGAAGAAGAAGAAGAAGAAGAAGAAGAAGAAGCTATAATAACCATATTGATCAGTTTGATCAGTCCTAAAATGATCTGCACTAGAAGAGGATTCCACTGTACTGTAGGTGATAAGGAGGAAGAGCCCTCTGGCCCTTTATCACAAACTCACTCTCTGGGAACAGACTGCAGGAGATGTGCTGGTCCAGCATGCTGCCTGTCTGCCAGCAGATTAGCTGCTGCACAGTGAGGCTGTCACTGCAGACCCAATACATCCTGATATTAATTGCCCTGGTGGAAAACCAGGGTCAATTATCAATACACCTCCTTCACACGGAAATGTTGCATTCTCTTCAGCCTGAGCGCAGAGGAAGATCGTGGGCTTCTGGGAAATTCTGATGGGCTTATATTTTGCTAAGAAAGATCAATAAATTCCAGTAAGAAGGGGCTGACTTCAATACACATGATGCTAAGTTAGTAACTTGGCAGCTGGGCAGCTCTTGAATATTGGACTCTTCCTTGAATATTGGACAGCCTTGAATATTCCTCAGATAGCCATGTAACCACTCAGATAGCCATGTAACCACTCAGATAGCCATGTAACCACTCAGATAGCCATGTAACCACTCAGATAGCCACGTAACCACTCAGATAGCCATGTAACCACTCACTCAGATAGCCATGTAACCACTCAGATAGCCACGTAACCAGATGGCAGATGGCTACATTCACACAGGGCACCCAAGCCTTGCCTACGCCTTGCCTTTACCCACGCTTTTAAATAGGCGTCCTTTTTAGTCAATGAGGCTGTGTACACAGGGCACCTCAACGTGAACCTTGCGTGTACCCATGCCTCGCCTGAGCTGCGCCGATTTGATCGTTTAGGCATGAAGGCAGACTTCTTTTCTGTCAAGCCATGAAGGAAAAACGAAAGGAAATGGCAAAGGCAACTGCATTTTAAAATAAAATTGAGTTACTACAACAGTGTTGAGCAGAGAGAGAGAGAGAGAGAGAGTGATTGACGGGTGGCTATCACGTGGGGCTTTCTCCCCGTCGGTAAACAAATCTTCAGGAGAGAGAATAGCGACCGAAGAAGCAAGATGGACAATGAAAAGTTCATCCACTTAGTACAACAGCATCCAGTTCTCTATGACAGCAGTCACCCAAGAAGGAGACCTGGTTATACATATCCAGCATCAATAGCACATTAAATATATCAGATTTATTTTACCTACCCAGGATAATTCGGGACCACACGTGAAAAAAACACTCGGGAGAGAGGAGAGGCGCTTGTGACTCGGCTCAGGTTCAGCGTGGAATAGGCGTGCAGTGTGATCGCAAAAGCGTGTGATAGGTTCACGCCCAGCTCAAGGTCTGTAGGCGTAGGCGTGGGTTGAGGCAAGGCGAGGCGTAGGTGCCCTGTGTGAACGTAGCGTAACACTTTCTGGAATGCGTTTTTTGCACCACGCAGATTGAGAATCAACCATGCTTCCAACAGTAACATCACTTGATAGACACTGGATGACAGAGAGGGAGAAAGAAAAACAATCAGGGAGCAGAAAAATATCAAAAATGTTGCCTTGGTCAGAGGAAGCAGAGGTGTGTTTTTTGGTCTATTTTCACGGTGATTGATGTGTAGCCTCGCATCATCCTTCCCCAGCGTGACGAAGATGGAATCAATAAACTCATTTGCAGAGATTCAACAGAAATCTTCAATTGATGAAAGGATAAAAGGTGGTAAAAGACGTCAGCAAAACATGTTTCCTGATCTATATTCCCAGAATATCTTGACTTTTAAGTATCAGAACAGCTAGAATTATTCCCACATCCTTCAGGTGCTTGGCTGAGGAAAGACTACAATCCACAGCAGTTCAAAATGGACGACATTCAGACAGCCGCGTTAAACAGGTGGAAACAGGGGCACAGTATGAGTAGATGTTGCTCGCACCTGTGTCAAAACCTTCCCATTTTTCACATCTGCTTTCTTCAAAAAACTGTAATTCTGTAAACCATAATTCCATCCTACATCTGGAATTATAAGAATTTAG